>NW_027361813.1:2202500-2755000 GCF_039654945.1 Dendrobates tinctorius | reverse complement strand
CAGAGTTACACGTTTTGTGTTCACAAAGAAGAGGAACCTGGATACATTTGACACCTCCTGTTCACAGTTTGGAACCCCATGGGTAACTGTTAGATATGAGAGGAAATCCTTCAGCACTGAGTGGTTCATTGAGTGGCGCTTATACAATCCGACAGCCTTTGTAGCCGTACAGTTCCTGTCCTTCCATTGCCTTTTCTAAATTCTTAAATTGCTGCCATTAACGACCTCCTCATATTCTATGGTGTCAGAAGCGGTCCCTGTGTGCTCAGGCTCTGTGTATGGGTCTCCCTCAAAACTGTCTAGAGGCCGTAAAAGCGAAGGCTCATCCGTCGCATCCGGATCTGGCTCTGCCAGGGGCAGGGGGCAAGGTGGACTGTCTACAGGCCGTAAATGCATAGGGATATCCATCTCATCTGAATCTAGCTCCGGAAATGGCACGGAGCTTGGGCAGAGCTCCAAATTGTCTGGTGGTACCTCAGTAGGCCCTTCAGAGCTCAGTGGCAGGATTTGATACTCAAGACTAGGCTTGTTGGCTATTAAAAATCTGCAACTTTCCAATGAGGATACAGTCTCCTCCAAAGACTGGAGAGGCTTGATTTCTTTGAATTGGATCATTGTGCCTTTTTTGGCAATACATTTAAGCTGGTACTTGGCCGAGGCTAGGGCAATTCTTATCTCAGAATCACTCTGAAATCTCAGACATACCCTTCTCAAATGTGTGGACAGATATTTGGTTACACTGTGGCATATGGGGCATGTAAGCGGTGTCTGTGGGTGACTGCGGGACACAAGCGATAAAACCGGTCACCTTGTCTGCAGGTATGCAGGTAATCATAGGTCTATATGTGGCGGATTCATGTCTTCTACTCACCGGTCCATTTTGAAGTGTTTCCCGCATTCACATGGAGCATAACAGTCTGGCAACAGTTGATTTAAATGCGGTGTTCCTCTACATCTGGACCTGCAGAACACGGATTTTCCTCTGCGATGAGGCGCACACCCCGGGGCGTGAGTCAGCCACACGTGAAAGAAGCCGGTGGAGGTGATTGAAAATAACCAGATGTAATTTGCAAGAATTCTGCATACGTAATCCCTTGGGTCAAACCAGCCACTGGGGTGACGCCTGCATGGATGCCGAGCTTGCGCAAAGATCCCAGCTTCGAACCATCTGTCATGATCACCTATATGGCTTCATGGGAGTTGACTCACTGACAGGGTTGGCACCTACATGGCTGATGATCATCCATAGCGTTTGCATAACGATCCCTATAACCCTAACCCCTTACCCCTAACCCCTAACCTCTAATCCTAACCCTATCTCTAACCTACATTGAAAAGACTATGGCATGTTTTTGTGACAGCCATCTGTCAGCCATCCTTCAAGCACCAAGCCCCAAAATCTTTGTATCTCCCTATAACCCTATGTTCTTACATTGACGAGACTATGGCATTTTTTTTGACAGACATCTGTCAGCCATCCTTCAAGCACCAAGCCCCAAAATCTTTGTATCTCCCTATAAACCTATGTTCTTACATTGAAGAGACTATGGCATGTTTTTGTGATAGCCATCTGTGAGTCATCCTTCAAACACCAAACACCAAAATCTTAGTATCTCCCTATAACCCTATATTCTTACATTGAAGAGCCTTTGGCATGTTTTGTGACAGCCATCTGTGAGCCATCCTTCAAGCACCAAACCCCAAAATCTTCCTATCACCCTATAACCCTTTGTTCTTACATTGCAGATACTAAGACATGTTTTTGTGACAGCCATCTGTAAGTCATTCTTCAAGCACCTAACCCCAAAATCTTAGTATCTCCCTATAACCCTATGTTCTTACATCAAAGAAACTATGCAAATAAAGTCCGTGGAGCCTCATTTAAGAGTCTCAAACATGGGACTAGCCAGATCTTCCTCCAGGGAAGGACCCAGCCCAGGAGTGGCTCCTTTCGGAAATCACCATTACTACCATATTAAGTGGCCCTTTAAGTCAATATCCACCTCTTTACAAGTTTACAGATGTGACAAGGGAAATACCAAGGCCAGGTATCCATCCACAGACAACTGTTTCGGGGGGGTTGCCCCTTGTCACGGGGTCCTTCTCTGGTATCACACAATCAACAGAGCAAGCGAAGAGTGAACAATTCCAAGACCTTTATTCAGGCAAAAATCCGAAAAGGTCCATATTCAGTCCACCACACAAAGGATAAGATAGTCCAGAATAAGAATGCAGTCCAGTATCAGGATAAAATGTCCAGGGAACGAGATTCCAAAACTCTAGCACCAGAGGATAAAATGGGTCCTTCTCTCTGAAATGCTGTCTTTACACGATCCCGTCCACACCGGAACTGACTTGCCCAGCTCCTGTTCTCCCCCGACCCCCTTCCTTGTCCAGGGAAAGTCAAACAAGTTAGGGGCGGTTTCCAGGCCTCCCAGAGGAGAACAAAGGGCCTTAGGGATTAATGCACTACAAGGGGGTCATCAAGAGACAGATACAGTGAGGCTATAGACTTACAATGTAATAAGAAAAACACTATGAAAATGACTGAAATAGAAAAATAGGAATATACAAAAAATGACATCCACATAACATATCACACCATCACAACCTCTCCCCCCATAATAAGTGAGCACGCCATGAGGTCTACACAGACCTCTGGCCTGCTCACTTTAATCCACATTGCTCAGTTATTTATAGTTCATTGTACAGTGGCAGGGGTAGGTCGGCCTGGGGAGCCTATGGTTCTTCTTGTCGAGACAGTCCATCGGCGTTCTGGTGTTGGCTTCCCCGCTTGTATTGGATGGAGAAGCTGTAGGGTTGTAAGGACAAGCTCCACCGCAGCAATCTTCCATTGTCCCCTGATACGCGATTCAGCCATGTGAGGGGGTTGTGGTCTGTAACAATTGTAAAGACTCTGCCATACAAGTATGGCTGCAATTTTTTTTAGCGCCCATACGATGGCAAGGCACTCCTTTTCAATAGTGGCATAGGCAACTTCCCCATCCAGTAGTTTCCGACTGGCAAAAGCGACAGGATGTTCTTCTCCGGCGGTGTTCACTTGGCTAAGTACTGCCCCAATCCCAAAGGTGGATGCATCTGTCTGCACGAGGAACCTGCGTTTGTAATCCGGGGCAGCCAAGACAGGAGCAGTGACGAGGGCAGTCTTTAACGCTGAAAAGGCATCCTCGCATGTCGTCGTCCACGTCACATTCCTAGGCATGTTCTTGCGGGTCAGGTCGGTTAGGGGCTTGGCCAAGGTGCTGAAGTTAGAAACAAATTTGCGATAGTAACCAGCAGTTCCTAAAAATGCAAGTACCTGCTTTTTAGTCTGGGGTCTAAACCAGTTGCTAATGGCTTCCACCTTGGCAGGCTCAGGCCTTAGTGTCCCACCCCCTACTCTATACCCGAGGTACTGCACCTCAGCCATCCCTATTTAGCACTTATCAGGGCGAATGGTCAGTCCTGCAGTAAGGATACAGTCCAGCACTATGCCCAAGTGTTTAAGATGTTCCTCCCAGGTTGTGCTAAAAATGGCAATGTCGTCTAAGTAAGCACAGGCAAAGTCCTGACATTGTTGTAACAGTCGATCCACCAGTCTCTGGAAAGTAGCGGGGGCAGTTTTCATCCCAAAGGGCATTCCCAGGAACTCATAAAGCCCAAATGGAGTAATGAAGGCTGAGCGCTCCCAAGCGTCCTCCATTAGGGGTATCTGCCAGTACCCCTTGCTCAAGTCTAACGTGGTCACAAATTGGGCACTGGCCAGATGATCCAATAGATCATCAATCCTGGGCATGGGATAAGCATCACTCTTGGTGGCATCATTTAGTCGTCTGTAATCAACGCAGAATCGTGTTGTACCATCCTTCTTGGGGACCAGGATGACAGGAGAGGCCCAAGAACTGTGAGACGGCTGAATAACTCCCAGTTGTTTCATCTCCTCCAGTTCGTTCTTTATCATGCCTTGAACAGCCTCTGGAACCCGGTAGGCAGCCTGCTGGATGGGGCGTTGTTCGGGGGTTTCCACATGGTGACTGGTGAGAGTAGTCTTCCCCGGCTTTGAGGAGAAAGCAGCAGCCCTCGGCCTTAGTATGGCGACAATATCGTCCTTTTGTATATCCAATAAATGGGAGCCCAGGGGCACTTGTTCCAGTGATCCTCCCGCTTGGGCAACCTGGAGGAGATCTGGGAGATACTCGTCGTCGGCGGTATCACTAGAGGGGTGGCAAACAGCTAGAACAGGCAGAGATCGGTCGTGGTAGTCTTTCAGCATGTTAATGTGGATGATTTTCTGTCGTCGACCACTAGAGTCCAGGGCAATAACATAGTTAATGTCATTAATTTTCTTGACAACCTGATAAGGGCCTTCCCACACTGCTTGAAGCTTGTTGGCAGGGGAAGCAGTAATCATGAGTAGTGTTGAGCGATACCGTTCGATACCCAAAAATATCGTATCGGATGGTATCGCCCGATATGAAAAAAATATCGGGTATCGCCGATTCCGATACCGGAAGTCCCATTCAAGTCAATGGGACTTCCGGTATCGGAATTTAAAAAAGCCCTTTATTTCCTTGTTGGCTAATTCTACATAATTGAAAACAAATAAGAGTCATGTAGAATGTATTGTGGGAGGTGGAGGAGACATTAAAGGCATAGTGGTTTATTCAAATCACATGGCATAGCATTAATTCCAATTTTTTTTTCAAGACGTTCGGAGTTAAAAAGATATTGACTATGTTAACTTTTTTATATTTTGTCAGATATGTATGTTTCACAACTTCCATGCTCTTCACCTTCTTTTGTACTTCTCCCACACTTTCTCCTTCATGATCCGCAGCAGTAGCATTTTTTTCATCAACTTTTTCTTCACCTTATTCATCTTCTTCACCTTCTTCCCATTAATTTTATTTTTCCATTCTTCATATTCTTCTTATTCAGCTATTATTAATTTTCATATGCTATTTCTTCATCTTCTTCCTATTCTTCTTTTTCTTCATTTTCTTATGGTGACAGGCATTCCTGTAGTACTTATCTATAAAAGTTATAAGATTACACCTTACGTTCTGCCTGTCACAAAAGATTTACAACAGGATTTGTCCGCGTTCAGTTTGGCCTGCAGCAGCAGGCATTTTCCAGGGGCACCACGAGGAGGAACGGACTCACCCCCATTTACTGCTTAGTCTTCTTCTGCTTATAATTTTGATTTCTTCTATGCTGATTTTTAGTCTTATGCTTAATGTTCTTCTGCTTTCTGTTCTTCTGCTTTTGCTTCTTCTGCTTCTTGTTCTTCTGTCTTTTGTTCTGTATCTTGGTGGTTGTCTTCATGTTCTTTGTCCTCTTGGTCTTATTATTTAGGGTCATATTTCTGGTCTTCTTTGGTGTGGTCTTCAGGGTCGTCATCATCAGGGTCGTCGTCATGGAGATCAATAAGGATTACCAAAGACAATTTCAAAAAGCTTGATCTTGGAAATGTAGCAGAAGGTACAAGAAGGCTGAGAAACTGGCGAGAACCAGCTGACAGTACTGGAACCCCTAGTGGCAGCAGAAGGAACAATAGCCAATGGCACTACTGAGGAACAGCTGACGGTGCTGGACCCCGGTTACTATGCAGGAGGTACCTGTGCTAGAAACCACTACCAAGGACCAGCTGACGGTGCTGGACCTCGGATACCGAGATGGAGGCACCTAGGCCAAAGGCTCTGGCGAGAACCGGCAGACAGTGCTGGAACCCAGATGGGTAGCAGAAGGAACAAGAGCCAATGGCACTACCGAGGACTAACTGACGGTGATGGACCACGGTTACTAAGCAGAAGGTACCTGTGCTAAAAAGCACTACCAAGGACCAGCTGACGGTGCTGGACTTCGGATACCGAGATGGAGGCACCTAGGCTAAAGGCTCTGGCGAGAACCAGCTGACAGTGCTGGCACCCGGATGGGTAGCAGAAGGAACAAGAGCCAAAGGCACTACCGAGGACCAACTGATGGTGCTAGACCACGGTTACTAAGCAGAAGGTACCTGTGCTAAAAAGCACTACCAAGGACCAGCTGATGGTGCTGGACCTCAGATACCGAGATGGAGGCACCTAGGCCATAGGCTCTGGCGAGAACCAGCTGACAGTGCTGGCACCCGGATGGGTAGCAGAATTAACAAGAGCCAATGGCACTACCGAGGACCAACGGCACTACCGAGGACCAACTGACGGTGCTGGACCACGGTTACTAAGCAGAAGGTACCTGTGCTAAAAAGCACTACCAAGGACCAGCTGACGGTGCTGGACCTTGGATACCGAGATGGAGGCACCTAGGCCAAAGGCTCTGGCGAGAACCAGCTGACAGTGCTGGCACCCGGATGGGTAGCAGAAGGAACAAGAGCCAAAGGCACTACCGAGGACCAACTGACGGTGCTGGACCACGGTTACTAAGCAGAAGGTACCTGTGCTAAAAAGCACTACCAAGGACCAGCTGATGGTGCTGGACCTCAGATACCGAGATGGAGGCACCTAGGCCAAAGGCTCTGGCGAGAACCAGCTGACAGTGCTGGCACCCGGATGGGTAGCAGAATTAACAAGAGCCAATGGCACTACCAAGGACCAACTGACGGTGCTGGACCACGGTTACTAAGCAGAAGGTACCTGTGCTAAAAAGCACTACCAAGGACCAGCTGACGGTGCTGGACCTCGGATACCGAGATGGAGGCACCTAGGCCAAAGGCTCTGGCGAGAACCAGCTGACAGTGCTGGAACCCCGGGGGGGTAGCAGAAGGTACCCATCCAAAGCAAAGTAGCCAGGCCGCAAGCCGGCCGCAGTTACCGAAACCCACAGTCCTACAGGGGGTCCATGTCCCAATGGCACTACGGATCCAGCCTTCAGTGCCAGTTCCCGCAGCCCACATAGGAGTCACCTAAACTGCAGGCACCGTAGAGTCGGCTAACCCGGCCGCAAGACGACAGGACAACGGATTGGTGGCATAGTGACCTTGACACTACCCGGAAACAGCTGGCGTGCTGGAACCAGGCTGGGCAACAGGGAGTACCCGTGCCAAAGACACTGCCGAGAACCAGCTGACGGTGCTGGAACCCAGATGAGTAGCAAAAGCTACAAGAGCAAATGGCACTACCGAGGAACAGCTGACGCTGCTGGACCATGGTTACTAGGCAGGAGGTACCTGTGCTAGAAAGCACTACCAAGGACCAGCTGACGGTGCTGGACCTTCGGATACCGAGATGGAGGCACCTAGGCCAAAGGCTCTGGCAAGAACCAGCTGACAGTGCTGGTACCCGGGTGGGTAGCAGAAGGTACCCATCCAAAGCAAAGTAGCCAGGCTGCAAGCCGGCCGCAGTTACCGAAACCCACAGTCCTACAGGGGGTCCATGTCCCATTGGCACTACGGATCCAGCCTTCAGTGCCAGTTCCCGCAGCCCACATAGGAGTCACCTAAACTGCAGGCACCGTAGAGTCGGCTAACCCGGCCTCAAGACGACAGGACAACGGATTGGTGTCATAGTGACCTTGACACTACCCGGAAACAGCTGGCGTGCTCGAACCCAGATGAGTAGCAAAAGCTACAAGAGCCAATGGCACTACCGAGGAACAGCTGACTTTGCTGGACCACGGTTACTAGGCAGGAGGTACCTGTGCTAGAAAGCACTACCAAGGACCAGCTGACGGTGCTGGACCTTCGGATACCGAGATGGAGGCACCTAGGCCAAAGGCTCTGGCGAGAACCAGCTGACAGTGCTGGTACCCGGGTGGGTAGCAGAAGGTACCCATCCAAAGCAAAGTAGCCAGGCCGCAAGCCGGCCGCAGTTACCGAAACCCACAGTCCTACAGGGGGTCCATGTCCCATTGGCACTACGGATCCAGCCTTCAGTGCCAGTTCCCACAGCCCACATAGGAGTCACCTAAACTGCAGGCACCGTAGAGTCGGCTAACCTGGCCGCAAGACGACAGGACAACGGATTGGTGTCATAGTGACCTTGACACTACCCGGAAACAGCTGGCGTGCTGGAACCAGGCTGGGCAACAGGGAGTACCCGTGCCAAAGACACTGCCGAGCACCAACTGGCGTTGTTGGAACCCAGGGACAATCATGGTGAAGGCCGAGGCCTACTTGGTGGTAGTTTTAGATTGTTTGTAGGCTACAACGGACTGTCAACGTGCTCCAATTAGGCATCTGTCTCCACTCTGTTTCCAGGATTTCACGTGACCACCAACACCGCCAGTTTATGCGTACAGTAGCCGTCTGCCCAATCCACACGTGTTCTTGTTTTACTGGGGTTCTGTAATGTCAGCAGATCCCTTGATGTGTGTCTGCCAATGTCTCCTGCTCTGTCCACATTCCCACCGCTTGCAGTGGGAAGGTGGACAGCGCAGGAGACAGTGCCGGACACACATTGGGGGATCAGCTCATGTAACAGAACACCAGGAACACAGGAACAAGTGTGGAATGCGTGGACGGCAACTATGAGCAAGAACTGGCGGTGTTGGAGGTCAGGGGAAATATTTTGCTGTGTTCCGGGACATAGTGTACCGACACATGTGGATCGCCCTCACCCAGGGCAGCGGGGCACTCTGTACCGGGCCCGTGGAGTTCAATGGGAGATGTCACGGTAGCTATGACCCGGTCCGTGGCCCTGGGCGTCCATTGTAAAAGGGGGATGTTGGCAGGGCCGCAGCTATAATGAGCCAATTTGAGCCAGGTGCTGAAGCGGCAGGCAGCAGGGGGCAGCATTATGCACTCCTCTACCTGCAGCACCTACAATTTAGCCTCTGCACGCTGGTGCTGCGGTCGTGCAAGAGGCTGTAATTAGTGTTGAGCGATACCTTCCGATATTGAGAAATATCGGATCGGGTTGGATCGGACCGATACCCCAAAAATATCGGGTATCGCCGATTCCGATACCGGAAACCCATGCAAGTCAATGGGGCACAAATATTGGAATGAAAATAAACCCTTTCTTTCCTTGCACATCCAGTTCGGGAAGGGGGAAGAGTGTGGGCGGTGCGTGGGCGGAGACTGTGCGTGTGTGTGTGTGCGGGCGGGGTCTGTGCGGGCTGCCAGGGGTCTGTGCGAGCTGCCAGGGGTCTGTGCGGGCCTGCCGGGGGTCTGTGCGGGCTGCCGGGGGTCTGTGCGGGCCTTAGGGTTACATTGTATGAATGTAGTATATATGTAGTATGTATGTAGCATGTATGTATGTTGTATGAATGTAGTATATATGTAGTATGTATGTATTATGTAGTATGTATGTATGTTGTATGAATGTAGTATATATGTAGTATATATGTAGTATGTATGTATGTTGTATGAATGTAGTATATATGTAGTATGTATGTATTATGTAGTATGTATGTATGTTGTATGAATGTAGTATATATGTAGTATATATGTAGTATGTATGTATGTTGTATGAATGTAGTATATATGTGGTATGTATGTATTATGTAGTATGTATGTATGTTGTATGAATGTAGTATATATGTAGTATGTATGTAGCATGTATGTATGTTGTATGAATGTAGTATATATGTAGTATGTATTATGTAGTATGTATGTATGTTGTATGAATGTAGTATATATGTAGTATATATGTAGTATGTATGTATGTTGTATGAATGTAGTATATATGTAGTATGTATGTATTATGTAGTATGTATGTATGTTGTATGAATGTAGTATATATGTAGTATGTATGTATGTTGTATGAATGTAGTATATATGTAGTATGTATGTTTAAACAATGTGAAAAACATAAAGCCAGCTCACCATAAAGGAGTTCCTCTTGATGCAGTAATCGGTGTTCACCCTATGCTTTGCACGGATCCAGGCAGGGAGTATGCCCCAACAAATAGAAATATGAGAAAATTGGGATCCAGCAAAAGGATGAAAGTTCACCAGATTTGTAAAAACTTCTTCTTTATTAATCCATTATATCATAAAAAATATGAGGAACTCCAATCAATTAGTAGCATTCCAGCAAGGGACTACATGTTTCAGCACTATGTGCCTTCCTCACTGTCCTATTTGAACTGAGCTCCAACACTAGCAATATATCCTCCTTTGTGGAACATATTCAAATGACCCTTAATTAAAAACAGTGGAACAAACCAATTAAAAACATCTGAGTAGATGGTTGAAACTCAGTTCAAAAATGTTGCTAGAAAAATACCTATATTGAACATGTTTTATACATAGACAAATGATATAAACATTTAGTAATGAATCAACAATAATATGGAATAACTGCCACAAAAAGCAACAATATATAAACATATATGAAAAGATGCATCATATAGTAGGCATGATCTAAACATCAGAAACAATCACAAAAAACAATTCACCATCTTTAGCAAATTTAACTATGTCAGTATGGGAGGAGAGGTATATTTTTCATCTTAATAATCCATTTAGATATAACATGTCAGAGACACCGCACTGCACTTGCTCATAGAGCCAGTGCGCGTGTCCTGAGAACAGAAGCAGTGCTAAAAGATACCTGTGGAGTGTGCAGCAGAGGTGACCATGCGTGCTTCAGGCTAATAGTGTCAGGGTCCAGTCAGTGCTGGAAAGTAAAGAGGCACAGGACCTGCGGACACTGAAACTGAATAATGTGCTCGGGACCTATGGTCATGTGACTGCAAGGGGCGGGGCTTAGCGTCCTGTATTCAGATAGGACAGGACACCATACAACAACTCAGAGTCAGGCAAAACAGAGGTCACACACAGTACGGGCAAACGAGGTACAGGAGGGACGAACAGACGGGTAGTCAGACAGAGCCAAGGGTCATACACAAGAGGGCGACGTGGTACCAAGGGGACGAGCAGAGAGAAGTCGGGTCACAAGCAGAGAGTCATACACGAGAGGTAGCGCAGTACAAGAGGGTCAGGCAGAACTCGTAACAGGGACAGAACCAGATCACAACCGAACAAACAAGCAAGATATCAGGCACAAGGCACACGTATACAAGAGGTCACTTAACTCAGCCGAGGGCAGGAGTATAACTGACACCGGACCCAGGTCCAGTGAACACTAAATAGCCTCCTGCTGCCAGAGAGAGGCAGCACAATTAACCCATAGTCTAACCAGGACGGGTCAAAGCGAAATCCCGTCCTGGATCATGACAGTACCCTCCTCTCAATGGGGGGCCACCGGACCCCCAGGTCTCTCAGGGTACTTGGCGTGAAAGGCTCGGATCAACCGATCCGCATGAACTGATCGAGCAGGAACCCACGAGCGTTCCTCAGGACCGTAGCCCTTCCAATGTATCAAATACTGAAGGGCGCGACGGACCAACCTGGAGTCGACAATTCGTTCCACATCGTACTCAGCCTGCCCATCTACCAGGACCGGTGTCGGGGAAGATGATGATCCCTCCCCACTGGACCTCACAGGTTTCAAAAGGGCCTTATGGAAAACATTAGGGATCCTTAGAGATGGCGGAAGACTCAACCGAAAAGCCACCGGGTTAACTGCTTCGGTAATTACATAGGGACCTATAAACTTGGGTCCAAGCTTCGCAGAGGGGACCTTGAGCCTTATATTTTTGGTGGATAACCATACCTTATCTCCGACCTGAAACACTGGACCCACGGATCGTTTTTTGTCCGCAAAAAATTTAAATTTGTCCTGGGCCTTCGTAATGTTATTCTGGACCTCCCGCCATACCTCCCCCAACCGCTGGATCGACTCGTCCGCCCCAGGACACCCAGAATTCAAGCGGGAAAATTCTCCAAAATGAGGATGAAACCCATAATTGCAAAAAAAAGGAGATGTACCCGTAGACTGGTTAGTGCGGTTGTTAAAAGCAAACTCAGCCAATGGTAACACAGAACACCAATCATCCTGTCGGGCTGAGGTCAAACAACGCAGAATTTGCTCCAGAGACTGATTGGTCCGCTCAGTCTGCCCATTAGTCTCTGGATGGTAGGCGGATGAAAAGGACAGACTAATACCCAACCTCCTACAAAAAGCTCTCCAAAATCTGGACACAAATTGCACTCCCCTATCAGACACCACATTCAGGGGTACCCCATGCAACCGCACCACATGCTCCACAAACAATCTGGACAATGTTTCCGCATTAGGTAGAGATGCCAAAGGTACAAAATGTGCCTGCTTACTAAACCTGTCCACTACGACCCAGACCACGGTATTACCCTTGGAAGCGGGAAGGTTGGTGATGAAATCCATGGACAGATGAGTCCATGGTCTCTCAGGAATTGGCAGTGGTACCAATTCCCCGGCCGGCCGGTTATGGGGAGTTTTCGCACGGGCACAAACCTCACACGCAGACACATACTCCCCAACATCAGAGGCTAAAGAACACCACCAGAACATTCTAGCAATGGCCTTCCGGGTCGCTGAAATCCCTGGATGTCCACCCAGAACTGAGTCATGGAACTCCTGGAGGACCTTGAGACGAAATTGAGCTGGCACATAAAGTTTATCCACCGGCTTAGCTGGAGGTGCAAGAGCCTGGGCTTCTCGAATCTCTCGTTCCAACACATTAGAAACCTCTGCCACCACCACCCCAGGCTGAAGAATGGAGGATGGAGGTTCCGGGGGGGACACCGGATCTAGACTGCGTGACAACGCATCCGCTCTGATATTCTTGGATCCTGGTCGGAAAGTGATCGAGAAGTTAAATCGAGAAAAAAAAAGTGACCATCTAGCCTGTCTGGGAGTCAACCTTTTAGCAGACTCAATGTAAGCTAGGTTTTTGTGGTCCGTGATTACCGTTATAGGATGGACAGCCCCCTCCAAAAAATGCCTCCATTCTGCAAAAGCCAATTTTACGGCCAGAAGTTCCCGATTCCCCACATCATAGTTTCTCTCTGCCGGAGAGAACTTCTTTGAGAAAAAGGCGCAAGGTCTTAAATTGGTCAAAGTGGCGGGTCCCTGGGACAATACCGCCCCCACCCCCACCTCTGAGGCGTCTACCTCAACAATAAATGGTTCAGAGGGGTCCGGTTGGATAAGAACCGGGGCCGACATGAAACATTTTTTCAAAAACTGAAATGCCGCTACCGCTGCGGTAGACCAATTCTTGATATCGGCCCCCTTTTGAGTCATGTCTGTGAGGGGTTTAACCACCTGTGAGAACCCCCTTATAAATTTCCGATAATAATTAGCGAACCCAAGGAAACGTTGCAGACCCTTCAAATCACACGGTTGAACCCACTCGAGAATGGCCTGCACCTTACTAGGATCCATGCGATACCCTTCAGCAGACACGATGAACCCCAGAAAGGACAGTTCCTGAACAAAAAATAAACATTTTTCAAGTTTAGCAAACAGACAGTTCTCCCTGAGCCTTTGGAGAACTGCCCGAACATGACCAATGTGAGTCTGTTTATCAGGCGAGTAGATTAAAATGTCATCCAAATACACCACCATAAAACGTCCAATCAAATCGGAGAACACATGATTTATGAAATTTTGGAAGACCGCTGGAGCGTTGGTCAGGCCGAAGGGCATGACCAAATTTTCAAACAACCCTTCAGTAGTGAGAAAGGTGGTCTTCCATTCATCTCCATCCCGGACTCGGATAAGGTTATACGCTCCCCGTAGGTCTAATTTCGAAAACCACTTAGCTCCGGACAACTGATTGTATAAATCAGGAATAAGTGGAAGGGGATAAGTATTCCTCACAGTTATTTTATTTAACTCACGAAAATCGAGGCATGGGCGCAAACCACCGTCTTTTTTTTTTACAAAAAAGAACCCTGCCGCCACAGGAGAAACAGAAGGACGAATATGTCCCTTACGGAGGCTCTCAGAAATATATTCCTTCATCGCAGCCCGTTCCGGACCCGAGAGGTTATACAGGCGGGCTTTGGGCAATTTAGCACCTGGAACCAGGTCAATGGCACAATCAAATGGGCGGTGTGGTGGTAAAACCTCAGCCTCTTTTTCGGAGAAAACGTCAGTATAATCTATCAGGCACTCCGGAATGCCTTCTAGACCCACGGACGACACAGACACAGAAACAAGACATTTCTCAGAGCAATAGGGACCCCACTTAACAATGTCCCGAGATTCCCAATTAATCACAGGATTGTGCAGCTGTAACCAGGGGAACCCCAACACCAGTCCCGCAGGCAGGTTGTTCATTACAAAACACGAAATACGTTCCTGGTGTAAGGAACTCACTTTAAGGAGAAACTCTTCAGTACAAAACACAATGTCATTCTTAACCAGTGGTGTTTTGTCAATAGCAACAAGGTGAATTGGAGTCTCCAACCTAACTGTCCCTAACTTACACCTGGCCACCAAGTCAGAGTCAATAAAGTTCAATGATGAACCGCAATCCACGAAGGCAGTTGTGGATGTGGAGACACCCCCACAACAAAGTTCCACTTGGAATGACATTTTAGAAAATGCAGAAAAGGGTACCTGAGAGCCTGGGTGACCTCCACGATAATCACCCGGGCTCAGTCGTTAGTTGGTTAGTGGCCGGGAGGGGCAATCCTTTTTCCCATGTCCAGACTCGCCACTGTGAACACCGCATTTTCTCACGTGCCGTTGCCTCCTTTCTTCCTCCTTATGGTTGATGGTTCCCATCGCCGTGATTTTCAGTGAAGAACTGGCTCCCCTTCCTTGGGAGAATAATGTTGTCTCGGTTTGTATCACTCCCCTTGCCCGTAACCTGCGATCCATTCGGACGGCCTGTGTCATAGCTTCCTCCAGGGCATCAGGTGGGGGGTGGAGAGCCAAGGCGTCTTTCAGATGCTCAGACAGGCCTCTACGGAACAACCCCCGGAGAGCAGCGTCGTTCCAGCAGACCTCAGCAGCCCAGCGTCTGAACTCTGAGCAAAACCACTCGGCTGAGTGTTTCCCCTGGCAAACATTCATCAGCCTGTCCTCAGCCATACGCACCCGATCAGGCTCATCATAAATATGCCCCAGGGCCTCAAAAAATGCATCCACAGTCATACGCTCAGGGGCCGTGGTAGGAAGGGAGAAAGCCCAAGCTTGGGGGCTCCCCTTAACAGAGACATAATGACCCCCACTCTCTGACTTTCATCCCCAGAAGAGTGTGGTCTTAAGGAAAAAAAAAGCTTACAGCCCTCCTTGAAAACTCTGAAGTCATTTTTATCTCCAGAAAAGGTATCTGGTAACTTCACTGGAGACTCAGGGGAAATTAATGTAACATCCCGAGCCCCCCATGAAAAAACTCCCTGCACAGTGTCGGCGATCAGCTGCTGAGACTGAGCCAGGACTCTTTGTTCTCCAAAGAGTTTCTGAGACATCTGCGTCAGATGCTTAACCTGCTCAGAAAGAGTGTGCACAGGATCCATCACACACACAGGTGAATGGGAGCAGAGAGAAAAAAAAAAATGGTATGGGTCAGTTATAATGTCAGAGACACCGCACTGCACTTGCTCATAGAGCCAGTGCGCGTGTCCTGAGAACAGAAGCAGTGCTAAAAGATACCTGGGGAGCGGGCAGCAGAGGTGACCATGCGTGCTTCAGGATAATAGTGTCAGGGTCCAGTCCGTGCTGGAAAGTAAAGATGCATAGGACCTGCGGACACTGAAACTGAATAATGTGCACGGGACCTATGGTCATGTGACTGCAAGGGGGCGGGGCTTAGCGTCCTGTATTCAGATAGGACAGGACACCATACAACAACTCAGAGTCAGGCAAAACAGAGGTCACACACAGTACGGGCAAACGAGGTACAGGAGGGACGAACAGACGGGTAGTCAGACAGAGCCAAGGGTCATACACAAGAGGGCGACGTGGTACCAAGGGGACGAGCAGAGAGAAGTCGGGTCACAAGCAGAGAGTCATACACGAGAGGTAGCGCAGTACAAGAGGGACAGGCAGAACTCGTAACAGGGACAGAACCGGATCACAACCGAACAAACAAGCAAGATATCAGGCACAAGGCACACGTATACAAGAGGTCACTTAACTCAGCCGAGGGCAGGAGTATAACTGACACCGGACCCAGGTCCAGTGAACACTAAATAGCCTCCTGCTGCCAGAGAGAGGCAGCACAATTAACCCATAGTCTAACCAGGATGGGTCAAAGCAAAATCCCGTCCTGGATCATGACATAACATTTTTTGGTTGGGACGTTTCATTGATGATTTGGTTTTTGTGTGGAGGGGGAAGAAGGATTTAGTATCCTCCTTCTTTTCATATTTAAACAACAATAGTTTTAATCTCAAATTCACATGCCACATGAATGAGTTGTCAATCAATTTTTTGGATTTGACCTTGAAATTAGATTCGAATCGAAAAAAAGTGTTGGTGGAACCCTATCGTAAATCTACAGCTGTGAATAGTATATTGATGGCAAACTCATGTCACG
The DNA here is from genome assembly GCF_039654945.1 of Dendrobates tinctorius. Taxonomy (NCBI): domain Eukaryota; kingdom Metazoa; phylum Chordata; class Amphibia; order Anura; family Dendrobatidae; genus Dendrobates; species Dendrobates tinctorius. The sequence continues at coordinate 2,738,680 of NW_027361813.1, read as the reverse complement.
CTAATCATGTAATTAGGAATATACCTACTGGTGAACTGATTCGAACGAAAAGAAATAGTACAGAAAAAGATACTGTGATAAAACACTCCGGGATCGGCTTTGCTGGGGTCAAAGGTCACGTGCGTTCAGCATGAAACTCAGACGCAGAGCTGGGATTCGTGTATATCTGACCCTGGGTCAGGTTTATTAACGGTGAAAGCAATGCAAAAGGAAATAAAACATAAAACAAATCCTTGCCTGTCCGGCACTAACTAAACAATGGACAACCTAACTACCAACTGGCGGGCTTCTCCCGTCCAGCCAAACCACAGTTGCAGTGGGCACTGCTTCCACTCACGTGTGTCTCTCACACAGACAGGCTCTCTGTGTTCCCAGGCTGAGACACTCACACAACCACCTTGCATCCTTTTATATCCACCTCCCATTATTCATTAGCAAGCAGGTGCGATACTGCCCAGACTAGGCCACATAGGAAAGGAATCTGGGCGAGATATACCTGCCCTCATCCACTATTCCCACATGATTCTCACATATCCCCCCCTCTGCTCAGACCACTCTGGTCGAGCAATGACACCCGCCAAACAGTGCACTCGGGACAGGGCATCTGCATTCCCCATCTGTACCCCTGGGCGGTGCTCCACCGTAAAAGTGTAGGCCTGCAGGGCAAGGAACCACCGGGTCACCCGGCTATTCCGTTCCTTGTTCAAGTGCATCCACTTGAGAGGGGCATGGTCAGTGATCAACCTGAACTTTCGGCCCACCAGGTAATATTTGAGGGCCTCTAGAGCCCACTTAATGGCGAGGCACTCTTTTTCTACGACTGCATACCTTTGCTCGTGTTTATTCAGCTTCCTGCTGAGATAGAGGACTGGGTGTTCCACTCCGTCCCTCACTTGTGAGAGTACGGCCCCGATACCGGTATCAGAGGCATCCGTTTGTACCACAAACTCGCTGCGGAAGTCCGGAGTCACCAGTACGGGCTGAGAGCAAAGTGCCCGTTTTAGGCTATAGAAGGCTTCTTCAGCCGCTAAACTCCATTTAATCATGACGGAGTCTTTCCCTTTTGTAAGATCTGTCAGGGGGGTAGCGATGGCTGCAAAATTGGGTATGAACCGTCGATAATAGCCGGCGATCCCCAGGAAGGCTTGCACCTGCTTCTTGTTGACAGGTTGTGGCCAGTCCTGAACCGCCTGAATCTTATCAACCTGGGGTTTAACAACACCCCTCCCAATTACATACCCCAAATACTGGGCTTCTTCTAGCCCGATGTGACATTTCTTGGGGTTCGCGGTTAGACCTGCCTCCCACAGGTCGTCAATCACAGCTTGTACTTTCTGGAGATGAGTCTCCCAGTCCAAGCTGTAAATGACAATGTCATCCAAATAGGCCGAAGCGTACCGCCTATGTGGCCTCAAGACTCGATCCATCAGTCTCTGGAAGGTCGCCGGTGCCCCGTGCAGTCCAAACGGCATATACACATACTGAAATAAACCTTCCGGCGTAGCAAATGCCGTCTTTTCTCTGGCAGCCTCAGCCAGAGGGATCTGCCAATACCCCTTTGTTAGATCTAGGGTCGTAATATACCGGGCTTTTCCTAACTGATCTATTAACTTGTCGACCCGGGGCATAGGATAGGCATCAAATTTTGAGACCGCATTCAGTTTCCTGAAGTCATTGCAGAACCGGATGGTGCCGTCCGGTTTAGGAATTAGCACAATCGGGCTGGTCCACGCACTGTGCGATTCCTCAATGACTCCTAACTCTAACATTGCCTTCACTTCTCGGGAAACGGCTTCACGGCGCGCTTCCGGGATTCGGTAGGGCTTTACGTGAACTGTGACACCAGGTTCCATTACGATGTCATGTTTCATTAGCATAGTCTGCCCGGGTTTTTCTGAGAAAAACTTTTGGTTGTGAAGTTGAAACTGCCTGACCTCAGTCTTTTGCCGCTCCGAGAGAGTCTCTGCAACCCGTACCTCCGGTACAGTATGCGAGCAGACAGGACGGGCCAGCTCCGCTGACAAGGCAGACCGATCCTTCCAGGGCTTTATCAGATTTACATGATAAATCTGTTCAGGTTTCCGTTTACCTGCCTGGTATACTTTGTAGTTTACTTCACCAACTCTTTCCTTGATCTCAAAGGGGCCCTGCCACTTTGCCAGGATCTTACTGTCCACCGTGGGGACCAGGATCAACACCCTATCTCCGGGTGCAAACGTACGGATCTTGGCGCCCCTATCATAGATTCTTTTTTGGGCTCCTTGAGCCTGTATCATGTGTGCTTTGACGATAGGCATAACAGCCGCAATCCGGTCCGGCATTTGTGTGATGTGATCTATCACTGTTTTAAACGGAGTGACCTGACCCTCCCAGGTTTCTTTTGCAACGTCTAACAGTCCGCGAGGACGTCGGGCGTACAATAACTCGAAAGGCGAGAATCCCGTGGAAGACTGGGGTACTTCCCTGATGGCAAAAAGCAAATACGGAAGTAAATAGTCCCAGTTCTTCCCATCCTTGTCTATCACCTTTCTCAGCATCTGCTTCAGAGTTTTATTGAACCGTTCGACCAACCCGTCTGTTTGAGGGTGATACACGGATGTGCGTAACGGTTCGTTTTGTAACAATCAGCAGAGCTCCTTCATTACCCTGGACATAAAGGGGGTCCCCTGGTCGGTGAGTATCTGTTTTGGTATACCGACCCGACTAAACACATGCACCAGTTCCTTGGCAATCGTCTTGGTGGCCGTGTTACGCAAAGGGATGGCCTCCGGGTAACGAGTGGCATAATCCAAGATGACCAGGATATGTTGGTGTCCACGTGCAGACCGTGGAAGGGGCCCAACTAAATCCATCCCAATCCTCTCAAACGGGACTTCAATAATAGGTAGGGGTACCAAAGGGCTACAGAACCGGGGCTTAGGTGCAGAGGCTTGGCAGTCAGGACAAGACTCACAATATACACGAATATCGTGATGCATGCCTGGCCAAACAAAACAGTGTGATATCCTTTCGGTGGTTTTCTGGACTCCCAGGTGACCTCCCATCACATGTCCGTGGGCCAGGTCCAGCACCTGCCGCCGGTAGGGTTTTGGCACGACTAATAGTTGCACCGTATCTTCCCCCTTTTTCTCTATCTGATAGAGTAAATCATTCTCCAGAACCATGTAAGGATATGCCAGCCTAGAGCCAGGTTCTACGGGTACCCCATTTATCACTTTTACATTTGTCCTAGCCTGAGAAAGGGTAGGATCCTTTATTTGCTCGCTTTGGAAGTCATCTTTCTGAACTTCTAAATCCGGCAAACGGGGAGGTGGACGGCTGTCGGCCTCCTCCTCTTCCCCGGTCTCCTCATTATCACCCGCCATGACTGAAAACGGGAACTGCAGGTAATTTCCCGCAGACTCTTCCCCCGAGTCTTCCGGGGAGACATCTTCCAGGGGTTCGAGACCCCCACGCGCCCTGGGAGAAGAATCATGTACACTATTACCCGAGGGCATCAACTGATTCTCCCACAATTGCCAGAAGTGGGGAAAATCCCGGCCCAGGATAACATCATGCAATAACGCCGGGACGAGTCCCACTTTATGTTGCACAGACCCATAGGAAGTAGTAATGCATATGACCGTGGTGAGGTACGAACAGGTGTCTCCATGCACACACGTTACAGAAAATTTGTCTGATGGTCCAGTCGGGGCTGACACCAGACTGGCCTTCCCCAGAGTCACCACACTTCCCGAGTCTAACAATGCCACCCCATTTTTGCCATCAACAGTTAAATCACACAAGTGTTTTTCCACATCCTTTTGACCGGCATTCACACTCACTACCCGTGCAACCATAGACATGCAGTTTTTAGAGTCTGTGACGTCGCACTGCATGGGTTCAGTAGTGACCGGACAGTTCGCAGCAATATGTCCCATCTCTTGGCAGCGGAAACACCTAACGGGCCCCTTGCTTAGACCATAGTTCGTTACTCTAGGCCTCGCAGTGCGGGCAGTCCCGTTTTCCTCCCCTACTGTCTTAGGGATTTTTCCATCTCCCCTACTCCCTGGAACAGTCTTACCGGTTCCACGTGGAGATGATGAAGAATGAGGTGGGGTAGCGTCGTCTCGGAGTCCTTCCGCCACGGAGTAACGTTCAACCAGATCCACCAGTTGATCTGCCGTCGTAGGATTTCCATGGCTTACCCACTTCCTCAGGGCTGGCGGTAGAGCTCTCAAGTACTTGTCCATGACGACTCTCTGGATTATCTCTGGCGCTGTCAACACCTCGGGTTGTAGCCACTTCTTCGTCACGTGGATCAGGTCGAACATCTGTGACCACAGTGGTTTATCCGGCTGATAAGTCCATTGATGCACTCTCTGTGCACGGACAGCGGTCGTCACTCCCAGCCGGGCCAAGATCTCGGCTTTCAGTTTGTCAAAGTCCTGCGCGGCTTCAGGCTCTAAGTCATAATAAGCCTTTTGGGCCTCACCGGAAAGAAACGGGGCAATCAGGCCGGCCCATCGTGCCTTCGGCCATTTTTCTCGCACCGCCGTCCGTTCAAACGTGGTCAGGTATGCCTCGACGTCATCTTCGGTCGTAATTTTCTGCCAGTACCGACTCACGTGAATCACTCTCGACTCGGCTTCCAGGTTAAGCTCAGGTAAGCTTGCCAAGCGCTGCGCCACCTGCTGGAGAAGCGAACGATCGGTAACTGTCATGTCCACCAACTCCTTCAGCTGGGCCATCATCACCCGATTAGCTTCTTGCTGGACGGCGGTGGACTGTACCAGCGCTTTCACCACATCCTCCATGCTCATGCTTGCAACGTGATGCCCGCGTTCTCCACCACAATGTGATAAAACACTCCGGGATCGCCTTTGCTGGGGTCAAAGGTCACGTGCGTTCAGCATGAAACTCAGACGCAGAGCTGGGATTCGTGTATATCTGACCCTGGGTCAGGTTTATTAACGGTGAAAGCAATGCAAAAGGAAATAAAACATAAAACAAATCCTTGCCTGTCCGGCACTAACTAAACAATGGACAACCTAACTACCAACTGGCGGGCTTCTCCCGTCCAGCCAAACCACAGTTGCAGTGGGCACTGCTTCCACTCACGTGTGTCTCTCACACAGACAGGCTCTCTGTGTTCCCAGGCTGAGACACTCACACAACCACCTTGCATCCTTTTATATCCACCTCCCATTATTCATTAGCAAGCAGGTGCGATACTGCCCAGACTAGGCCACATAGGAAAGGAATCTGGGCAAGATATACCTGCCCTCATCCACTATTCCCACATGATTCTCACAATACTTATATGAAAGAATCTGAACTTTTGGTAAAAAGATTAAAATCTAGGGGTTACCCAAACTGGTCTCTAAAAAGAGCGAGAGGCATAGTAGACAACTTAAATAGACAGGAATTGTTGGAATATAAAAATATCAAAGAAAATAACAATGATATGGGTATAGTTTTTAGCACCAAATTTAGTCCACAGTATCAAGAAATAGTCTCCATTATTAAAAAACATTTTCCCATTTTAGAGCAAAGTGGTGAATTGAAAGAAATATTAAAAAAACACTCAATTAAATTTGTTGTGAGGAGAGCTCCTACTATAGGTTCTATGTTGACGGCAAGCTTATTTACTGATCCAGACAATAAATTGAAACAAAATTGGATGAAAATTGTAGGCTGTTATTGTTGTGGTACAAAAATCTGTAAGTGTTGCAAATATATTGTTAAAACAAAAACATTTTCTTCTTTAAAAAATGGAAAAAACTTTGAGATTTTTTCCTTTATTAATTGTAATACAGAAAATGTAATATATTTTATTGATTGCAATATTTGTGGACTTCAATATGTGGGTTGCACCACTAATTCATTGAAACAGCGTATGCGAAAACATTTGTCAGATTCGGTTAATTTGCCTATTGCAGGAGCCTCTGCGGTTTCTAAACACTTTGCTAATGTGCATAAAGGAGATTTAAAAAGTTTTTCCTTTAGGGGAATAGAGGTGGTTACAAAACCACATAGGGGTGGTGACTTTAAAAGTAAAATCCTATCCAGAGAAAGTAGGTGGATCTTTTTATTAGAGACTAGAGTTCCAGATGGACTGAACAGTAGAATGGATCTCATTACACAATATTAGGTAAGAATGAAAGAAAAATAATTTTATTTATTTTTTTTTTTATTTTATTAAAAAAAAATTTATTATTTTTTTAAAATTTTTTTTTTTTTTACATTTTTTTTATAATTTTTTTTTTTGGAGAAGGAGGAAAAGAGGAAAGGGAGAGGAAAAGAAAAGCGATAGAGTTCATGTATGAATTTACAAAAGATTATATCTTTATCTTAAACCTACTCTATGATATTATACCTTCTGAGAGTTATTTTTGTGATTGTTTCTGATGTTTAGATCATGCCTACTATATGATGCATCTTTTCATATATGTTTATATATTGTTGCTTTTTGTGGCAGTTATTCCATATTATTGTTGATTCATTACTAAATGTTTATATCATTTGTCTATGTATAAAACATGTTCAATATAGGTATTTTTCTAGCAACATTTTTGAACTGAGTTTCAACCATCTACTCAGATGTTTTTAATTGGTTTGTTCCACTGTTTTTAATTAAGGGTCATTTGAATATGTTCCACAAAGGAGGATATATTGCTAGTGTTGGAGCTCAGTTCAAATAGGACTGTGAGGAAGGCACAGGCTGTGTGCACACGCTGCGGATTCCGCTGCGTTTCCGCAGCGGTTTTGGCCGCTGCGGACACGCAGCAGTTTTAGCTGCGGTGTACAGTACCATTCATTTGAATGGGAAAAAAAAAACGCTGTGCCGACGCTGCGGAAAAAACCGCGCGGATTTGCTGCGGTTTTGAATCCGCAGAAAGAATTGCATGTCAATTCTTTCTGCGGAAACCGCTGCGGGTTCCTATCTCCACCATTGTGGAGATAGTGAATCCGCAGGACCAAACCGCAGGCAAAACCGCAGATAATCCGCAGGTCTTTGGACCTGCGGATTATCTGCGGTTTTTGCAAAATCCGTGCGGATTAATCCGCAGCGGATTCCGCAGCGTGTGCACGTACCCACATAGTGCTGAAACATGTAGTCCCTTGCTGGAATGCTACTAATTGATTGGAGTTTCTCATATTTTTTATGATATAATGGATTAATAAAGAAGAAGTTTTTACAAATCTGGTGAACTTTCATCCTTTTGCTGGATCCCAATTTTCTCATATTTCTATTTGTTGGGGCATACTCCCTGCCTGGATCCGTGCAAAGCATAGGGTGAACACCGATTACTGCATCAAGAGGAACTCCTTTATGGTGAGCTGGCTATATGTTTTTCACATTGTTTGAATATTGCTTTGGGAGTATTAGCCGAGCACCCATAATCAAATTATTGAACTTGAAGTTCTATTACATATGACTAATCCCATTAGTAAAAAACCTTTTTTTGCTATGGAAGTGGATTACTGCAACACAAGACGCAATAAACTTGCCTTGATATTTAATGACAATGCTAATGGAGTGGATATAGCATCAGATGAATTCCATCATGTATAAATTGGAACGTATTATGATAAAGGAACAGAAATTATGGTGGGACCACAACTCTGTCATCTGTTACTGGGAGAGGAAAATGATCCCACGTGGTCTGAGGTTAAAAAAAGTGGCTACAACAGCTTACAATAATGAATTCCAGACCAAATGGGAAAATGTCCTTAGTGAATGCTCTCTCAACCTTATAAAATTAATTATTGAAGAAGAGGAGATGGAACTTATAAAACTCAGTGATGAAATTAAGATTGTGAAAGATTCTTTGGAAATTTATCAAGGCAATGATTCTTATAAATCACTATATGACAAAATGCAACAAAAATTAAATAAACTGGAGGATACCATTATTGAGACTAAAAAAAGAAAATACACACGAGATTTGGAGGATTACAACAACAAATGTGTATATAATTGGAGTAAGAATCCGTCATCAATATTAAAAAAATGGAAACCCTGGTTTAACAAACATAAAGTGACTTTTCAAAAAATTCAAGAAAATATGGACACTACTTTTGGAGATACTTCGGATGATTATTCAGATTCATCAGTGGCTTGTGCATCCAATAATGGTATGGAAAAAAGAAAAAAATCTTACCAAAGAAATTACAACAAAGAGGGAGCCAAACCAAAAACGGATTAGAAGGAGAGGAGGAAGACGCCATAAGAGAACAGGCTTACCAGGACAAACTCCGGAAACGGAAAAAGTAACTGTACCAGTCTATAATCTTTCCAGTTATATACTTTCAGCACCGCAACTTTCACTTTTATCAAAAGGACTTACTTTTTCCCCGGCATGTAAATTTAATGTATATGACACAGTGTTGGATGTTAATCGTCTAGCACGTTGTTTAACCCTAAAATGTCATTTTGAGGATAACATTTGTACTGATAATCCTTGTCCTATAGTAAATAGGGATGTTGAAAGGTTATTTACGTTCGAAGAACAGGTGGGTTTGTATAATTTGAGACAATTGGAATCTGAAAGCTCCAAAGAATACCAGATTAATTTAAATAATTCTTTTCACGTAAAAAATACAAAATTTTACCCACTTAAATCTAGACCTCCGATGCTAGATGTTTTTCAAGAAGTCGTGGAAAGGGATTTGGTGGAATTAAATAACAGAGTTGAATTGACCCATCATAATCTGACATTTTATGAGCATAAAGCTCTTCAGGAATTGAGTAAGAATAAAGATCTAAAAATTGTTCAGTCGGATAAGGGTGGATCAATTACTATTCTGGATGTTGGTTTATATAAAAAACTTAATCTAATTGCATTGGGTAACTCCAGTGTGTATAGGGAATTAAATGAAAATCCCACTCTCCCTTTCAATAAGGAAATGAAAAAAATTTTGCAGGAAGGTGTATGTACAGGAGCTATTTCAGAGAAATTGAGTGAAGCTTTATATTGTGACCATCCTATTACACCTATTTACCACTCACTCCCCAAGGTGCATAAGGAAATTTTTCCTCCCCCACTAAGACCTATTGTTTCGGGGATAGGATCTTTCAGTGAACGCCTTGGAGAGTGGGTGGATCATTATTTACAACCCCTTGTGGCTTTAACTCCTAGTCATTTGAGATATAGCAAAGCAGCTATTAATATGGTAGAAAAAATTGAGTGGGAGAATGATTTTCTGTGGCTCTCATGTGATATTATTGGATTATATCCATCCATTCCACATTCTGTTGCATTGGAGAGCCTCAAATATTATCTATCTAAATATAGTGAGTATACATTTGAAATTCAACATTTTTATTTGCTTGCAACAAACTTTTTGCTCACTCATAACTATTTTGTTTTTGATGAGAAATATTATTTACAGATACAGGGAGTGAGCATGGGGGCCAAATTTTCACCATCTTTAGCAAATTTAACTATGTCAGTATGGGAGGAGAGGTATATTTTTCATCTTAATAATCCATTTAGATATAACATTTTTTGGTTGGGACGTTTCATTGATGATTTGGTTTTTGTGTGGAGGGGGAAGAAGGATTTAGTATCCTCCTTCTTTTCATATTTAAACAACAATAGTTTTAATCTCAAATTCACATTCCACATGAATGAGTTGTCAATCAATTTTTTGGATTTGACCTTGAAATTAGATTTGAATCGAAAAAAAGTGTTGGTGGAACCCTATCGTAAATCTACAGCTGTGAATAGTATATTGATGGCAAACTCATGTCACGCTAATCATGTAATTAGGAATATACCTACTGGTGAACTGATTCGAACAAAAGAAATAGTACAGAAAAAGATACTTATATGAAAGAATCTGAACTTTTGGTAAAAAGATTAAAATCTAGGGGTTACCCAAACTGGTCTCTAAAAAGAGCGAGAGGCATAGTAGACAACTTAAATAGACAGGAATTGTTGGAATATAAAAATATCAAAGAAAATAACAATGATATGGGTATAGTTTTTAGCACCAAATTTAGTCCACAGTATCAAGAAATAGTCTCCATTATTAAAAAAACATTTGCTCATTTTAGAGCAAAGTGATGAATTGAAAGAAATATTAAAAAAACACTCAATTAAATTTGTTGTGAGGAGAGCTCCTACTATAGGTTCTATGTTGACGGCAAGCTTATTTACTGATCCAGAAAAAAAATTGAAACAAAATTGGATGAAAATTGTAGGCTGTTATGGTTGTGGTGCAAAAATCTGTAAGTGTTGCAAATATATTGTTAAAACAAAAACATTTTCTTCTATAAAAAATGGAAAAAACTTTGAGATTTTTTCCTCTATTAATTGTAATACAGAAAATGTAATCATTGAAACAGCGTATGCGAAAACATTTGTCGGATTCGGTTAATTTGCCTATTGCAGGAGCCTCTGCGGTTTCTAAACACTTTGCTAATGTGCATAAAGGAGATTTAAAAAGTTTTTCCTTTAGGGGAATAGAGGTGGTTACAAAACCACATAGGGGTGGTGACTTTAAAAGTAAAATCCTATCCAGAGAAAGTAGGTGGATCTTTTTATTAGAGACTAGAGTTCCAGATGGACTGAACAGTAGAATGGATCTCATTACACAATATTAGGTAAGAATAAAAGAAAAATAATTTTATTTATTTTTTTTTTTTTTTATTAAAAAATTTTTTATTTTTTTATTTTTTATTTTTTTTTTTAAATTTTTTTATTTTTTTATTTTTTTTTTTTTTTGGAGAAGGAGGAAAAGAGGAAAGGGAGAGGAAAAGAAAAGCGATAGAGTTCATGTATGAATTTACAAAAGATTATATCTTTATCTTAAACCTACTCTATGATATTATACCTTCTGAGAGTTATTTTTGTGATTGTTTCTGATGTTTAGATCATGCCTACTATATGATGCATCTTTTCATATATGTTTATATCTTGTTGCTTTTTGTGGCAGTTATTCCATATTATTGTTGATTCATTACTAAATGTTTATATCATTTGTCTATGTATAAAACATGTTCAATATAGGTATTTTTCTAGCAACATTTTTGAACTGAGTTTCAACCATCTACTCAGATGTTTTTAATTGGTTTGTTCCACTGTTTTTAATTAAGGGTCATTTGAATATGTTCCACAAAGGAGGATATATTGCTAGTGTTGGAGCTCAGTTCAAATAGGACCGTGAGGAAGGCACATAGTGCTGAAACATGTAGTCCCTTGCTGGAATGCTACTAATTGATTGGAGTTTCTCATATTTTTTATGATATAATGGATTAATAAAGAAGAAGTTTTTACAAATCTGGTGAACTTTCATCCTTTTGCTGGATCCCAATTTTCTCATATTTCTATTTGTTGGGGCATACTCCCTGCCTGGATCCGTGCAAAGCATAGGGTGAACACCGATTACTGCATCAAGAGGAACTCCTTTATGGTGAGCTGGCTATATGTTTTTCACATTGTTTGAATATTGCTTTGGGAGTATTAGCCGAGCACCCATAATCAAATTATTGAACTTGAAGTTCTATTACATATGACTAATCCCATTAGTAAAAAACCTTTTTTTGCTATGGAAGTGGATTACTGCAACACAAGACGCAATAAACTTGCCTTGATATTTAATGACAATGCTAATGGAGTGGATATAGCATCAGATGAATTCCATCATGTATAAATTGGAACGTATTATGATAAAGGAACAGAAATTATGGTGGGACCACAACTCTGTCATCTGTTACTGGGAGAGGAAAATGATCCCACGTGGTCTGAGGTTAAAAAAAGTGGCTACAACAGCTTGCAATAATGAATTCCAGACCAAATGGGAAAATGTCCTTAGTGAATGCTCTCTCAACCTTATAAAATTAATTATTGAAGAAGAGGAGATGGAACTTATAAAACTCAGTGATGAAATTAAGACTGTGAAAGATTCTTTGGAAATTTATCAAGGCAATGATTCTTATAAATCACTATATGACAAAATGCAACAAAAATTAAATAAACTGGAGGATACCATTATTGAGACTTAAAAAAAGAAAATACACACGAGATTTGGAGGATTACAACAACAAATGTGTATATAATTGGAGTAAGAATCCATCATCAATATTAAAAAAATGGAAACCCTGGTTTAACAAACATAAAGTGACTTTTCAAAAAATTCAAGAAAATATGGACACTACTTTTGGAGATACTTCGGATGATTATTCAGAATCATCAGTGGCTTGTGCATCCAATAATGGTATGGAAAAAAGAAAAAAATCTTACCAAAGAAATTACAACAAAGAGGGAGGCAAACCAAAAAATGGATTAGAAGGAGAGGAGGAAGACGCCATAAGAGAACAGGCTTACCAGGACAAACTCCAGAAACGGAAAAAGTAACTGTACCAGTCTATAATCTTTCCAGTTATATACTTTCAGCACCGCAACTTTCACTTTTATCAAAAGGACTTACTTTTTCCCCGGCATGTAAATTTAATGTATATGACACAGTGTTGGATGTTAATCGTCTAGCACATTGTTTAACCCTAAAATGTCATTTTGAGGATAACATTTGTACTGATAATCCTTGTCCTATAGTAAATAGGGATGTTGAAAGGTTATTTACGTTCGAAGAACAGGTGGGTTTGTATAATTTGAGACAATTGGAATCTGAAAGCTCCAAAGAATACCAGATTAATTTAAATAATTCTTTTCACGTAAAAAAAACAAAATTTTACCCACTTAAATCTAGACCTCCGATGCTAGATGTTTTTCAAGAAGTCGTGGAAAGGGATTTGGTGGAATTAAATAACAGAGTTGAATTGACCCATCATAATCTGACATTTTATGAGCATAAAGCTCTTCAGGAATTGAGTAAGAATAAAGATCTAAAAATTGTTCAGTAGGATAAGGGTGGATCAATTACTATTCTGGATGTTGGTTTATATAAAAAACTTAATCTAATTGCATTGGGTAACTCTAGTGTGTATAGGGAATTAAATGAAAATCCCACTCTCCCTTTCAATAAGGAAATGAAAAAAATTTTGCAGGAAGGTGTATGTACAGGAGCTATTTCAGAGAAATTGAGTGAAGTTTTATATTGTGACCATCCTATTACACCTATTTACCACTCACTCCCCAAGGTGCATAAGGAAATTTTTCCTCCCCCACTAAGACCTATTGTTTCGGGGATAGGATCTTTCAGTGAACGCCTTGGAGAGTGGGTGGATCATTATTTACAACCCCTTGTGGCTTTAACTCCTAGTCATTTGAGATATAGCAAAGCAGCTATTAATATGGTAGAAAAAATTGAGTGGGAGAATGATTTTCTGTGGCTCTCATGTGATATTATTGGATTATATCCATCCATTCCACATTCTGTTGCATTGGAGAGCCTCAAATATTATCTATCTAAATATAGTGAGTATACATTTGAAATTCAACATTTTTATTTGCTTGCAACAAACTTTTTGCTCACTCATAACGATTTTGTTTTTGATGAGAAATATTATTTACAGATACAGGGAGTGAGCATGGGGGCCAAATTTTCACCATCTTTAGCAAATTTAACTATGTCAGTATGGGAGGAGAGGTATATTTTTCATCTTAATAATCCATTTAGATATAACATTTTTTGGTTGGGACGTTTCATTGATGATTTGGTTTTTGTGTGGAGGGGGAAGAAGGATTTAGTATCCTCCTTCTTTTCATATTTAAACAACAATAGTTTTAATCTCAAATTCACATGCCACATGAATGAGTTGTCAATCAATTTTTTGGATTTGACCTTGAAATTAGATTCGAATCGAAAAAAAGTGTTGGTGGAACCCTATCGTAAATCTACAGCTGTGAATAGTATATTGATGGCAAACTCATGTCACGCTAATCATGTAATTAGGAATATACCTACTGGTGAACTGATTCGAACGAAAAGAAATAGTACAGAAAAAGATACTTATATGAAAGAATCTGAACTTTTGGTAAAAAGATTAAAATCTAGGGGTTACCCAAACTGGTCTCTAAAAAGAGCGAGAGGCATAGTAGACAACTTAAATAGACAGGAATTGTTGGAATATAAAAATATCAAAGAAAATAACAATGATATGGGTATAGTTTTTAGCACCAAATTTAGTCCACAGTATCAAGAAATAGTCTCCATTATTAAAAAACATTTTCCCATTTTAGAGCAAAGTGGTGAATTGAAAGAAATATTAAAAAAACACTCAATTAAATTTGTTGTGAGGAGAGCTCCTACTATAGGTTCTATGTTGACGGAAACTTATTTACTGATCCAGACAAAAAATTGAAACAAAATTGGATGAAAATTGTAGGCTGTTATGGTTGTGGTGCAAAAATCTGTAAGTGTTGCAAATATATTGTTTAAACAAAAACATTTTCTTCTATAAAAAATGGAAAAAACTTTGAGATTTTTTCCTTTATTAATTGTAATACAGAAAATGTAATATATTTTATTGATTGCAATATTTGTGGACTTCAATATGTGGGTTGCACCACTAATTCATTGAAACAGCGTATGCGAAAACATTTGTCAGATTCGGTTAATTTGCCTATTGCAGGAGCCTCTGCGGTTTCTAAACACTTTGCTAATGTGCATAAAGGAGATTTAAAAAGTTTTTCCTTTAGGGGAATAGAGGTGGTTACAAAACCACATAGGGGTGGTGACTTTAAAAGTAAAATCCTATCCAGAGAAAGTAGGTGGATCTTTTTATTAGAGACTAGAGTTCCAGATGGACTGAACAGTAGAATGGATCTCATTACACAATATTAGGTAAGAATAAAAGAAAAATAATTTTTTTTTTATTAAAAAATTTTTTTATATTTTTTATTTTATTTTATTTTTTTTTATAATTTTTTTTTTTTTTTTTTTTTTTTGGAGAAGGAGGAGAAGGGGAAAGGGAGAGGAAAAGAAAAGGGATAGAGTTCATGTATGAATTTACAAAAGATTATATCTTTATCTTAAACCTACTCTATGATATTATACCTTCTGAGAGTTATTTTTGTGATTGTTTCTGATGTTTAGATCATGCCTACTATATGATGCATCTTTTCATATATGTTTATATATTGTTGCTTTTTGTGGCAGTTATTCCATATTATTGTTGATTCATTACTAAATGTTTATATCATTTGTCTATGTATAAAACATGTTCAATACATGTTCAAACCAGGGGAAGAGTCTTGAGGAGATCATTTGCATATTCCCAGTGCCTTCTGGGATAAGTGAAGAGTCTCCGCGAGCTCAACGATCACTGGGTTTTGGCCGTTGCAGCTGAAAAGAGGAAATCGGAAAACCAGGGGAAGAGTCTTGAGGAGATCATTTGCATATTCCCAGTGCCTTCTGGGATAAGTGAAGAGTCTCCGCGAGCTCAACGATCACTGGGTTTTGGCCGTTGCAGCTGAAAAGAGAAAATCGGAAAACCAGGGGAAGAGTCTTGAGGAGATCATTTGCATATTCCCAGTGCCTTCTGGGATAAGTGAAGAGTCTCCGCGAGCTCAACGATCACTGGGTTTTGGCCGTTTCAGCTGAAAAGAGAAAATCGAAAAACCAGGGGAAGAGTCTTGAGGAGATCATTTGCATATTCCCAGTGCCTTCTGGGATAAGTGAAGAGTCTCCGCGAGCTCAACGATCACTGGGTTTTGGCTGTTGCAGCTGAAAAGAGGAAATCGGAAAATTTTGGCTCATCTTTCATCGTTTTTAAGAAATCTCAAGATGGAAGAGGCCAGGAGCCATTTGGTGAGCTGCATTTCTTGCTACATGTTCACAGATTTACCAGTGGAAAAGCCAAACTTCACATGCCACAAATGCAAGCTTGTGACCCTGCTGGAGGAAAAGTTGCAAAATCTCGAAGAGAGGTTAGCTACATTGAAGATCATTAAGGAAGGTGAAGAGTTCTTGGACAGAGCAGAATTATCTCTTCATGTTACAGAAAGAGAAGAAATTCGAAGTGCACCTGAAGAAACAGAGGAATGGAGACATGTGACCCAGAGAAGCAGGAGGATCAGGAGGCAGTCAGCACCCATACTGCTCAGAAACCAGTACCAGGCTCTCACGCAGGAAAACGATGAAGAAATACATCAGGATAAGACTTTGCCAACAAACAGCAACCTTGTACGCCTTCAGAGTCCTCCTGGATGGAGAAAGAAAAATGTTGTGAAGAAGAAACGGAGAGTGGTGGTCATGGGGGATTCCCTGTTGAGAGGAACAGAGGCCGCTATCTGCAGACCGGATATAACTTCAAGAGAAATGTGCTGTCTTCCAGGTGCCAAAATTAAAGATGTGTCTGACAGGATATCAGGACTCTTCAGACCTACAGATGACTACCCATTCCTGCTACTACATGTGGGGACAAATGACACCGTAAGAAACGACCTGGAAACCATCTGCAGAGACTTTGAAGACTTAGGCAAGAAAGTGAAAGAACTGGGAGCGCAGGTGGTCTTCTCTTCCATCCTCCCAGTGGATGGCCATGGAACAAGGAGGTAGAATAAGATTCTGCAGGTGAACAACTGGCTACGTCGATGGTGCCGTCAGCAACGATTTGGATTTATGGATCACGGAGTGAATTACCTTTACGATGGACTACTTGCTAGAGATGGGGTGCACCTTACGAAGACTGGAAAATATGTATTTGG
This sequence comes from Dendrobates tinctorius, assembly GCF_039654945.1. Classification (NCBI taxonomy): domain Eukaryota; kingdom Metazoa; phylum Chordata; class Amphibia; order Anura; family Dendrobatidae; genus Dendrobates; species Dendrobates tinctorius. The sequence continues at coordinate 2,722,079 of NW_027361813.1, read as the reverse complement.
AAGTCGTCTTGCTACACTTGTAAGGAGAGCTTTAAACTAGAACAACATGGGAAGGGAAGCAAAAGACCAGAAAAAGCCATACACCTGACAAATGCTATTGAGAACTCTGCTATTAGAAGTGGAAAGGAAGAACAAAGACGAAAGAATCTAATTAATAAAAATATTGGAGAAAGAGAAACCAATCACAAACTAAAATGTTTCTATACTAATGCACAAAGCATGGGCAACAAACAAGGAGAATTGGAACTACTAACACAGGAAAAGAAATATGATGTCATTGGAATCACTGAAACTTGGTGGGACAATACACATGATTGGAATACAAGACTAGAAGGATACAACTTATTTGCAAGAAACAGACTTGATAAACGAGGAGGGGGTGTCACATTGTATGTTAGAAATGCGTATATCTGCACAGAGATTGAAGCTTCAGAGACTGGGAGTTCTGTGGAAACTGTTTGGGTAAGAATACAAGGACAGAACAATGGAAAGGACACCATTGTAGGCATTTACTACAGGCCGCCTGTGCAAGCTGAAGATATGGATGAACTCTTTATGCATCAAATGGCCAAGTTCTCCAAAAAATATGACATAGTTGTCATGGGAGATTTCAACTATCCAGACATTTGTTGGGAATCTCTCTCAGGCAAAACTAACAGGTCAAGGAAATTCTTATCCTCTCTTGCTGACAACTTTATCTTCCAAAAGGTAAAGGAGAAAACAAGGGGAACTGCTACCTTGGATCTAATCCTTATAAACAGGGAGGAAATGGTTGAGGAGGTAAAAGTGGCTGGGACCCTAGGAGGTAGCGACCATGCTATTTTAGAATTTTGGATAACTAGAGGCGGAAGACCTGTGAAGACTCAGACGTCAAGGTTAGATTTCAGAAAGGCAGATTTTAAGGGATTCAGAAAGAGAATTGGAGGGATCCAATGGCTGGATATCCTTAAAGACAAAAATGTCCAGGAAGGATGGGAAATCTTGAAAGATGAAATTCTCAAAGCACAGTTGTTAACAATTCCGAAAAGAGGGAAGAATAGGAAGCATTTAAGGAAACCAGGATGGATGAACACAGAACTTAAGCACATGCTAAAAAGGAAGAAAAAAATGTTTATAAAATGGAAAGAGGGAGGCATATCTAAAGAAGAATATAATGCTGTCTGCAGAACCTGCAGGGCACAAATCAGATTAGCTAAAGCTGAAAATGAATTGAGGCTTGCAAGAGATGTCAAAAGCAATAATAAAGGATTTTGGGGATATGTCAAAAGTAAAAGAAAAGTCAAAGATGCTATGGGATTTTTACAGGATGAAAATGATGAAATGGTAAGACAGGATGTTGAGAAGGCTGAACTTTTAAATTCCTATTTTGCATCTGTTTTCTCTCAGAAAGGAAATGTAACATCAACTGTTATTCACTGTCCTATTAAGGGAATAGAAGAATCCAGGATATCTATAAACAGAAAGATAGTGAGGAAACACTTAGCTAACCTAAATGAATTCAAGTCTCCAGGTCCAGATGAATTACACCCCAGAGTACTGAAGGAGATAGCAGAAGAAATTTTTGAACCCCTCTCCATAATCTTTGAAAATTCTTGGAGAACAGGAGATGTGCCAGAAGACTGGAGAAGAGCAAATGTTGTTCCTATCTTCAAAAAGGGGAAGAAGGTGGACCCAGGCAACTATAGGCCGGTGAGTCTGACTTCTATACCAGGAAAGATCTTTGAACAAATTATTAAACAACATGTATGTCAATACCTGGATAAGAATGAAGTGATTAAACAGAGTCAGCATGGGTTTGTAACTAATAAGTCATGTCAGACTAATTTAATTTCCTTCTATGACGGTATTACTGATTGGGTGGATCAAGGAAATGCTGTAGATATAGTATATCTTGACTTCAGCAAAGCATTTGACAAAGTCTCTCATACAATCCTTATTGAAAAAATGACTAAGTATGGAATGGACAAGGCAACTGTTAGGTGGATTCATAACTGGATTAGTGATCGGACCCAAAGAGTGGTCGTAAATGGCTGCACATCCAGTTGGAAGAATGTCTCAAGTGGGGTACCACAGGGCTCTGTCCTGGGCCCTGTATTGTTCAACATCTTTATCAACGATTTAGATGAAGGAATTGAGGGTAAACTGATTAAATTTGCTGATGACACAAAGCTAGGAGGGATAGCTAATACTAGAGAAGAGAGAGAGAGGATTCAAAAAGATTTAAATAAACTGGAGAAGTGGGCAGCAACTAACAGAATGGTTTTTAACAGGGAGAAATGCAAAGTACTACATCTGGGCAATAAAAATGAAAAAAGCATATATAGAATGGGAGGAATAGGGCTAAGTGACAGCACATGTGAAAAAGACTTGGGTATACTAATAGATCACAGACTGAATATGAGTCAACAGTGTGATGCAGCAGCAAAAAAGGCAAATGCAATTCTAGGATGTATTAACAGAAGCATACAGTCTAGATCACGTGAAGTAATTATTTCCCTCTACTCCTCTTTGGTCAGACCTCATCTGGAATATTGTGTCCAATTTTGGGCACCACATTTTAAAAAAGACATCAACAAACTGGAGCAAGTTCAGAAAAGAGCGACCAGAATGGTGACCGGTCTGCAAACCCTGTCTTATGAGGAAAGGTTGCAGGATTTGGGAATGTTTAGTTTGCAAAAGAGAAGACTGAGAGGAGACTTAATAGCTGTCTACAAATATCTAAAGGGCTGTCACATTGTAGAAGGATCAACTTTATTCTCATTTGCACAAGGAAAGACTAGAAGCAATGGGATGAAGCTGAATGGGAGGAGACACAGATTAGATATTAGAAAAAACTTTTTGACAGTTAGAGTGATCAATGAGTGGAACAGGCTGCCACGAGAAGTGGTGAGTTCTCCTTCCATGGAAGTCTTCAAACAGAGGCTGGACAGACATCTGACTGGGATGATTTAGCGAATCCTGCTTTGAGCAGGGGGTTGGACCAGATGGCCCAGGAGGTCCCTTCCAACTCTACGATTCTATGATTCTATGATTCTATGATTCAATATAGGTATTTTTCTAGCACCATTTTTGAACTGAGTTTCAACCATCTACTCAGATGTTTTTAATTGGTTTGTTCCACTGTTTTTAATTAAGGGTCATTTGAATATGTTCCACAAAGGAGGATATATTGCTAGTGTTGGAGCTCAGTTCAAATAGGACCGTGAGGAAGGCACATAGTGCTGAAACATGTAGTCCCTTGCTGGAATGCTACTAATTGATTGGAGTTCCTCATATTTTTTATGATATAATGGATTAATAAAGAAGAAGTTTTTACAAATCTGGTGAACTTTCATCCTTTTGCTGGATCCCAATTTTCTCATATTTCTATGTAGTATGTATGTATGTTGTATGAATGTAGTATATATGATGTATGTATGTAGTATGTATGTATGTATTTTGTATGAATGTAGTATGTATGTAGTATGTATGTTTTTGTTTTTTTTACATTCAACACATTAGCCAGATGATGGGACTACTACTGTCCCATCATTGGCTAATGTGTCAATCACTGCCTGCACACACACACAACCCCCGGCAGCCCGCACAGACCCCCGGCAGGCCCGCGCAGACCCCCGGCAGGCCCGCACAGACCCCCGGCAGGCCCGCACAGACCCCCGGCAGGCCCGCACAGACCCCCGGCACGCCCGTACAGACCCCCGGCAGGCCCGCACAGACCTCCGGCAGGCCCGCACAGACCGCGCATCATGATGACATCATTTCAGCAGCCAATCACAGCCATGCCATTAGTTAATATGGCTAACACAACTGGCTCATTGCATTATGGGAACTTCCGATTCCGGTATTCGATATTGTAAAAATATCGGAACTCGGTATCAGAACTCCGATACAGCGAATATCGGTCGATACCTGATATTTGCAGTATCGGAATGCTCAACACTAGCTGTAATTGATGAGATCACAAGAGGGAAGGAGTCAGGGCCCCCTGATCATGTGACCCCTGACTCCTCCCCTCCTATGACCTCATCACAGGTCCTGTAGTGGCTCCTCTCCTCATCTGTAGCGTCTTCAATCCGGATATCATGTGACCATGACTCCTCCCCTCCTATGACTTCATCACAGGTCCTGTGCGCATCTGCCCATGTTTTATGCAGGACTCTGCTGTCTGTGCTGGCTGTCATCGTCCTGGATGAGGGAAGTTTATTTGTGGGGTCAGGGGGGTTTACAGGGTGTATGTAGCAGAGCCGCGAATGTGTGAGGTGTATGGAGCAGAGCTGCAAGTGTATGAGGTGTACGGAGCAGAGATGTGTACAGAGTGGAGCTGTGTGTGTGTACGAGGTGTACGGAGTGGAGCTGTGTGTGTACACGGAGTGGAGCCGTGTGTGTGTACGAGGTGTACGGAGCAGAGCCACGAGTGTGTGAGGTGTGCGGAGCTGTGTGAGTGCGAGGTGAACGGAGCGGAGCCATGTATACGAGGTGTAAGGAGCAGAGCTGCGTGTGTACAAGGTATAAGGAGCAGAGCCGTGTGTGTATGAGGTGTAAGGAGCAGAGCCGCGTGTGTATGAGGTGTAAGGAGCAGAGCTGCATGTGTACGAGGTGTAAGGAGCAGAGCCACATGTGTACAAGGTGTAAGGAGCAGAGCCATGTGTGTACGAGGACCGAGGTGCACGGAGCAGAGCTGCACGTGTACAAGGTGTATGGAGCAGAGCCGCATGTGTGCGAGGTGTACGGAGTGGAGCCGTGTGTGTGTACGAGGTGTACGGAGCAGAGCCTCGAGTGTGTGAGGTGTACAGAGCAGAGCCACGTGTGTACAGAGCCGCGTGTGTACGAGGTGTAAGGAGCGGAGCCGTGTGTGTACGAGGTGTACGGAGCGGAGCCGTGTGTGTGTACAAGGTGAGCGGAGCCGCGCGTGTGGGAGGTGCACGGAGCAGAGCTGCACGTGTACGAGGTGTTCGTTGTAGAGATATGTACGGAGTGGAGCTGTGTGTGTGTACGAGGTGTACGGAGCAGAGATGTGTACACGATGTTAGGGCTGGCAGAACGCACCAAATAATAAAGATGGTAATAAGGTGTGTTCGCAGCCCGGGGTCCACCGTGCAGGGATGGTAACCTGCTGCTCAGTAATGGCAGATGCTATATGGCGGTATACTATAAGAACACACGCGGGTTAACGTCACCCGGTGTGTACAGGGGCAGACTCTGTTGCTTCACAGAGCCGCACGACCGCTGAACATAAACGCCGGAGCCTGTTTGTGCTCACAGCACTCGGCTAAAAGAGCGCACAGTGTACGGCCACAGAACTCTACCCCAAGGACACTGGGTTAGAGTCCTTCTAGGCCCACTGAATGCGCGGTGTCGCTGCCGCGAGCGTCGCTATAGACGCTGGCTATGGAGCACGTGCACTGAGGCGTGCCGAGTTCCTGGTGAGGCCTGATGCCTGACTCAACCTCAGACCTACCTATGCCTAAGCCTGGGCACTAGCAGGCTAGGCTGCACAATACATGCGTACCAAGTGTAGGGGTTTCTTAATGAGTCATTCACCAGAGACATTCATACGTGCATACATCACTCACTCCACATAGTCTGTAAATACCGTCTATCCTAGCGCATGGGCGAGTGGCCATGCAAACCTTTTATAGCCACGAGCGTCCGGGACCTTCCTGGCTTCTTGGATGGGCCAATCCGAACACGAGCAGGACCTGAGCACGTGACCCTCGATCTCCAATGGGAGATCACTCCACGGGCATGCTCAGTGACCCGACATGAGGACTTAGTCCCTGGAGAATCTCGCTGCTGAGCAGCATGTATTGTCATAGCTGTGCTAGAGGTGGCAGCAGCAAGCAAACCCACGGAGTTGGCCTGGGCAGAGCGCCAGGACTGATGAATCTGCTGAGCAGGCTCCACTGCGGCTGAAGAAGAATGGGAGACCACTGGGTGCAAGGCTCTGGATTCCTGCTGTGCAGTGGCAGGAACCCAACGCCTAACATTAACCCCCCTCCTAGGGCCCCCTCCCCTCTGAGCCTCGCTATGCTCAAACGCCGCAATGAGGAGCGGAGCGTGGATGTTCTCCACTGGGTTCGAGCCTCTGGACCATGACCCTTCCAATCCACCAAATAAAACTTTTTGCCCCGCATCACCTTGCATCGCACGATGGCATTGACCTCAAACTCGTCTGAAGACAAGTCTGATGTCCCGGCAGATGACTCAGAGAACCGGGACAAGCGAACAGGCTTAAGGAGGGACACATGGAATGTATCAGAGATAGCCAAGTGTGGTGGAAGGGCCAGACGATAGACCACAGAGCTGATCCGCTCGAGGACCTTGAAGGGGCCAATGTAGCACGGTGCGAACTTAGCGGACTCTACCCGCAGCCTGATGTTTCGGGCGGAGAGCCACACCAAGTCGCCAGGGGCAAAAGTCGGAGCAGGGCGCCAGTGTGCGTCAGCAGAGGTCCTCATTCTCTCCTTGGAAGCCCGGATAGCATCCTGGGTGCGATCCCAAATGTTGCGTGCCTCCACCGCCCAGTCTGCCACCCTAGAGTCGGTGGATGGCGCGGGCATGGGCACAGGGACGCGCGGATGCTGACCATAATTTAGGAGGAGTGGGGTCTGACCGGTGGAGTCGGCCACAGCATTGTTCAAAGCGAACTCTGCCCACGGCAGCAAGGATGCCCAGTCGTCCTGCCTGGCCGAGACAAAATGTCGACGATATGTGATCAGGGTCTGGTTGGCTCTCTCTACCAACCCGTTCGTCTCGGGATGATAGGCCGAGGAGAGATTCAGCTCAATGCTGAGCAGGGAACAAAGCTATCTCCAAAACCGGGACGTAAACTGAGGACCCCGGTCACTGACAATCTTGTCCGGCATGCCATGCAGACGGAAAACGTGCTTAATGAACAACACTGCCAGGCCCCGCGCAGAAGGTAACCAGGATAGAGGTACCAAGTGCACCATCTTAGAGAAATGGTCGGTGACAACCCAAATGACCGTGCTGCCACTGGACTTGGGTAGCCCCACCACAAAGTCCATACCGACCATCTCCCAGGGCCTGTCCGCTACCGGCAGAGGAAAAAGAAGCCCAGCGGGCCGCTGCCGAGAGGACCTATTCAAGAGACGCACGCCTGAATATAGTCCCTGACGTCATGGGCCATATGTGGCCACCAGTATGTCCTCGCCAAAAGCTCAGAGGTCCGTTTTGTCCCGAAATGTTCACCCACCCTGGAAGAATGAGCCCAAGAGAGGACCTCTGGTCGCAGACGGGCAGGAACAAATGTCTTGCCCAGAGGTACTGACTCAAGGGCAACTGGAGCCACAGTCCTCAGGCTCTTGGATGGGACGATCAGCCGAGGCTCCTCCTCCTCTTCCTCCAATGACACCACGGAGCGGGAGAGAGCATCGGCCCGGACGTTCTTCTCCCCAGAGAGAAAATGGAGGGTGAAGTGGAACCGGGAAAAGAACAAAGATCATCTGGCCTGGTGAGAGTTTAGCTGCTGGGCTGTTTGCAAATAGACCAAGTTTTTGTGGTCGGTGAACACCTGAAAAGGGTGGCGAGCCCCCTCCAGGAGGTGTCTCCACTCCGAGAAGGCCAACTTCATCGCTAGCAATTCCCTGTCCCCGATGGCCTAATTCCTCTCCGCCGGTGTGAAGGTCTTGGAGAAAAAGAAGCAAGGGTGCTTCCGACCTTGCGTGTCCTTCTGAAACAGGACCGCTCCAGTACCGACGGAAGAGGCATCCACTTCCAGAATGAAGGGCTTATCTACATCGGGGCGATGTAGTATGGGAGCGCTAACGAAATGGGACTTAATGGGGGAGAAGGCCTTGAAGATGGGTTCTGACCACAACTTGGGATTTGCACCCTTCTTGGTGAGGACTACCAAAGGTGCTACCAAAGTCAAGAAGTGAGGGATGAATTGGCGATAGTAATTTATGAACCCCATAAAGCGCTGCACCGCTTTGAGAGAATGAGGTTCCTGCCAATCCATCACCGCCTGTAGTTTGGCAGGATCCATGGCCAATCCCCGGGTGGAGATGATATACCCAGGAAAGGCAAGGACTCCTGCTCAAACACACACTTCTCCAACTTGGCATAGAGGGAGTTTGCCCGCAGGCGATCGAAAACTTTGCAAACATCTCTCTGGTGGGAGTCAATATCTGGAGAGTAGATGGGAATATCATCCAGATAGACTACAACCAAGGTGGTAACAGTGGCGGATTAAGTGGATTATGGGCCCGGGGCTATTCATAAAACCTGGGCCCCTGTACCCCCCTTCCCACCTGAGCGCTGCGGTCCCCGTGCGGGAATTGACAGCCGTACGGACCGCAGCACTTGGTTTGCTGCGGGTCCATACGGAAAACCCGCCACCATTCCACCACGTGTGGACATGGCCTAAAAAGACGTTGCACATAAGCTGTAGGCCTACGCCCAATATGCACAAAATCGCCCAACGTGATCCTGGCCATAGGGGATCCACTTTAATGTCCCCACTTTAATTTGAAGTCCCCTTATTTCATCCATTGCAGTCCCCTATCACCCACTCACTTCATCTGCAGTGCCGCTTCATCATTTGCAGCCCCTTATCCCCCCTTCCATTTCATCATGTGCAGTCCCCTTCCCCCCCAACTTCATGTGCAGCCCCACTCCCCCATCATCATGTGCAGTTAATTTTACCCCCACATCATGTGCAGTCCCCCTTACCCCCAATTCATCATGTGCAGTCCCCCTTACCCCCAATTCATCATGTGCAGTCCCACTTACCCCTTAATTCATCATGTGCAGTCCCACTTACCCCTTAATTCATCATGTGCAGTCCCCCTTATCCCCCACTTCATCATGTTCAGCCCCACTCACCCCCCCTTCATCATATGCAGCCCCACTCACCCCCCTTCATCATGTGCAGCCCCACTCACCGCCTTTCATCATGTGAAGCCCCTACTCATCCCCCCTTCATCCTGTGAAGCCCCCACTCATCCCCCTTCATCCTGTACAACCCCAGTCACCCCCTTCATCCTGTACAACCCCAGTCACCCCCCTTCATCCTGTACAACCCCACTCAACCCCCTTCATCCTGTGTAGCCCCACTCACCCCCCTTCATCATGTGAAGCCCCCACTCATCCCCCCTTCATCCTGTGAAGCCCCCACTCATCCCCCCTTCATCCTGTGAAGCCCCCACTCATCCCCCCTTCATCCTGTACAACCCCACTCAACCCCCTTCATCCTGTGTAGCCCCACTCACCCCCTTCATCATATACAGCCCCCAGTCACCCCCCCTTCATTGTGTACAGCCCCCACTCACCCCCTCCCCCATTTAATTCATTTTATAAATAAAAAAAATAAATAAAGTTCCCCATACTTACCTCACAGCCGGCTCGCTCCCCAGCAGCGCCTCTGCTTTCAGTATCCTCTGGGACATGTCGGCGCGTGCACGATGACGTCATCGCGCACGCCCGACATCTGACCCGGAAGTACAGCCGGAGGGAGCCGGAGCTGAGCAGCCGTCAAGGTGACGGCCGTGCACAGCTCCCGGCCCGGGCCTCACAGAATGTGACGCGGGCGGCTGTCTGCTGCCGGCGGCGTCACAGCACAGGGCACGGCCGGCACTGTACAGGTGCTGGGGGAGCGGCCCGGGGGGCATTTGCCTCTCTGACACCCGGCCCAGCCCGCCTCTGCCCCTGGGCCCCCAAAAAACCTTGGGCCCGAGGCGACCGTCCCATCCGCCCCTATTAAGATCCGCCACTGGGTGGTAAGCATATCCCGGAAGACATCGTTCACAAAGTCTTGGAAGACGGCCAGAGCATTACAGAGGCCGAAGGGCATCACCAGGTATTCATAGTGCCCATCCCTGGTGTTAAATGCCGTCTTCCATTCGTCCCCATCACGGATGCGAATCAGGTTGTAAGCCCCCCGCAGATTAAGTTTGGAAAACACCCTCGCTCCCTGTAGCCTATCAAACAGCTCTGATATCAGGGGCAGAGGATACTTATTCTTAACGGTTATGGCGTTAAGACCCCTGTAATCAATGCAAGGACGTAGTTCCCCACTCTTCTTCTGGACGAAGAGGAATCCCGCCCACACTGGTGACACTGACTTCCTAATGAATCCTCTTGCCAGATTCTCCCTGATGTATTGAAACATGGCCTCTGTCTCCGGGAGAGTTAGGGGATAGACTCGACCCTGGGGAGGCTCAGCACCAGGCAAGACGTCAATAGGACAGTCATAGGGGCGATGCGGTGGAAGGGTCTCCGCCGCCTTTTTGGAGAACACATCTGCATACTGTCAATAGTGTTTGGGGAGCGAGGAGAGATCAGCGGGAACCTCGGTGGAGGCAACCTGAACGCACTCCCTCAGACATCTACCCTCACATGATTTACTCCACCCAATAATCCTCCCTGAGGACCACTCTATATGGGGGGAGTGGTACCGCAACCAGGGGACCCCTAGAAGTACCTGGTCAATACCCTCGGGCATGACGAGGAGGGATATCATCTCCTGATGAGATGGAGCCACTGAGAGTAACAAGGGGACGGTCTGGTGGGTTATCTGTGAGGGTAGAGTGGTGCCGTTCACCACTCTGACGGTGACTGGTGTAGACATCATAACCAGGGGTATAGCGTGCCGTTGAGCGAAGGCTGATGACATAAAATTGCCCTCTGCCCCGGAATCCACGCAAACCTCCACCGCCAGAGTGGAAGAATCAAACTCAAGTGTCCCCTTAAAGGACAGCTTGGAGAAAAACGTTGCTGATTCTAGTGCGCCGCCTCCTACGGCCACTAGGCGCGAGCGTTCTTCCAGCTGCTGTGGGCACCGGTTGGCAAGGTGACCGGTCTGCCGGCAAACATGACAGCTCACAGGAGCTCGAGCGGACCGGGCCTGGATCCCTCATGGGAAGCCCCCTGACACTCGGACGCCCGATCAGAAGATTCCTGAGGTTTAGCAAAGCTAGGTGCCAACCTAAACCTCTGCCTACACTGGTCCCACTCCAACCTTCGCTCGGCAAAGCGAACATCTATACGGGTGGAGACAGTGATAAGCTCCTCCAGTGTAGTGGGAATCTCCCTGGTGGCCAGAGCATCCTTCACATGGCCAGCCAAACCTCTCTAGAATGCTGGAATGAGGACCTTGTCTGGCCACTCTAACTCAGAGGCCAGCATCCAGAACTGAATGGCAAAGTGGCTGACCATGGACGAGCCCTGTGACAATGCCAGCAGCCGGAGCCAGGTGTCATGGGTGACTCATGGTCCCAGGAAGACCTGCTTCAGAGTGTCCAAGAACCGCGAGACACTCTGCACCACATGATCACCACGCTCCCACAGCGGTGTGGCCCACTCCAAGGCCCTGCCCGATAAGAGGGAAATAATAAATCCCACTTTAGCCCGCTCAGAGGGGAATCGTGCGGCCAGCAGCTCCAGCTGTATAGAGCACTGGCTTACGAAACCCCTACAAGAAGCTCTATCACCCAAAAACTTCTCAGGCAGCGGGAGGCGGGACAAAGTCGGGGCAGGGATGGCTGAGGTCACACGGGAGACAGCCTCTGTGGCTGCCCGAACAGCGACCGCAGTAACATCCGCAGCTGAGGCTGAACGCTCAAGAGCCGCCAACCTGCCCTGCAGCTGCCGGATATACTGCAGCAGTCGCTGTTCGTCTGCCATTACTAGCCAGACCCTGGCGCTAGGATAATGTTAGGGCTGGAGGAACGCACCAAATAATAAAGATGGTAATAAGGTGCGTTTGCAGCCTGGGGACCACCGTGCAGGGGTGGTAACTTGCTGCTCAGTAATGGCGGATGCTATATGGCGGTATACTATAAGAGCACATGCGGGTTAACGTCACCCAGTGTGTACAGGGGCGGACTCTGTTGCTTCACAGAGCCGCACTACCGCTGAACTTAAACGCCGGAGCCTGTTTGTGCTCACAGAGCTCGGCTAAAAGAGCACACAGTGTACGGACACAGAACTCTACCCCAAGGACACGGGGTTAGAGTCCTTCTAGGCCCACTGAACGCGCGGCATATCTGCCACGAGCACCGCTATAGACGCTGGCTATGGAGCACGTGCACTGAAGCGTGCCACGTCCCTGGTGAGGCCTGATGCCTGACTCAATCTCAGACCTACCTATGCCTAAACCTGGGTACTAGCAGGCTAGGCTGCACAATACATGCGTACCAAGGGTAGGGGTTTCTTAATGAGTAGTGTTGAGCGACTTTTGGTTTTTTAGGGTCGAGTTTCGTTTCATGAAACCCGACTTTTCCAAAGCAAAATCGGACGACTATAGGGAAAAGTCGGGGTCGTCCAGAAACACGAAACCCAATGTAAGTCAATGGAGAATTAAAGTCGGCAGTGAGAGGAGGACAGGAAACACACCAACAGTGCCCATTTGAATGCCAAAAGCATAAATCTTGTTACTGAAGCTTGTCAACCTTAATTAACTTCATAATACTAGTTACGCACTGAAAAATGGGGGTTATTTGGCTACAGTTGTGGGGGGGCTGGCTCCAGGTTTTCGTGGGCCCAGGGCCAAAGAGCGCCCCTTTAACACATACCACAACTCATAATGCTCCGATACGGCAGAGAAATAGCAGTATAGTACAATGAAAAATACTTCACTTCTTACATCTCATGACTGATATCCATTTTAAATTCTCCAATACCTCCAAAAACAGACAGTATATAACTCCATACAGTATTATGGCCAGCGCTTAGTGCGCTATACAGAGTAATGAGGCCCATATATTTCTCCATACGGAATCATTATTCCCATATAATGTTTCAAACCGTATATGATGAGCTCCACATAATGCTACAGTATATGTTGGTCCCAATGGATGAAGCTCCACTGTCTTATGGGCCCAAATAATGCTCCATATATAATGGGCCCCATTTCTACTGCTCTAGTGTATAATGGGCCCTGTAAATGCTGCTCCAGTGTCTGATGTCCACCTTTGGAATGCTCCAGTGTATGGTGGGCCCTATATATCATTTACCAGAGTATAGTGCTCCCCAAAAATTGCTGTCCCAACATTGAAAACAATTACATAAGTCTCCTTGCTAGGGAATCCCTGCACTACTCTGAACTCCTTGTCGTCCCCATCTTCCATCTCACTGCACATGGCTGTTTAGGCCCTCACACCGGCAGAGACACTTTTACGTACTATGCGGTGCCCTGTGCCAGTGCCATCGCCCATGAGTATGCCCCCTCACCTGCTCAAGGAACCTGAACTTTCATCTGCACCTTCCTCTTTGTCACCGTGTAAGGTGGTATAGTATGCGGGAAGGGGAACCTGAGTCTCCTCTGGGTCAGATTCTGGCTGTGTAGAGTGCGAGGGGAATGTAGTGGTCTGGGTCAAGGTACCAGCAGTGTTATGATTGAGTCACCGTAGGAGGCAAAAACAGAAATGCTAGCTAAGTCCTGAAAACCAGAGAAGTTGGCAACTATCAGATTGCAGACCCCTGAACCTATCAACACAACTATCAGTAGCCGTGGGGGGTTCCTACGATGACCTAGACCTCTCGATCACAGCCGGAGAGATACATAGGCCTAAAGAAGGAAAGGGGAAATCTAACTGCCCCAGAGCAGACCCCAAAGCAATAGGAAGCCCCCCACATATAATGACGGTGAAGCAAGATGAAAAACACTTACACAGACAGAAAGACAGGCTCAGCAAAGACGGGGCCCAAAAACTACCTAGATAGGAACGGATAGGAAGGCTGCTGTCTGCAATCTGCCAAAACCCTATAAGAGACAAAAGCCAACAAGCTGATATAAAAATGGCCCTGAAGCAACTAAGCTTCAAAAACTAAATCAGCACTCAGGTACTTTCAGAAGACAGAGCTAACGGAACACTGCACACTCCAGCAGGGAGTGGTAGAATCCAAAAAGCAAGAAAAACAAAAACAAATCTTAAATGCAAAAAGGCAAACAGAAAACTTAGCTTTAGGAGAGCAGGAATCAGACTGGTGTCCAAGAGTCCACAGAAAAATCACCCGCAGGGTAGAAAGGGCGTAGGCTGCCTTAAATCCAGTCAGTGACTCCACTCAGCCAATCGTCTTCATTAGTCCCAGGTGCCTGATAATCAGGCTCACTACCTTCCTTCACTAGAACAGGGAGTTCACCAGGCCTCAGTGACGGAGGGGAAAATGAACTCACAACAGTACCCCCCCCTTGAGGAGGGGTCACCGAACCCTCAACAACGCTACCAGGGCGATCAGGGTGAGCCCGATGAAAGGCACGCACCAATCTTTTGGCATGAATATCAGAGGCAGAGACCCAGGAATTATCCTCCTGACCATAACCCTTCCACTTAACCAAATACTGGAGTCTCCGTCTAGCCAGACGGCAATCCAGAATTTTCTCTACCTCGTATTCCAAGTTACCTTCAACCAATACAGGGTCCGGAGGTGCCACCTCAGGCACAACTGGCTCAACAAACCTCTTCAACAAGTACTTATGGAACACATTATGGATCTTAAATGTGACAGGAAGAGCCAAACGAAAAGAGACCGGATTAATAATCTCCAAAATCTTGTAAGGTCCAATAAATCTAGGCTTAAACTTAGGAGAAGCCACCTTCATAGCAATATTTTTTGATGATAACCACACCATATCACCAATCTTAAACTGGGGACCAATGGTCCTATGTCGATTGGAAAACCGCTGGGCCTTTTCCTGGGAGAGAGATAACTTATCCACCACTTGGTCCCAGATCTGGTGCATTCTCTCCACCACAGTGTCAACACCTGGGCAGGCAGAGGGCTCCACCTGCCCTGAAGAAAATCGAGGATGAAACCCAAAGTTACAAAAAAAGGTGACATCAAAGTGGCAGAACTAGCTCTATTATTTAAAGCAAATTCAGCCAAGGGCAAAAATGAAACCCAATCATCCTGATCAGCGGAAATAAAACATCTCAAATACGACTCCAAGGTCTGGTTTGTTCTCTCTGTCTGCCCATTGGTCTGAGGGTGAAAAGCAGAGGAGAAGAACAACTGAATTCCCAACTTGGAACAGAACGTCCTCCAAAATTTAGACACAAATTGAACTCCTCTGTCAGATACAATGTTCTCAGGAATCCCGTGCAAGCGAACCACCTGTTGCAAAAACAGGGGCACCAACTCAGAGGAAGATGGCAACTTAGGGAGTGGTACAAGATGAACCATCTTAGAGAACCTATCACAAATCACCCAAATAACAGTCATTCTTTGAGAGACCGGCATATCAGAGATGAAATCCATTGAAATATGGGTCCATGGCCTCCTGGGGACCGGCAAAGGCATCAACAACCCACTAGAGCGAGAACAAGATTTAGACCGGGAGCAAGTCCCACAGGACTGCACAAAATTCCTGACATCATGAGACAAGGTGGGCCACCAAAAAGAACGACTCACCAGATCTCTAGTACCAAAAATACCCGGATGACCAGCCAATGCAGAGCAATGAACTTCAGACATCACTCTCTTCTTCCACTGGTCAGGAACATACAACTTTCCACTGGGACAACGTTCAGGTTTGTCCTCCTGGAATTCTTGCAGAGCAAGTCTCAAATCGGGCGAGATGGCAGAAAGAACTACCCCTTCGCCTAAGATGGTAGCAGGCTTGGTCACCACAGGAGAATCAGCAAAGAAACTCCTAGAGAGGGCGTCTGCCTTGACATTCTTAGCTCCAGGAAGGAAAGAGACCACAAAATCAAAACGTGTAAAAAACAAGGCCCACCTAGCCTGTCTGGGGTTCAAGCGTTTAGCTGACTCTAGGTAAATATAATTTTTGTGGTCAGTGAGGACCACAACTTGATGTTTGGCTCCCTCCAACCAATGTCTCCACTCCTCAAATGCCCATTTCATGGCCAACAGTTCCCGATTCCCCACATCATAGTTACGTTCAGATGAAGAGAACTTTCGGGAAAAGAAAGCACAGGGATTCATTTTAGATGTTACCGGATCCTTTTGGGACAACACTGCTCCTGCACCAATCTCAGAAGCATCCACCTCTACCTGAAACGGGAGTGAGACATCAGGTTGCCGCAGAACAGGGGCGGAGGTAAATCTACGCTTCAGCTCCTGAAAGGAAGCAACCGCCTCCGGAGACCAATTCAACACATCCGCACCCTTCCTGGTCAGGTCAGTCAATGGTTTGGCAATACTAGAAAATTTTGCTATAAATTTCCGATAAAAATTAGCAAAACCCAAAAACTTCTGGAGGGCCTTCAAAGAAGTGGGCTGAACCCAATCATAAATGGCCTGTACCTTGGCCGGGTCCATTTCAATAGTTGACGGAGACAAAATAAATCCCAAAAAAGAAATCCTCTGTACTCCAAAAAGGCATTTTGATCCTTTGACATACAGAGAATTCTCTCTCAAGATCTGGAACACAGTCCGAATATGTTCCACATGAGCATCCCAATCCTTGGAGAAGATCAAAATATCGTCCAGATAGATAATCAAAAATTTATCGACAAAGTCTCGGAAAATATCGTTCATGAAGCACTGGAAGACAGAAGGGGCATTAGTGAGCCCAAAAGGCATCACCAGGTACTCAAAATGTCCCTCCGGAGTATTAAACGCCGTCTTCCATTCATCCCCCTGCTTAATGCGGATAAGATTATACGCCCCCCTGAGGTCAAGCTTGGTAAACCAGCAAGCACCTCTGACTCTAGAGAATAGATCCGAAATCAGGGGTAACGGATACTGATATTTAATAGTAATTTTATTGAGGGCACGATAATCAATACAAGGCCTTAAAGAACCATCCTTCTTGGCCACAAAAAAAAACCCGGCACCTAAGGGTGAAGAGGATGGTCTAATATGACCCTTCTCCAACGCCTCCTTAATATAGGACCGCATAGCCTCGTACTCGGGTACAGATAAATTAAAGAGCCGACCCTTAGGAAATTTACACCCCGGGCTTAGTTCAATAGCACAGTCATAACTCCTATGAGGAGGCAAGGACGCAGACTCATTCTCACTAAATACATCATAGAAGTCCGCCAAATAGTCAGGAACCTCATCCGACTGAGGAGAGGTGGAAAAAACCGGAGCCTCACTAAAGGTACACCGGCAACCCCAACTCACCACAGACACAGACTTCCAATCCAAAACTGGATTATGAATCTGCAACCAGGGAAACCCCAGAACAACGGCATCATGCAGACCATGCAACACAAAAAATCTGCAATTTTCTTGGTGGTCTGGGGCGACCCGCATGATCAACTGGGTCCAAAACTGAGGTTTATTTTTAGCCAGAGGGGTAGCATCAATCCCCCTCAAAGGGATAGGCGTCTGCAGAGGTGTCAACGGAAATCCACAACGTTTAGCAAAATCCAAGTCCATTAGGTTTAGCGCTGCTCCCGAATCCACAAAAGCCTTGGCGGAAAATGTGGACAGGGAACAGATCAGAGTAATCGCCAAAAGAAACTTAGGCTGAACCCCACCAACAGAAAACGTGTGTGCAAAGCGTTTCTCACGTTTAGGACAAACAGAAATAATATGAGGCATCTCCACAGAAAAAACACAGCTTATTGCGCCTTCTGAATTCCTGACGTTGCGCCTTAGACAAAACTCTATCACATTGCATAGGTTCAGACGTCTGTTCAACCGGTGGCAACACCTCTCGTGTAATCCTGCGTTCACGTAAACGCCGATCAACCTGAATGGCTAAAGACATAGAATCGTCCAGACCAGAGGGAACAGGAAATCCCACCATAGTATCTTTTACGGCTTCTGACAAACCCTTCCGAAAGAGAGCAGCCAAGGCACTATCATTCCAGGTAGTAAGGACCGCCCACTTTCGGAACTTTTGACAGTACAACTCTGCAGATTCTCGACCCTGGTTCAATGCTAACAGGGTCTTTTCAGCCTGATCAATAGCATTAGGTTCGTCGTACAGCAACCCCAAGGCTTGAAAAAATGCGTTCACATTAGTCAGAATAGGGTCATCTGGTTTCAAAGAAAACGCCCAATCCTGGGGATCGCCGCGCAGCAAAGAGATGACAATTTTAACCTGCTGCGCGGGGCTCCCTGACGAGTTAGGCTTCAAAGCAAAAAATAATTTACAATTATTTTTGAAACTCAAAAATTTAGATCGATCCCCAAAAAATACATCAGGTGTGGGGATCTTTGGTTCAACAGCATGTGAACGAGCAAGATAGGCGGAAATTCCTCGCACTTCAGCAGCGAGCTGCTCCACACGATCAGACACTTGCTTTATCTCCATTGAGAGAAAAAAAAATTCCCCCTACGGCCTCAGAGATATAGAGGAAAGAATATACACACTCTTTTTTTTTTTTTTTTTTTTTTTTTTTTACACAATTCTTTCCTGCTATTGAGTACCCCAGGATCTGCGGTTTGGCGGGTGATTCTGTTATGATTGAGTCACCGTAGGAGGCAAAAACAGAAATGCTAGCTAAGTCCAGAAAAACCAGAGAAGTTGGCAACTATCAGATTGCAGACCCCTGAACCTATCAACACAACTAGCAGTAGCCGTGGGGGGTTCCTACGATGACCTAGACCCCTCGATCACAGCCGGAGAGATACATAGGCCTAAAGAAGGAAAGGGGAAATCTAACTGCCCCAGAGCAGACCCCAAAGCAATAGGAAGCCCCCCACATATAATGACGGTGAAGCAAGATGAAAAACACTTACACAGACAGAAAGACCGGCTGAGCAAAGACGGGGCCCAAAAACTACCTAGATAGGAATGGATAGGAAGGCTGCTGTCTGCAATCTGCCAAAACCCTATAAGAGACAAAAGCCAACAAGCTGATATAAAAATGGCCCTGAAGCAACTAAGCTTCAAAAACTAAATCAGCACTCAGGTACTTTCAGAAGACAGAGCTAACGGAAGAGTCCAAGAGTCCACAGAGAAATCACCCGCAGGGCAGAAAGGGCGTAGGCTGCCTTAAATCCAGTCAGTGACTCCACTCAGCCAATCGTCTTCATTAGTCCCAGGTGCCTGATAATCAGGCTCACTACCTTCCTTCACTAGAACAGGGAGTACACCAGGCCTCAGTGACGGAGGGGAAAATGAACTCACAACACAGCAGCATCATCCAGCAGTGGCTGGGCCTCAGTGCACTTGTGGCGTCCCCAAGAGTACGGTCGCCACTGTGGCATTGCCTTCCTCCTAGGGAGTGTGTTGTCACGCTTGGGAGCAACGAAGGATCTCTCTAGCAGTGAAACCAACACACAACACATTTCCCACTCCAGGCCAGCAGGGAGACCTCTGAACCTGACTGCAGAGGAGCTGGTCTCTGTGGTCGGGAGGAGGTAAGTTTGGGCACTCTGTGCAGGGAAGGGGAAGTGTGTGGACGTGAGAAGGGGAGCTGGAGGATGAGCAGAGTTAAGGCTCACTCCTAGCTGGAGCGCATGGTCCGGATTCCGGTCTCCGAGTTTGTAGGGACACTGACGTTCCTGCAGCAGAAACCGGGGGAAGTAGCAGCTATAAATGTTCTGTACCCAACTAAGGCTCGGAGGCCCCAGCATCAACGTGTGCGAGGCAGAAGGAAAAGGCTACAGCTGTCTGCCATACAAGTAAAGTCTGAGGAACATTTGTTAGACAGGAGGCGTTTCAGTGAACCACGGTCCTGTGAGTGCTTCCCCCACAAGCGCTAGAAAGGAGATGTTCAGGAAGGTACATGTTGGCGGAGTGTTGGAAGGGAGCTTTCCATTCTGGTCCTGGAGGTTGGCAGAGGTCCTGACCCGGAGGACACAGCACGGAGGCAGGCATCTGTGTAACCTGCAGACTGTGAGTAAAGCTTTGGAACTGCACGCTCTGGTGTCCTACAGTTATTCCAGCACCGCTGCATCTGGGTACCAGCACCTACACCGCCTGTGCCTTTCCCCCATCACTACATCTACACTTCCCTGGGACTCCAGCTCCACCTGTGGGGAGCTTCACCATCTTTGCTGCACAACACCATCAGTCCCAGAGGATCTGCATGCAGCGTCAGGCTAACATCTATGTTGCCGAACACCACAGGTGGCGTCAAACTATCTATATAAACTCTTTACCATTATACCATGCCATTTACATGGGCGCCCAGGGCCACCGTCCAGGTCACCGCTGCTGTGACACATCCCACTGACACCGGCCCGGTACCGAGTACCCCACAGCCCTGGGAGGGCGACCCATATGCCGACTGCTGATCGGGCGGCGTTATTCCCACGAACCTCCAAACAGCGTCCCTGAAGGCAAAGTTTTTGGTTTCCGGGGGCAGTATGATTGCAAAGCTGAACCTTAAAGGAATGTCCAAAAGGGCACCACCAGGAGTGGAGCCTGTGGCTTAATTGGACTGCACCCGGGAAACCACTACCATACAAGCTACAGAAAAGATGGACAGATTGCAAGCTTTGTCGATCCTGTGTGTGGTGTGGTATGTCTGTTTGTAGTTGTGCTAGCGATTTCTCAGCTTTATTCCGTTAACGACCGAGACCCCGGCATGGCCCCACGGTACGCGTCAAGCTTACTAGAGGGATACGCGAGGCTGTGGCACGTGAGATCGAGCAATAACAGGTCTAGCATTCCAGTACATGTCCGGGGCTGCATGCACGCTACACTGAAAGGACCAGCTTTTGTCGCTTACAGGTGCAGATAACCTGCTGAACTCCGTTAGTGATGGGGATCTGGGATTCAGATTATTCCCCGCGAACGATGATTTCCCAGTAAGTTCAGGTCAACCGCAATTCCGGAGTTAGGCCTAACCGTCATTCCTGAAAAAATTACGTGTCCAAACCACAGGTGCTGTAGCTTGCTTAACAGCTCGGCAGCCGTTCTCAGGCCCAGTATGGATTCAACAACATTGTAGAAAGTTGATAAAGGGTACAGTTTCACCAGATAACAAGTATATATGTAGCCTAGTTTACACATTAAAAATATATGTCTATAGATTAGGAGGCAGACTCAGATGTTCTCAGGCCCAGTATGGATTTGACCAGATTGTACAAAGTTGAGAAAGGGTACTTTATCACTGGATAGCAGGTATATATAGCATAGTTTAAACATGTAAAATCTCCGTGTTCTCAGTATGGATTACACAGCAATCTAAAAAGTGGAAAAAAGGAAATGCATTTGAGGCGTACACAACTATATACTTTTGGTGTTATTTTTAAATCTTCATACAGTCATGGCCAAAAGTATTGACACCCCTGCAATTCTGTCAGATAATATTCAGTTTCTTCCTGAAAATGATTGCAAACACAAATTCTTTGGTATTATTATCTTCAATTAATTTGTCTTAAATGAAAAAACACAAAAGAGAATGAAGCAAAAAGCAAAACATTGATCATTTCACACAAAACTCCAAAAATGGGCCAGACAAAAGTATTGGCACCCTCAGCCTAATACTTGGTTACACAACCTTTAGCCAAAATAACTGCGACCAACCGCTTCCGGTAACCATCAATGAGTTTCTTACAATGCTCTGCTGGAATTTTAGACCATTCTTCTTTGGCAAACTACTCCAGGTCCCTGATATTTGAAGGGTGCCTTCTCCAAACTGTCATTTTTAGATCTCTCCACAGGTGTTCTATGGGATTCAGGTCTGGACTCATTGCTGGCCACCTTAGAAGTCTCCAGTGCTTTCTCTCAAACCATTTTCTAGTGCTTTTTGAAGTGTGTTTTGGGTTATTGTCCTGCTGGAAGACCCATGACCTCTGAGGTAGACCCAGCTTTCTCACACTGGGCCCTAAATTATGCTGCAAAATTTGTTGGTAGTCTTCTGACTTCATAATGCCATGCACACGGTCAAGCAGTCCAGTGCCAGAGGCAGCAAAGCAACCCCAAAACATCAGGGAACCTCCGCCATGTTTGACTGTAGGGACCGTGTACTTTTCTTTGAATGCCTCTTTTTTCTCCTGTAAACTCTATGTTGATGCTTTTGCCCTAAAAGCTCTACTTTTGTCTCATCTGACCAGAGAAAATTCTTCCAAAATGTTTTAGGCTTTTTCAGGTAAGTTTTGGCAAACTCCAGCCTGGCTTTTTTATGTCTCGGGGTAAGAAGTGGGGTCTTCCTGGGTCTCCTACCATACAGTCCCTTTTCATTCAGATGCCGACAGATAGTACGGGTTGACACCGTTGTACTCTCGGACTGCAGGGCAGCTTGAACTTGTTTGGATGTTAGTGGAGGTTCTTTATCCAACATCCGCACAATCTTGCGTTGAAATCTCTTGTCAATTTTTCTTTTCCGTCCACATCTAGGGAGGTTAGCCACAGTGCCATGGGCTTTAAACTTCTTGATGACACTGCGCACGGTAGACACAGGAACATTCTGGTCTTTGGAGATGGACTTGTAGCCTTGAGATTGCTCATGCTTCCTCACAATTTGGTTTCTCAAGTCCTCAGACAGTTCTTTGGTCTTCTTTCTTTTCTCCATGCTCAATGTGGTACGCACAAGGACACAGGACAGAGGTTGAGTCAACTTTAATCCATGTCAACTGGCTGCAAGTGTGATTTAGTTATTGCCAACACCTGTTAGGTGCCTCAGATAAGTTATAGGTGCTGTTAATTACACAAATTAGAGAAGCATCACATGATTTTTCGAACAGTGCCAATACTTTTGTCCACCCTCTTTGTTATGTTTGGTGTGGAATTATATCCAATTTGGCTTTAGGACAATTCTTTTTGTGTTTTTTCATTTAAGACAAATTAAATGAAGATAATAATACCAAAGAATTTGTGTTTGCAATCATTTTCAGGAAGAAACGGAGTATTATCTGACAGAATTGCAGGGGTGTCAATACATTTGGCCATGACTGTATATATTTCTATCTCAGTAATACAGTCCAGCCTCTCCACAATAGGAAATGAGATGCATACAATTAGTGACATAAAGGCTATTGATTGCAGAAATCTAGGAATTATTATTCACGGGAAAAACTTCCGTCACAATTTTCATAGGCGATGCTGACCCTCAATTAATTTGTGTGTTGAGACAGTGAAAACATTTTTTTGTGAATAAAGTCTTGCTGTATCGCACTTCCGTTGATTCCATCACTGTTACTCATCTCAATCCAATTTTTATCACAGGGAGCGATGTAAACATGGTGCTCACTGGCTATCATGATCTGTCACGTCACGCCACAGGCCGTAGGCGATTCTATTTGATTGGCATGAGAGGGCACATTTTGAAATGTGCGCCGGAATGTCACATGTTTGTGAGTAGGAAAACTTTGAAAGCTGATGATAAACCACCACTGCATGTAATTGTGAGTCGACGTCCATAAGAAATGGAAGCCACTGATCATCTGGAGCTAGAGCCCGGCCAGCAGGACAGGGCATAGCTACATCTTAACCATCATCTTTCAGTTAAATCAATTTGCAGTAGCAGTCCCAGTGAAGGATTTGACAGCCCAGACTACAAAGCGGAGGAGCAGGGAGAGGTAAACATTGCAAATGCTGGGGCCCTGCCCAAGCAAGGGGGGCACGCTCGTGGGCGTTGGTACTGGCACTGGGCCCCTCATAGTACGGCGGTGTGTCTGACGGCGGGTGTGCACCACCACTGTCAGAGACACTTGATTGCACTATGAGGGACCCTATGCCAGTGCCCGCGCCCAAGAGTCAGCCTACCCACCTGTCCAGGGCAACGGCACTCGCACGGTTTTGTGCGCTAGGTGGTGACCCCGCCCATGGGGGGGGGGCGCCCACTTAGGGAGGTTTACAAAGTGGCATATGTAGATGTGGGTCATTCAGCTGCTGCAAAAGGCGAAATAGGTCAAGTTCGCGGAATAGGAGGAGGACCAAAGCAAGCCATTTTTCTGGCAACCTATGTGTCATCAAGGGAAGGTGGGACAAAATCCTTGGAAACCCATGCATGGTTCATTTTAATGAAGGTTAGATCATCCACATTTTGGGTTGACAGACGGGTCCTTTTTTCTGTCAGGATTGATCCAGCTGCACTGAAGACTCTTTCCGATAGCACACTTGCAGCTGGGCAAGCGAGCTCCTGTAAGGCATATTGTGCCAATTCAGGCCAGGTGTCCAGTTTAGCGGCCCAATAGTCAAAGGGGGATGACCTGTGCGGGAGAACATCGATATGGGAGGAAAAGTAGTTGTTAACCATAGTTGACAACTGCTGTCTCCTGTCACTTTCCATCGATGCTGTATTATCAGTTGTGTGAGCGGTCCGTGAAAAATCAGTCCACAACATTGTCATGAAACCCCTGTCTCCAACGCCACTTCTGCTGTGTGCACCACGAACACCTCTGCCAAGCTGCCCCCAGCCCGTACGGCTCGTGTGAGAACCATCACCGCTGCTGTGTGCTAGGAATGCCTCAACCAACCGGTTAACCAGAGTTGCTTGTTTAGTAGCCAATATTAGGTCAAGGTTCTCCTGTGGCATGATGTTTTGTAATTTGCCTTTATAGCGTGGATCCAGGATGCTGGCCAACCAGTAGTCGTTATCGTTCATCATTTTGGCAATGCGGGGGTCCCTTTTTAGGATCTGCAAGGCATAATCTGACATGTGGGCCAATGTTCCCGGTGTCAATGATGCACTTCGAGTGCTGGGTGGAGGAGCACTTTCTGGCAAATCCACATCCCTCCAGTCACGCACAAACCCTGTACCAGACCTTGCCACGCCAACATTTTCACTTGCCCCAAGAGATGCATCCTCCTCCCCTAAGTAATCATCCCCATCATCATCCTCCTCCTCCTCTTCTTCCTCCACCTCATCCAGGAGAGGTCCCTGAGCAGACAATGGCTGAATGTCATCAAGGATTCCCTCCACCTCTTCCTCCTCGTCAACATTGGCTGCAGACGCCTGCTCCTTAAGGTGCGTCAAAGTTTGCATGAGCAGACGCATAAGTGGGATGCTCATGCTTAGGATGGCGTCGTCTGCGCTTACCAGCCGTGTGCATTCCTCAGAACACTGAAGGACTTTACAGAGGTCTTTCAGCTTCGACCACTGCACACCTGTCAACTCCATGTCTGCTCTCAAAGTGCCTGGCCGTGTATCCTCCCACAAATGCATTATGGCCTGCCTCTGCTCGCACAGCCGCTCAAACATGTGCAGGGTGGAGTTCCACCTTGTTGCAATGTCGATAATGAGGCGGTGGTTGGGAAGGTGGGAGTGTGCACCGCTGTATGGTGTGAAAAAATGCACGCTCAGTACCTCACCAGGACAAAAAAAAATTGGGATTGCTTTTAAAAAAGCAGTTTGCAGAGCAGTGGGTAAACAGCAATGCAGCCGTCAGGAAGCCTTAGAAGGCAGCCTAACAACCAACACCGCTGATCCAGCAAAATATAGCCTCCACTTGCACTGCACACACAGTGACTGGTGTGTTGTACAGGCAAAATCGCTAGCAGCAGAAGCAGTTTTTGGTGTCTTCTTCCCTGCCTAACGCTCTCCCTACAAAATCATCAGCAGCAGCAGCTCTCCCTATTCTGAGATCAGCATGAGTAACATGGCGGTCGGCATGCATGCCGTTTTATACCCCCTGTGACGCCCACCAAAGCAAGCCAATCACTTGCATGCCCTTCTGAAAGATGGAGGTGACCCCTGCCTATGTCATCACGTTGCCCACAGTGTCCGTGGATCCTGATTGGCTGAAAAAGAGTGCAAAACAAACTTTTGAAACGCGACTTTGGCGCTTAAGTCGCCGACCTCGTGGCCGACCTCATCCTAGGGTCGGGTTTCGTTTCATGAAACCCGACTTTTGAAATTTTTCGACCCGTTTCGCTCCACTCTATCTACTACTTCTATTTCTACTTCTACTTCTTCTACTACTTCTACTTCTACTACTTCTTCTACTTTTACTACTTCTACTACTTATTCTACTTCTACTTCTTCTACTACTACTTCTACTACTACTTCTACTTCTACTACTTCTACTTCTTCTACTACTTCTACTTCTACTACTTCTACTTCTTCTACTTCTTCTAATTCTTCTACTTCTACTACTTCTACTACTTCTTCTTCTACTTGTACTACTTCTACTACTTCTACTACTTCTACTTCTACTACTTCTACTACTTCTACTTCTTCTACTTCTTCTACTTCTACTACTTCTACTTCTACTTCTTCTACTTCTACTTCTACTTCTACTACTTCTACTTCTTCTACTTCTACTTCTTCTACTTCTACTTCTACTTCTTCTACTTCTACTACTTCTACTACTTCTTCTACTTCTACTTCTTCTACTTCTACTTCTACTACTTCTACTACTTCTTCTACTTCTACTTCTACTTCTTCTACTACTTCTACTACTTCTACTTCTACTTCTTCTACTTCTACTTCTACTACTTCTACTTCTACTTCTACTTCTTCTACTTCTACTACTTCTACTACTTCTTCTACTTCTACTTCTTCTACTACTTCTTCTACTTCTTCTACTACTTCTACTACTTCTACTTCCACTTCTACTACTTCTACTTCTACTTCCACTTCTACTTCTACTTCTACTTCTACTTCTTCTACTTCTACTACTTCTACTTCTACTACTTCTACTACTTCTACTTCTTCTACTACTACTACTTCTTCTTCTTCTACTTGTACTACTTCTACTACTTCTACTTCTTCTACTACTTCTACTTCTACTACTTCTACTTCTACTTCTTCTACTTCTAGTTCTACTACTTCTACTTCTACTTCTACTACTTCTACTACTTCTACTTCTACTACTTCTACTACTTCTACTTCTTCTACTTCTACTACTACTACTTCTACTTCTACTACTTCTACTACTACTACTTCCACTTCTACTACTTCTACTTCTTCTACTTCTACTACTTCTACTTCTTCTACTTCTTCTACTACTACTACTTCTACTACTTCTTCTACCTCTACTACTTCTACTACTTCTACTTCTTCTACTTCTACTACTTCTACTTCTTCTACTTCTACTACTTCTAATTCTACTACTTCTACTACTTCTACTTCTTCTACTTCTACTTCTACTTCTACTACTTCTACTACTTCTACTTCTACTACTTCTACTACTTCTTCTACTACTTCTACTTCTACTACTTCTTCTACCTCTACTACTTCTACTACTTCTACTTCTTCTACTTCTACTTCTTCTACTTCTACTACTTCTACTACTTCTTCTACTTCTACTTCTACTACTTCTACTACTTCTTCTACTTCTACTTCTACTACTTCTACTACTTCTTCTACTTCTACTTCTACTTCTTCTACTTCTTCTACTACTTCTACTACTTCTACTACTTCTACTTCCACTTCTACTACTTCTACTTCTACTTCTACTACTTCTACTTCCACTTCTACTACTTCTACTTCTTCTACTTCTACTACTTCTACTTCTTCTACTTCTACTACTTCTACTTCTTCTACTTCTTCTACTACTACTACTACTTCTTCTACCTCTACTACTTCTACTACTTCTACTTCTTCTACTTCTACTACTTCTAATTCTACTACTTCTACTTCTACTTCTACTACTTCTACTTCTACTACTTCTTCTACTACTTCTACTACTTCTTCTACCTCTACTACTTCTACTACTTCTACTTCTACTTCTTCTACTTCTACTACTTCTACTTCTTCTTCTACTTCTTCTACTTCTACTACTTCTTCTACTTCTTCTACTTCTACTTCTACTACTTCTACTACTTCTACTTCTACTACTTCTACTTCTTCTACTACTTCTACTTCTACTACTTCTACTTCTACTTCTTCTACTTCTACTACTTCTAATTCTACTACTTCTACTACTTCTTCTACTTCTTCTACTTCTACTTCTACTTCTACTACTTCTACTACTTCTACTTCTACTACTTCTACTTCTTCTACTTCTACTACTTCTACTTCTACTTCTACTACTTCTACTACTTCTACTACTTCTACTACTTCTATTTCTACTTCTACTTCTACTACTTCTACTACTTCTTCTACTTCTTCTACTTCTACTTCTTCTACTTCTACTTCTTCTACTTCTACTTCTTCTACTTCTACTTCTTCTACTTCTACTACTTCTACTGCTACTTCAACTACTTCTACTTCTACTTCTACTTCTACTTCTATTACTTCTACTTCTACTTCTTCTACTTCTACTTCTACTTCTACTACTTCTACTTCTACTACTTCTACTTCTTCTACTACTTCTACTTCTACTACTTCTACTACTTCTACTACTTCCACTTCTACTTCTACTACTTCTACTTCTACTACTTCTACTTCTACTTCTTCTACTTCTAGTTCTACTACTTCTACTACTTCTACTTCTTCTACTTCTTCTACTTCTACTACTTCTACTTCTACTACTACTACTACTTCTTCTACTTCTACTACTTCTACTACTTCTACTTCTACTACTACTACTTCCACTTCTACTACTTCTACTTCTTCTACTTCTTCTACTACTTCTACTTCTTCTACTACTACTACTTCTTCTACTACTACTACTTCTACTACTTCTTCTACTTCTACTTCTTCTACTTCTACTACTTCTACTACTTCTTCTACTTCTTCTACTTCTTCTACTTCTTCTACTTCTTCTACTTCTACTACTTCTACTTCTACTACTTCTTCTACCTCTACTACTTCTTCTACTTCTACTTCTTCTACTTCTACTTCTTCTACTTCTACTACTTCTACTTCTTCTTCTACTTCTACTTCTTCTTCTACTTCTACTTCTACTTCTTCTTCTTCTACTTCTACTTCTTCTACTTCTTCTACTTCTACTACTTCTACTTCTTCTACTACCTCTACTACTTCTACTACTTCTACTACTTCTACTACTTCTTCTACTTCTACTACTTCTTCTACTTCTACTTCTACTACTTCTACTTCTACTACTTCTACTTCTACTACTTCTACTTCTTCTACTTCTACTACTTCTACTACTTCTACTTCTACTTCTACTATTTCTACTTCTACTTCTTCTACTTCTACTTCTTCTACTTCTACTACTTCTACTGCTACTTCAACTACTTCTACTTCTACTACTTCTACTACTTCTACTACTTCTACTTCTACTTCTTCTACTTCTACTTCTACTACTTCTACTTCTACTACTTCTACTTCTACTTCTACTACTTCTACTTCTACTACTTCTACTTCTACTACTTCTACTTCTACTACTTCTACTTCTACTACTTCTACTTCTACTACTTCTACTACTACTACTTCTACTACTACTACTTCTACTTCTTCTACTTCTAATACTTCTACTTCTAATACTTCTATTTCTAATATTTCTACTTCTACTTCTACTACTGCTACTTCTACTTCTACTACTTCTACTACTTCTACTTGTTATACTTCGACTTCTA
Organism: Dendrobates tinctorius; assembly: GCF_039654945.1. Taxonomy (NCBI): domain Eukaryota; kingdom Metazoa; phylum Chordata; class Amphibia; order Anura; family Dendrobatidae; genus Dendrobates; species Dendrobates tinctorius. Next base: position 2,692,870 of record NW_027361813.1, on the reverse strand, counting down.
CTACTTCTACTTGTACTACTTCTACTAATTCTACTTCTTCTACTTCTACTACTACTACTTCTACTTCTACTACTTCTACTACCTCTACTTCTACTTCTACTACTTCTACTTCTTCTACTTCTACTACGTCTACTTCTACTACCTCTAATACTTCAGCAGTGTCCAAACAACTGAGTTAATAAATCAAGAAAAATAGGCAGCACTCCAAATTAAATGTGAAAAAAGTGGATACTTTACTGATCCTCAGGTGGCGACGTTTCAACGGTGAGACAGTTCACCATTGAAACGTCGCCACCTGAGGATCAGTAGAGTATCCACTTTTTTCACATTTAATTTGGAGTGCTGCCTATTTTATATATATATACACACACACTAGATGGTGGCCTGATTCTATCGCATCGGGTATTCTAGAGCAGGGGTCCCCAACCGCCGGTCCGCGGCCCAGCACCGGGCCGTTGCAGTGCCCTTGCCGGTCCGCGGACACAAGGGGAGCCGGGGGGCGGTGCAGCAGCTGATACTCACCCTGCATCCCGCGGTGGCTTCATCCAGCGGCGGCTTCATCCAGCGCTGAGCGGTCACGTGCTACCGCTCATTTAAGGTCATGAATATGGACGCCACTCATCTCCCATAGGCGTGGCATCCATATTCATGGACCTTAATGAGCGGTATCACGTGACCGCTCCGCACAGGAAGAAGCTGAAGCGCCGCGAGATGCAGGGACGTGCAGCGACAGGAAGGAAGTTCAGCGACGTGAGGGTAAGTATGATGGGGAGGATGGGGGAGCCGAGCGGAGCCATAAGGGAGGGAGAATGGGAGCGGAGCCATATACACAGGGGAGGGAGAATGGGAGCGGAGCCATATATACAGGGGAGGGAGAATGGGAGCGGAGCCATATACACAGGGGAGGGAGAATGGGAGCGGAGCCATATACACAGGGGAGGGAGAATGGGAGCGGAGCCATATACACAGGGGAGGGAGAATGGGAGCGGAGCCATATACACAGGGGAGGGAGAATGGGAGCGGAGCCATATACACAGGGGAGGGAGAATGGGAGCGGAGCCATATATACAGGGGAGGGAGAGTGGGAGCGGAGCCATATATACAGGGGAGGGAGAGTGGGAGCAGAGCCATATATACAAGGGAGGGAGAATGGGAGCGGAGCCATATATACAGGGGAGGGAGAGTGGGAGCGGAGCCATATACACAGGGGAGGGAGAGTGGGAGCGGAGCCATATATACAGGGGAGGGAGAGTGGGAGCAGAGCCATATACACAAGGGAGGGAGAGTGGGAGCGGAGTCATATATACAGGGGAGGGAGAGTGGGAGCGGAGCCATATATACAGGGGAGGGAGAGTGGGAGCAGAGCCATATATACAAGGGAGGGAGAGTGGGAGCGGAGTCATATACACAGGGGAGGGAGAATGGGAGCGGAGCCATATATACAGGGGAGGGAGAGTGGGAGCAGAGCCATATATACAAGGGAGGGAGAATGGGAGCGGAGCCATATATACAGGGGAGGGAGAGTGGGAGCGGAGCCATATATACAAGGGAGGGAGAGTGGGAGCAGAGCCATATATACAAGGGAGGGAGAGTGGGAGCGGAGCCATATATACAAGGGAGGGAGAGTGGGAGCGGAGCCATATATACAAGGGAGGGAGAGTGGGAGCAGAGCCATATATACAAGGGAGGGAGAGTGGGAGCGGAGCCATATATACAAGGGAGGGAGAGTGGGAGCGGAGCCATATATACAAGGGAGGGAGAGAGTGGGAGCAGAGCCATATATACAAGGGAGGGAGAGTGGGAGCGGAGCCATGCATACAGGATGGGACAGGGGAGCCATGTATACAGGATGGGAGAGTGGGAGTAGAGCCATGTATACAGGATGGGAGCGGAGCCATGTATACAGGATGGGAGAGTGGGAGCAGAGCCATGTATACAGGATGGGACAGGGGAGCTGAGCCATGTATACAGGATGGGACAGGGGAGCCATGCATACAACAGGGGGAGCCACACAGAGCTGGACGGGGGGGACCACACATACATTTTCTGATGATTAGAAAATAATCAGCATGTACAGAACTCCAGTACAATTGTTCTTAAGTGCTCAATGCTCCATTTCCTTGTAGGTTCCAATCATCATTAGCAGTGACGGTCATCAGTAGAAGTAGCCCAGTGCTCCCACTGAAACAGAGAAACAAGCCAGGTGCTCCCACTCATTCAAAACCTATGGTGAGTTGAGTCACATTAAAAATGTTATAATTAAATGATAAATATGCACTGCTAAACTACAACCACGTCCATAGCCCTGCCCCCTTATGACCAAAGCCCCGCCCCTGTCACACCTCCATCCCCGCCCTGCCGGGCCATGGAAGAATGGTCTTGGTTCAAGCCGGTCCCTGGTGCAAAAAAGGTTGGGGACCACTGTTCTAGAGTCTCTGTTAAAATAAAAAATAGTTATATACTCACCTTCCGACAGCCCCCGGACTCTTTCTCTCCTCTCCATGCTCCCGGCATCTTCCGGTCCCAGTAATGCTTTGCACAAAACACCGCTGATGACGTCACTCTCACGTGAGAGCGATGTCATCTCCAGCCCTTCTCGCTAAGCATTACTGGGACCGGAAGATGCCGGGAGCGTGGTGAGAGGCTGGACAGAGTCCGGGGGCAGTTGGAAGGTGAGTATTTTTTATTTTAACAGACTCTAGAATACCCGATGCGATAGAATCAGGCCACCATCTAGTGTATTATACTCCTGTTACACCTGGAGCTGCTGTCACTGTTCTGCTGTTACCTAATGTATTGTACTCCAGTTACAGCCAGAGCTGCAGTCACTGTTCTGCTGTTATCTAATGTATTGTACGCAAGTTACACCCAGAGCTGCAGTCAGGCTATGTGCCCATGTTAGCGTTTTTAAACGCTCAGGAAACTGGTCTCCTTCCCAGAAAACGCGCGTTTTTGCTGTGAGTCTTTTGGACTATAGGAAATAGCCACAAATGCGGACCTAAGCGGAAATTAATGAACATGCTGCGTTTTTTACCGCTAAGCGTTTCTCTAGCAGTAAAAAACGCATCCATTGGAACAAAAAGGCCAAAATGCATTAAAATGAATGGGATGCTTTTAAGCGTTTTTGATGCAGCTTGACCCCAAAAAACGCATCAAAAACGCTTAAAGAAATGCAACGTGGGCACACAGTCTCACTGTTCTGCTGTTACCTAATGTACTCCTGTTACACCCAGAGCTGCAGTCACTGTTCTGCTGTTACCTAATGTATTGTACTCCAGTTACACCCAGAGCTGCTGTCTGTTCTGTTATCTAACGTATTGTACTCCAGTTACTCTCAGAGCTGCAGTCACTGTTCTGCTTTTACCTAATGTATTGTAGTCCAGTTACACCCAAAGCTGCAGTCACCGTTCTGCTCTTACCTAATGTATTATACACCTGTTACAGCCAGAGCTGCAGTCACTGTTCAGATCTTACCTAATGTATTGTACTCCAGTTACACCCAGAGCTGCAGTCACTTTTCTGCTGTTACCTAATGTATTGTACTCCAGTTACACCCAGAGCTGCAGTCACTGTTCTGCTGTTACCTAATGTAGTGTACGCAAGTTACACCCAGAGCTGCAGTCACTGTTCTGCTTTTACCTAATGTATATGTACAGGACTGTGCCTGTGTAATGAGCGACGCAGCAGTGATGCCTTTAACGGCTGTAATGTGCCTGTACAATAAGCGAGGCAGCCGTGTTGCCACGATGACTAAGCAACTGTCGCTGATTGGTCGCAGCCTAACTGCCACGACCAATCAGCAAGGCGGGATTTCCCAGACAGACAGACATAGTAGATATATACACACACACACATATGTAGATCTCCCAGCAATACATATTTAATAGATATATACACATATGCATAGCAACAATCACAGATATCAAAATTAACAGATGCAAAAAATGATGATACACTGAATTAAGTTATATGTATCAGAAGAATACATGATTTACAGTCACAAATAGTAATATTAGATACTCATGACTAATATTATAGGGCTGCATAGATCCAGGGACATCTAGTGGTTCTCACTGTTCCAGGACCCTTTTTTCACCCATGCAGTGTGCGGACTACCCGCACTTCATTGACCACTATCTTCCCTTATGTCTGTCATCTGTTCTTGATATAAGTGTAATAAGTTATTATTTTATCTGGACTCTTGGTCACCTCTTCTTGGAGTGTTTCTCAGCAGTTTCTCCTCTCCTGCATGTCAGCTCCCCATCCCGCGTGCCCCCCGCAGCTGACCCCATACAGGTACATACTGACCATCCTGCAGCGGTGACTCCCTGCTTTCACCACACACACAGAGCCCGGTCACCCTCCCCCCTCCAATCTAGTGTTCAGCTGGGGAGATTAACTGCTTCCCGGCCTCATAGCACGCTAGTGAGGTGTTGTTTGTGAAGGATCCCATACAAAGAGCCGGCTCCCTGCTGTGAATGAAATGAGCCGGCTCTGCAGTGAGAAGGAGCCGAGTTTTTTTTTTTTTTCTGCACCTGGCAGCAGCTTAGCAGATTCAGCTTTGAAGCCTGAGGCTGTGTGCAGACGCTGCGGATTTTGCTGCAGTTCCGGCCGCTGCGGACCCGCAGCAGTTTTTGCTGCGGTGTACAGTACCATGATTCCCTATGGGAATCAAAAACCGCAATGCAGACGGTGCGGAATTTTCCGCGCGGATTATCTGCGGTTTTCAATCTGCAGAAAGAATTGACATGTCAATTCTTTCTGCGGATTCTGCTGCGGTTTGCCATCTCCTCCATTGAGATGAAAAACCGCAGGGCAAAACCGCAGAGCAATCCGCAGGTAAAATCGCAGCGTGTGCACACAGCCTGACTGTGAGGCTATGCGCCCACGTTAGCGTTTTAAAACACTCAGAAAGCCGGACTCCTTCCCAGAAAACGCACGTTTTATTTCCGCATGTTTTTTGCACAAAAACCGAGCATTTTTGATGCGTTTTTTTTCGTGCGTTTTCTGGGAACATTGGAAACAGCTAAAAACGTGGACATATGCAGAAAATAATGAGCATGCTGCATTTTTAGATGCTAAGTGTTTTCTGAGCGGAAAAAATGCATGCATTGGCACAAAAAGGCCAAAATGCATTAAATTGAATGGGAAGCTTATTATAAGCATTTCTGAAGCGTCTGATCCAGTACAAACGCTGCAAAAAGGCTTAATAAAACGCAACGTGGGCACACAGCCTGAGGCTATGCGCACACGTTGCGGAAATGCTGTGGAAATTTCCGCAGCATTTCAGCAACTCCCGCCGCGGGAACAACGCATGCTAGTGTTTTCCATGCGATCTGTAGCATCACTTGGAAAACTGACAGGTTGGTCAGACTTGTCAAACATAGTGTCAAACAAGTGTTTGACAAGTGTGACCAACTTTTTACTATTGAGGAAGCCTATGGGCCTATGCAGCAACAATAGTAAAAGATAGGATGTTAAAAATAATTAAAAAAATAAAAAATATTGTATTTTCACCTTCCGTCGGCCCCCGACCTCCTCCGCGGCGCTCCCGGCATCTTCCGGTCCCAATAATGCTTTGCACGAGGACCGGAGATGATGTCACTCTTGCGAGAGCGCGACGTAATCAGCCGTCATTCGCGCAAAGCATTACTGGGAATGGAAGATGCCGGGAGAGTGGTGAGAGGCAGGAAGGCTGCAGAGGGTGAGTATATCACTATTTTTTATTTTAGTAATTCTATTTTTTACAGGATTATGGTACCCAGGGCTTAGAGAGAGTCTCCTCTCCTCCAGACCCTGGGTACCATCCGCACATTGAGCTCTCACTTTACGCATAGTGGGCATAGTCTGCACACGGATCCGTTTTCGTTTCCATCAAAAAATGCCTCCCGGTCCCGTTGACCATAAAAATTCTGAAAACTTACCCCACACCTCTACACATCCTTTAAATTTGAGCTCGATAGCCCAAACCCTGCTGACCCCACTAATTGATCCTGCCCCGCCATAGGCTTCAATGATATAGTAGGGTCAATTTGCGAGGTCTCCGCTCATCCCGATTTGGGGCTATCGAGCCCAAATTTTCAGGGTAGGAACACTGCAAGCGTGTGGGGTAATGTTTTAAGAATTTTTTAGGCTGGGGGCATTTTTTTTGGGGGGTACAACTTTTGAGGTGCCCTGAAAAGGCCCCCCAAATTTTTACACCCCTGGTCCACTAGAGCTAGTGGTACTCTACACACCCTGAAAATCTGGTGTCAAAACACCCCCCCAGGCAGAGATATGACCCATCAAATTTAGCCTATATTTAGGGTAAATTTTTCCCAAATATAGGCTGACTTTGGGGTGTCATATCTCAGCTCGGGGGGTGTTTTGACCACAAATTTTCATGGTGTGTAGCATACAGGGCACCATTAGATCTAGTGGACCAGGGGTGTAAAAATTTTTTGGTAGACATTTTGAGGGCACACCAAAAATTTTGCCCCCCAAAAATGTCCCCGGCCCCGTTGGCCCGAAAAATTCTGAAAAAATTACAGCACACTCTTGAAGTGTTCATCTACACACCCTGAAAATTTGAACTCGATACCCCAATCAAGGCTGAGCGGTGAACCCCGCAAATTTGGGGGGTTACGGCTCAGCCCGCTATTGAGCCAAAATGTTTACCCTGTGTAAAGGAAAACTTCAAGAGTGTGCTGTGATTTTTTCAGAATTTTTCAGGCCAACGGGGTCCGGGGAAATTTTTTCAGTGGGCAAAACTTTTGAGGTGCCCTCAAAATGCCCCCCCCCAAATTTTTACACTGATGTTCCACTAGAGCTAGTGGTACTTTACACACCATGAACATTTGAGGCCAAAACACCCTCCCGGGCAGAGATATGACCCCCCAAAGTCAGCCTATATTTGGGGTAAGTTTTGCCCATATATAGACCAAATTTGGGGAGTCATATCTCGGCCCGTGGTGGGTGTTTTGACCCCAAATTTTCACGGAGTATAGAGTACCACTAGATCTAGTGGACCAGGGGTGTAAAAAAATTTTTGGGGAGGCATTTTGAGGGCACCAAAATAAATGTCCCTGGACCTGTTGACTGAAAAATTCAGAAAAAATTACCTCACACTCTTGAAGTGTTCCTCTACATACCCTGAAAATTTGGGCAAATCGGTCTGAGCAGTGACCCCGCAAATTGACCCTACTTTAACATTGAAGTCTAAGGTGGGGCTTTGGTCAATTGGGGGTTCACCGCTCAGCCTGGATGGGGGATATCAAGCCCAAATTCTCAGCATGTGTAGAGGAATACTTCAGGAGTGTGGGGTATTTTTTTCTCAGAAATTTTCATGCCAACGTGGTCGGGGGGCATTTTTTTGGTGCGCACAACTTTTCGGGTGTCCTCAAATTGCCCCCCAAACTTTACACCTTTGGTCCACTCTAGCTAGTGGTACTCTACACACCCTGAAAATTTGGGATCAAAACACCCCCCTCAGGCCAAGATATGACCCCCCAAAATCAGCCTATATTTGGGGTAAATTTTCAGGGTGAGTGGAATTTAGAGTACCACTAGCTCTAGTGGACCAGTTGTGTAAAAATCTTTTTTTTTGGGGGGGGGGACATTTTGAGAGCACCACAAATTTTTGTCCCCATGAAAATGACCTTTTAAGCCCCGTTGACCCAAAATTCTGAAATAATTACCCCACACTCTTGAAGTTTTCCTCTACACACCCTGAAAGTTTAGGCTTGATAGCCCCAAACTGGGCTGAGCGGTGACCCCCCCAAACTGACCCTACTTTGAAGTCTATGTCTGGCCAGGGTCTCTTTGGGGGGGTCACCGCTCAGCCTGGTTTGGGGATATCGAGCCCAATTTTTCAGGGTGTTTAGAGGAACACTTCAAGAGTGTCGTGTATTTTTTCATAATTTTTTGGGTCATCGAGGCCGGGGGGCATTTTTTGGGGTGCCCTCAAAATGGCCCCCCAAATTTTTTTACACCCCTGCTCCACTAGAGCTAGTGGTATTCTACAAACCCTAAAAGCACCCCACCTGGGCCGAGATATGAACCCCCAAAGTCAGCGTATATTTGGGTTAAATTTTGCCCAAATATAGGCTGACTTTTGGGGGGGTCATATCTTGGCCCAGGGAGGGATGTTTTGAACCCAAATTTTTATACTTGCTCTATAAAGGGGTATAACCAGGCAGGTTTGGACTGGCCCATAGGGGAACAAGGGAATCCCCCTGTGGGCCCCTATGCAAATCAGGGCCCCCAACCCCACTGTATGGGCAGTACTAGTCATAATTCACTTGATTCACTCTGTTCAGAAAAAAAGCAGCATCTCATCATTCATTAACCAAACTAACCAGTTTATTATTATATAGAGATATATGTACATTTGTGAACGAGGGTAGTGTAATAATTGTATACAGGTGAAAAGTGGGTTCCCAAAGTCAATGTTACTGGTGGGCCCTTGGCACCCCAGTCCAACACTGTAATCAGGTATATATACTATATATGTACCGTTCTATCATGTACTTATTAGAATTAGCTGTCACTAAGGATTGATCTTTGAATCTCTGGCTGTGGAGACACAATTCCTTAGGTCTTGTTCACACACAGTGCTATTCAGACAAGACACACACCACATAATGAAGTGGTCTGTGCCTGTCACCTCCATGCTTTGCACTGACAGTAAGGTGCTGTGTGCCCGTGCCTATAATCAGTTACCGATGTGATATGTTATTGCTGTAACACCATGTGTCTGCAGTTTCTGCAGGATGAGGCCACTGCTGTGCTGCAATGTCCTGCAAACAGTTCCTTCTATTTCTACACGTCCTGTTCTTGCTTTATATTTCTTCACTATGAGCAAACACATAGTAGTCAGTTATTGCAGAAAAACACTCAGCTTCCTCTTTATGAGAACATGAAATGATACTGTAAGCTCAAAATGTCACTACAGATTATATAGGATAAGTAGATATAATATGAAATACAAAACACCCACCATGCAAGTAAGCTGCTATCTATTATTAGAGTTGTGCTCATAAATACTCGAACTTATACACATTGGCATTAATCAGTGAGGTTACATACTGTAGTGCAGCGGTAGCACCGTACGCAGTGACCCACAAAGTTAAAACACAAAACTCCTTTAATGTGTTACTTCACAGCATTAAATGTCCAAATCATACACAAGTGCATATAATATAACTAGCTATGAACCCGTTCTACGCCCGGGTGGTGAGCATTTTTATTGGCATATGGTGTCCCATCCTGCTATGTGCTGCCACCCTCCTATCCTGGTACGCATGGCACCCCTCATTCCTATCCTGGTATGCATGGTACCCTCACCCCCCAATCCTGGTATGCATGGCACCCCATTATTCATCCTGGTATGCATGGTCCCCTCACCCCCCAATCCTGGTATGCATGGTATTCCCTCATCCCTATCCTGGTATGCATGGCCCCCTCACCCCCTATCCTGGTATGCATGGTACCCCTCATCCCCCAATCCAGGTATGCATGGTACTCCCTCATCCCTATCCTGGCATGTATGGTCCCCTCACCACCTATCCTGGTATGCATGGTACCCCTCACCCCCTATCCTGGTATGCATGGTACCCCTCATCCCTCAATCCTGGTATGCATGGTATCCCTCATCCCCCAATCCTGGTATGCATGGGCCCCTCACCTCCTATCCTGGTATGCATGGTCCCCTCACCCCCAATTCTGGTATGCATGGTACCCCTCATCCCCCAATCCTGGTATGCATGGTACTCTCTCATCCCTATCCTGGTATGTATGGTCCCCTCACCACCTATCCTGGCATGCATGGTACACCTCATCCCCCCATCCTGGTATGCATGGTATCCCTCATCCCCCAATCCTGGTATTCATGGTCCTCTCACCTCCTATCCTGGTATACATGGTCTCCTCACCCCCTATCCTGGTATGCATGGTACTCCCTCATCCCTATCCTGGTATGTATGGTCCCCTCACCACCTATCCTGGCATGCATGGTATACCTCACCCCCTATCCTGGTATGCATGGTACCCCTCATCCCTATCCTGGTATGTATGGTCCCCTCACCACCTATCCTGGCATGCATGGTATACCTCACCCCCTATCCTGGTATGCATGGTACCCCTCATCCCCCCAATCCTGGTATGCATGGTACCCCTCATCCCCCAATCCTGGTATGCATGGTCCTCTCACCTATCCTGGTATGCATGGTCTCCTCACCCCCTATCCTGGTATGCATGGTCCCCTCACCCCCCTATCCTGGTATGCATGGTACCCCTCATCCCCCAATCCTGGTATGCATGGTACTCCCTCATCCCTATCCTGGTATGTATGGTCCCCTCACCACCTATCCTGGCATGCATGGTACACCTCACCCCCTATCCTGGTATGCATGGTACCCCTCATCCTCCAATCCTGGTATGCATGGTACCCCTCATCCCCCAATCCTGGTATGCATGGTCCCCTCACCCCCCAATCCTGGTATGCATGGTACCCCTCATCCCCAAATTCTGGTATGCATGGTCCCCTCACCCCCCCTATCCTGGTATGCATGGTACCCCTCACCCCCCAATCCTGGTATGCATGGCCCCCTCACCCCCCAATCCTGGTATGCATGGTCTTCTCACCCCCCTATCCTGGTATGCATGGTACCCCTCATCCCCCAATCCTGGCATGCATGGCCCCCTCATCCCCCAATCCTGGTATGCATGGTACCCCTCATCCCCCAATCCTGAAATGCATGGTCCCCTCACCCCCCTATCCTGGTATGCATGGCCCCCTCACCCCCCCAATTCTGGTATGCATGGTCTTCTCACCCCCCTATCCTGGTATGCATGGTACCCCTCATCTCCCAATCCTGGCATGCATGACCCCCTCACCCCCCAATCCTAGTATGCATGGCCCCCTCACCCCCCTATCATGGTATGCATGGTCCTCTCACCTCCCCTATCCTGGTATGAATGGTCCTCCCACTCCTATTAAAACTACACACATACAAAAAAAACAAAAAACATTTATACTCACCCTTCTTTCCTGTGCTCCAGCGCTGTCACGTTCTGCTGGAGGCCGGGGCAGGAGTGCGGCCGGAATCACGCATGCCCCCTCACCCCCCAATCCTGGTATGCATGGCCCCTTCACCCCCCATCCTGGTATGCATGGTACCCCTCATCCCCAAATCCTGTTATGCATGGTCCCCTCACCCCCCAATCCTGGTATGCATGGTACCCCTCATCCCCAAATCCTGGTATGCAGGGTCCCCTCTCCCTATCTTGGTATCTGGTATGCATGGTACCCCTCATCCCCAAATCCTGGTATGCAGGGTCCCCTCTCCCTATCTTGGTATCTGGTATGCATGGTACCCCTCATCCCCCAATCCTGGTATGCATGGTACCCCTCATCCCCCAATCCTGGTATGCATGGTACCCCTCATCCCCAATCCTGAAATGCATGGTCCCCTCATCCCCCCTATCCTGGTATGCATGGTACCTCTCACCCCCCAATCCTGATATGCATGGCCCCCTCACCCCCCAATCCTGGTACACATGGTTCTCTCACCCCCCCTATCCTGGTATGCATGGTACCCCTCATCCCCTAATCCTGGTATGCATGGCCCCCTCACCCACCAATCCTGGTATGCATGGCCCACTCACCCCCTATCCTGGTATGCATGGTCCTCTAACCTCCCCTATCCTGGTATGCATGGTCCCCTCACTCCTATTAAAACTACACACATGCAAAAAAAAAAACATTTATACTCACCCTTCCTTCCTGTGCTCCAGCGCTGTCACGTTCTGCTGGAGGCCGAGGCAGGAGTGCGGCTGGAATCGCGCATGCCCATAGCGCTGTCTGGCGCCATATTGCTGAAGACACACTGCTAGTGTGTCTTCAGTAAAATGGTGCCGGATCGCGCTATGCGCGTGCGCGATAGCGGCCGTACTCCTGCCCCGGTCTCCGGCCGAAGAGAAGCGCCACGGCAACACTCCTCCCAGTCAGGTAAGTATGTAAGTATGGCGCCGGAGATGGCAGTATGCAGTGTGTACAGTACCACCATACACACTCCTCACCGCTGGCTGCCTCATTCTGTCTGGAGACAGACTGCGCAGGCACATCGCACTTGTGCAGTCTATAAAGGCTTCGGACAGAGTGACGCTTACAGCGTTATATTATAGATTGTCAATTTCACAGCACTACAAATTACACGGCATCCTGCAGCTGTGCACTTATCTGGATTGCAATCACTATACACACTGATCCACCTCTGACCAGTTGCCACAGGTGACTGCACCACCGTGTTGCTGTCTCTCTACTCACAGCTTTACACAGTCCATGATTCTTGAGTTTTCAGCCATTAAACATACTGGACGACCCTTTGGGCACAGGACAGTCTACCTCTGGTTCCCCTCCGGGTGCTAGACTGTCCACATCCAAGACCAGTTTCTGTGGGCGACTGCAGTGCTGTGTATGCTGCGGGTGCCAGGCTATTCAGCTGCCCTGGCTGCTGGCCTGTGTTGCCTCACACAGGTATAGATTTGCAAAGTCGACTGCTCTGCAGTCAGCACACACCAGACTAACTCAATCCTGACACTGACACTCAAACCTGACACACCTATCCCTTTCCTGCAGGGCTTTTAATATAGATCTGTGGCCTTTAGCCACATGGAGAACCCAGCCTGGAATGAAACTGACTGCATGACTATCATCCTGCAGTCTGTTTCAAAATACAAAAAAACCAGAGCAGGTTTTCCCTATACCTGCCTTGGCCACTAGCATGTACAAGGTTACCACTCATTTTTATTATTTTTAGTCTGCATTGCAGTCACAGCTATGCTCGTGACTGTCATGCACTCCTATGGCCTTCATAAGCCTCCGTGCACCACCTGGGGAGAACACACAGTGACCCCTATCTGTGACATTGGCCCTGCTTCACCACAGCAATCACAGCTACACGTGGTGGCAATGCACTCCCATAGCCTCAACATGCCTCAGTGCGTATCCTGGGGAGAACAAACAGCGACTCCTAACTGTGACATGGGTCACTGTCTCACATATCCCCTGTTCAAACCTGTGGGGTTGAGCATTTATCACCCCACATGGGCAACCACATGCCCCTATGACATCCCCGCCTGACACAGCACTAAGAAACCAAAGTAGGGAATGGAACCATTGATCAGCGCACGCATCCCTCCCCTTTGCATTTCTCCTCCATACTTTATTACGGGTCCACCCACATCACCGTTCTCCATTGCAGCCACCACACCCACTTTCATGTTTAACCGTAGATTTGGGCCAGTTTTGGATGGTCTCGACCATGTTTATTTTGAGTTCACTAACCCCGCACCTCATCCTGTCACCTACGTACCTGCCTTCTGGCCCTTGGTACCTTTTCCTCTGTACTATATCACACAGAAACTCTGTACTATATCACGCAGAAACTCCACGGTCCGCGCTGGCAAATCCGAGCATAGATCCGTATTAGACTGCACCTGAACCCATGCCTCCCAACCCTGCTATCTAGCGAGCGCTCTATTTTACCCTGACCCCCGGCCACATCCTTGGCCGGTGGCAGAGGGTTCCTTGTACGCTCTTCTCCAGTCACCTCTGTGACCAAACACTTCCGGTTCTTTCCAACGTTCTTATCATACGTTCGGTTTTTATTCCTGTTTCTCTGCGTGGGACCCTGGAACTGAGCTGTCCTGAACTTACCAGGGGACATTTCCAGCTCGGGGTTCAGTTTGTCTTTTGGGGTGGTCCCTGGCAACAAGGGACCTATGGACCAAAGTCACTTTGCGCCCCATGTCCAGGAAAGCCTCTGTACGGCACTCGTTCACAGGTACCTGGCACAATTGTGGTTCGCTGCCGGCAGTGCCCATAGTGGTGGTATAGACTGGCTGGGCATACATAGATACATAGCGAGTATACCCGTAGTCCATGGGCTCAGATGACATTGAACAGTTGCTAGCCCCGTGTCCGGGCACTTGACACTGCCAACACTCAACAACTGCAGCCCGACTAGACTTTGAAGCCGCTGTAGGGGAAACCGGAGTTTTGTCACCCTCACTTTGGGTTATTCCCACATCATGGGCTTGAATCATAGAAACATAGAATCGCAGAGTTGGAACGGACCTCCTGGGTCATCTGGTCCAACCCCCTGCTCAAAGCAGGATTCACCAAATCATCCCAGACAGATGTCTATCCAGCCTCTGAAGACTTCCATGGAAGGAGAACTTACCACTAGTGATGGGCAAGCACTAAAATGCTCGGGTGCTCCTTGCTCGGGTTGAGCAAATTGGAATACTCGGGTACTCGGACAGAACAACAAGCCCAGTGTAAGTCTGTGGGAGACCCAAGCATTTTTACCATGATCCCCCCGGGGGTCCTTTTAAGGTCTAAAAAACTACAAAAAATGATGGAAACACTGCTCAAATGACACAGGAACATCATGGGGATCACCCCTGGAAGCATTTCTGACTCCTAGATCACAGCTGTAAACAATGTTGTCAGAGTTTCACACCATTTTTATAGGTGCAACAAAAAACATACAAAAAGAGAACCAAAATGAATTTTGCTGGGAAATATGTTAAGGTACATCCTTTCCAGGGTAATGACTTGTATATAAGGCAATTAACCCCAGACCAAAATATTCCTTCACCACTTTTGTTATGTTCACACGCAGCATTTTTGATGCGTTATTTCAACTTTAACATTGCTTTTAACTAATACTAATGCATTAACTGGGAAATGTCATAGAAACATTTACCAACCCTAGCTGGCCATGTGGTGTGTAACACATAAGTAGACACATCTTGTTTCATTTCTGAAGGAGGGACTCTTAAAGTCACAAAGCCTATTTTTAGAGGGGCATCAGGCGGCATTAATATTCTTAAAGGGCCATTATTAAACATTGGGTCTCCTATGCTGTTATTGCCTATGCAGTGAGTGGCTGGGCTGCCAAGAATTACAACGCATCCCAATACCCCTTTTATGAGAGGTACAGGAGGGCCTCCTGAAAAAATGTTGCATTGAATGCAAAGCCTGCTCTGCAATCAAGTCATATACACCCCAATATGGCTTTGAACCCAGATACTGGAAGGCCACATGAAAACACACTTCACAGTCTTCAGTTGGTCCTGCCATACTGTTTCCTTATGCATTGAATGCAAGGGCGCCTTGAGCCAAATTTGCACGCACCCCAACCCCCCTTGGAAGAAACATGGAGGAGGGCCTCCTAATAAAAATGTCCCATTACAAAGGAGCGAGTCTCCTAGACTTGTAATGCCCATATACAAAGTATATGGGCTGACAAACATTTCCCCATGGGGGGTACATTTAAAAAAAATATTTTATGGGAATCATAGACACCCTTGCCAAAAATTGGACTGGTTGTAGCAGCACGAAACATGTTAACCCTGGTGATCTAGTGACGGTGGATGATGAGACGTTCCAGAAGGCCTCATTAAAAAATAGGCCCAATTTAAAGGAGCGGGTCTCCTTGACTCGTAATGCCCATAAATTAAGTGCATGGGCTGACAAACATTTCCCCCTGGGGCAATAAAATTGTTAAAAATATTTTATGAGTATGGGTCGCCCCTCACACCCAGGGCAGCGGGGTACTCGGTACCGGGCCGGTGTCAGGGGGCTGTGTCACAGCAGCGGTGACCCGGTCCGTGGCCCTGGGCGCCCAATATCAATGGCAGTGATGTTACTAGTGTAATAGTTTAAGGAATAGTTCGTGACGCCACCCGTGGTGTTTGGCAAGGTAGATGGTAAGCCAACGCTGCATGCAGATCCGCTGGGACTGATGGTGTGGTGCAGCAAAGATGGTATAGCTCCCCACAGGTGGAGCTGTAGTCCCAGGGCAGTGTAGATGCAATGGATGAGGAGAGGTGCAGAATGGTATGGATGCTGGTACCCAGATGTAGCGGTGCTGAAGGTGTTAGCGGCGAATGAATGGAGGACACCAGGGCTTGCAGTTTCAAAGCTTTACTCACAGTTCGTGGTACCCACTGGTGCCTGCCTCTGTGCCGTGTCCTCCGGGGGAGAGACTCTATCAACCTCCCGGGCAAGTCAGGGTTCTCCTCTCCAACACTCCGCCAACATGTACCTTTCCTGAACGACTCCTCTATTGCGCCTTTTAATGTGAAGAGCTCCAGTACCGTAGTTCTCTGGAATTCCTCCTGTCAGATGTTCCTAGAACCTTACTTGTATGACAGACAGCTGTAGCCTCTATTGGGAACACCTCTCAGAGTCCTGGCTCGCAAATTGCTGTTGTATCCCAAGTCTTGGATGGGAGTAGTGCATTTACAGCCAACTACTCCACCGGTGTCTGCTGCAGAACCATAATTGTCCATACAACCTCGGGGACCGGGCCCCGGCCTTGCGCGGAGAACCTATAGGCAGGGTTCCTCTTCCAACCCACAACTCCTCTCTGTGCTCCTACTCCTTCATTCCGCGCTGTTCCTTCTCTCTCTTATGGAAGCTTAGGTTGCAGGTCTACGACTTTCTCCTTCTCTTCTCTCTCCCGTGCCAGCTGGCTCAGATCACTGAGGCAGCTGTAGCACTCTTTCCTCTCTCTCTCTCCTAGGGAGCTCGTTCCACTAAGACCAGTCCTCAGCCTTTCCTGACTGACTGCCTTCCTCCGCCTTGAGCTCCCCTCAGACTGACTTATTATCCTCAACTTTCCCTCTCTTTTATACTAACTCCACCCACCTCCCAGCACATCTCGTGTTATGAAGCAGGGTTCCACGAAGGGTGCTCTGCTACCCTCAGCCTGAAGCTGCTAGGCGGACCTACTGAACTATCCTGTGTGTGGGATGCAGGTGTTGGAGTATGGACAGGAGTTCCCAACTTACCTAGTTGGTGGGGCCCTACACCTTAGGAGAAGGTGCAGTACCTCTGTGGCGACTGAGCCTCAGGGGCGCCACAAGTATTATAGACACCCTTGCCCAAAATTGGACTGGCTTTAGCAGCACAGAACACGTTAACCATGATGATCTAGTGGTGGAGAATGAGGAGACATAATGATAAATCATATTGAAATCAAACAAATAAATAAAAAATGTGAATCCACCTATGAAAGAAAATAACAAAAGGGAGGAGCGAACACAGGTTCATAGATATGAAGCCAGAATTTGTTCAACGAGATATGTTTGTGGGTCACCCTCCCAGGGCTGTGGGGTACTCGGTACCGGGCCGGTGTCAGGGGGATGTGTCACAGCAGCAGTGACCCGGTCCGTGGCCCTGGGCGCCCAAGTAATGGGGGATGTAGTTAATGGAATGGAATAGTTTGTGACGCCACCTGTGGTGTTCGGCAAGTGCATGGGCTGACAAACATTTCCCCATGGGGGGTACTTTTTTCAAAAATTAGTTATGGGGATCATAGACACTCTGCCAACAACTGAATGGCTGTAGCAGCACAGAACTCGTTAACCCTGGTGATCTAGCGGCAGAGAATGAGGAGACATAATGATAAATCATACTGAAATCAAACAAATAAAAAATGTGAATCCACCTATGAAAGAAAATAACAAAAGGGAGGGGCGAACACAGGTTCATAGATATGAAGCCAGAATGTGTCCAATGAGATATGTTTGTCCCTAGCAAAAGCTCAAAGACAGGGATATACAGTAAATTAAAATATAATAATATTTAAATATTTTTCCTATTGTAGAGGTATACACTAGGCAGAGGCGTAGCTAGGGTTTTGGTTCAGGGGGGGCGAAATTTCTGCGTGGGCCCCTAACCAGAGAACCTCAGCAGATGACCGCGCTGTTGCCAAAAATAATCTATATAATCTATATATATATATTCTATTCTTGCGGCGTCTGCACGGCCCCCCAGTGTGCACCGCAATAATGGAAGATAGCGCATCTCATGACGCTCCCTCTCCCATCATCCCCCTCTTCCTCTGACACACAGCGCGTGAGCGATGATGTTGGGACGCCCTCCCAGGGCTGTGGGGTACTCGGTACCGGGCCGGTGTCAGTGGGATGTGTCACAGCAGCAGTGACCTGGTCCGTGGCCCTGGACGCCCAAGTAATAGGGAAATGTAATGGTGTAGTTTAAGTGGAATGGAATAGTTCGTGACGCCACCTGTGGTGCTCGGCAAGGGAGATGTTAAGCCGACACTGCAGACAGATCCGCTGGGACTGATGGTATGGTGCAGCAAAGATGTAATAGCTCCCCACAGGTGAAGTTATAGTCCCAGGGAAGTGTAGATGTGGTTGGCACGGGGATGTAGCAGTGCCGGAAAGGTAGGAAGCAGACAAAACACAGCGGGGTGCAATTTCTGTACCTTTACTTGATAACTGCAGTCCAGGGTCCTGATTACAGATGGTATTGGAGCAGGCTAGCCTGGAAGCAACTCAGGGATTCTCTCTCAGCAGACGGGCTGTGCAGTCTCCTTCCTAGCGCTTGTTTGAATGAAGTACTCCAGTACTAAGTTACTCTGAAGTTCCTCCTGTCAGATGTTCCCAAGAACCTTACTTGCATGGCAGACAGCTGTAGCCTCTCTTGGGTACTCCCTTCTCCGGAGTCCTGGCTCTCTATCCAAGCTGCTGTTGTGCCTCAAGTGTTAGATGGGAGTAGGGCATTTACAGCCTCCTACTCCTCTGGTATCTGCTGTAGGGCCATTAGTGTCCGTACAGTCGTGGAGACCAGGCTCCAGTTCGTGCGCTCTCAAGCTGAGGGAGCTCTCCTTCCTATCTCAACCTCCAGCTTCTTCACACACTTCACCCTCTGCAGACTCACTGACCACTCCTTCCTCTTGGCCCTCAGAGGGCACCCCTCCCCTTAATCCTGGTTCAGAGTTCCCCCTGCTGGCCAGGAGTGGAACTGTGTTGCATGTATGGATTGACTGCGAGAGAGACCCATCATTGCCTCCAAGCCTGGCATTACCCTCCCCTGGAGGAAGGCAAAGCCACTGTGGCGGCCATACTCCTGGGGACGCCACATTCCTCCCTAGTGCAAGTCAGCACTCCTGGGCTGAACAAAAGCAAACATGAATAACATATAAATAGTTACAATAATAATTGTACAAGATTTAAAAATGGAAAAGTTACAAAAACCAAGTGCTTCAAAAATGGTCCTATGATGATAAGTCCAGCATCAATGTCCATGGTCCATTCCTGGGCAAATGGTGAAAGTTTTTGACCACACACAAGTTCTGTGGTTCAGTGTCCATAAAACAAAACTTCAAAGGAAACTCTTACAGGTTACCTGTAGGCACAAAACTTGAGAACAGTTACATATTTACAAAATTTCAACATTTACATCTATTTCGCTTTATGCGATATCTAAGGGGTGGTATGCCTTGTGTGGTGCGGGTAGACCTGCGTAAGACTGGTGTAGTGGGTAACATACTGGATACACTACTGGGGGTTCTCTGTAACACAGGGATACTAGCTTGTCTGTGAACTCTTAGACTCACCAGGGGCACAACAGGTTCACCACTGGCAGGGCGAGGGTTCTCTGGCTCCACTGCTGGTGTGGCATCTGCTACCCGATTTTCCTGATTCTCTTGAATCACATCTTCCTGTGCTACCAATTGGGGAAACAGCATCACTGGCATCACTATAGCATCGTTCACTTTAGTCCAATTCGCAGGGAATTCTCCAAGCACTGTGCTGACCTTCTCTTCTTCCACTATGGGCTGGATGTTATCTGGTTCTTTCTTTTCCTTCAACTGGTCAGGACTAGAGTTGAGCGATACCGTCCGATACTTCAAAGTATCGTATCGGATGGTATCGGCCGATCTTTAAAAAAAGTATCGGTATCGCCGATTCCGATACCGGAAGTCCCATTCAAGTCTATGGGACTTCCGGTATCGGAATAAGAAAAACCCTTTCCTGCCCTTGTACAGCCTCTCTGGGGTCTGTACGGGCCTTTCGGGGGGCTGTGCCGGCCTGCCAGGGGGTCTGTGCAGGCTCCGGTGGTCTGTGCCGGCCTGCCGGTGGTCTGTGCAGGCTCCGGGGGGCTGTGCCGGCCTGCCGGGGGGCTGTGCCGGCCTGCCGGGGGGCTGTGCAGGCTCCGGGGGGCTGTGCCGGCCTGCCGGGGGGCTGTGCCGGCCTGCCGGGGGGCTGTGCAGGCTCCGGGGGGCTGTGCCGGCCTGCCGGGGGGCTGTGCCGGCCTGCCGGTGGTCTGTGCAGGCTCCGGGGGTCTGTGCAGGCATCGTCCGATGGGACTACAAGTCCCATCGGGCGATGCCTGCTACCATGACAGTGATTGACACATTAGCCAATGATGGGACAGTAGTAGTCCCATCATCCGGCTAATGTGTTAAATGTAAAAAAAAAAAAAAAAAAAAAAAAAAAATTACATGCTACATACATACAACATGCATACTACATACATGCTACATTCATACTACATACTACATACATGCTACATTCATACTACATAAATACTACATGCAACATACATACTACATATATACTACATGCATGCTACATACATACTGCATGCTACATACATACCACATATATACTACATACATACTACATGCATGCTACATGCTACATACATAACACATATATACTACATGCATGCTACATACATACTACATGCTACATACTACATATATACTACATGCATGCTACATACTACATGCTACATACATACTACATGCATGCTACATACATACTACATACATACTACATATATACTACATGCATGCTACATACATACTACATGCTACATACTACATATATACTACATGCATGCTACATACATACTACATACATACTACATATATACTACATGCATGCTACATACTACATGCTACATACATACTACATATATACTACATTCATACTACATACTACATATATACTACATACATACTACATACATACTACATGCATACTACATGCATGCTACATACATACTACATGCATGCTACATACATACCACATACATACTACATGCTACATACATACCACATATATACTACATACATACAATACATTCATACAATACATACATAGACATACAGTACATATAACATAGAGTAACATACTTACCAATACTTGTCACATTGTTCCCCGAAGCCATTGTCTATTCCGGGATAAATATTAACATAACAAACCACAAAAATACTCACCCACGATCCGAAGCAGTCCACGAGTGTGTCCCACGACGATCTTGGGTAGAGAACTGCAGCATCAGATGATGCTGCCGTTCTCTACGGGCTGCAGGAATCCAATGACGGAAGGTAGGTATCCTTCCGCACTGTATTCCTCCGCCACTTAAAAAAAAAAAAGTCCCTAGTCTCACTTTATGCCATTGCTGTGTGGGAAATTCCCACACAGCAATGGCATAAAGTGAGACTAGGGACTTTTTTTTTTTAAGTGGCGGAGGAATACAGTGCGGAAGGATACCTACCTTCCGTCATTGGATTCCTACAGCCCGTAGAGAACGGCAGCATCATCTGATGCTGCAGTTCTCTACCCAAGATCGTCGTGGGACACACTCGTGGACTGCTTCGGATCGTGGGTGAGTATTTTTGTGGTTTGTTATGTTAATATTTATCCCGGAATAGACAATGGCTTCGGGGAACAATGTGACAAGTATTGGTAAGTATGTTACTCTATGTTATATGTACTGTATGTCTATGTATGTATTGTATGAATGTATTGTATGTATGTAGTATATATGTGGTATGTATGTAGCATGTAGTATGTATGTGGTATGTATGTAGCATGCATGTAGTATGTATGTAGCATGCATGTAGCATGCATGTAGTATGTATGTAGTATGTATGTAGTATGTATGTAGCATGTATGTAGCATGCAGTATGTATGTAGTATATATGTAGTATGTATGTAGTATATATGTAGTATGTAGTATGTATGTAGCATGCATGTAGTATATATGTAGTATGTATGTAGCATGCATGTAGTATGTATGTAGCATGTAGTATATATGTAGCATGCAGCATGTATGTAGTATGTATGTAGTATATATGTAGTATGCATGTAGTATGTATGTAGTATGTATGTAGCATGCAGTATGTATGTAGCATGTATGTAGTATGTATGTAGTATATATGTAGTATGTATGTAGCATGCATGTAGTATGTATGTAGTATGTATGTAGCATGCAGTATGTAGCATGTATGTAGTATGTATGTAGTATGTATGTATGTAGTATGTATGTAGCATGCAGTATGTATGTAGCATGTATGTAGTATGTATGTAGTATATATGTAGTATGTATGTAGTATGTATGTAGTATGTATGTAGTATGTATGTAGCATGCAGTATGTATGTAGCATGTATGTAGTATGTATGTAGTATATATGTAGCATGCATGTAGTATGTATGTAGCATGCATGTAGTATTTTTTTTTTTTTTTTTAACATTTAACACATTAGCCGGATGATGGGACTACTACTGTCCCATCATTGGCTAATGTGTCAATCACTGTCATGGTAGCAGGCATCGCCCGATGGGACTTGTAGTCCCATCAGACGATGCTTGCACAGACCCCCGGACATCAGCACAGCCCCCCGGCAGGCCGGCACAGCCCCCCGGCAGGCCGGTACAGACCCCCACAGGGTGCACAGACCACCGGCAGGCCGGCACAGCCCCCCGGCAGGCCGGTACAGACCCCGGGCAGTCCACACAGCCCCCCGGCAGGCCGGCAGAGACCCCCGGAAGGCCCGAAATGACGGCGCATCATGATGCACACACACCGCGCATCATGATGACGTCAGGCCGTCAATCAACTGAACTTCCGATTCCGATGCCGAATTCCGATATTGAAAAAATATCGGAAGTCGGTATCGGAATTCCGATACAGCAAGTATCGGCCGATACCCGATACTTGCGGTATCGGAATGCTCAACACTAGTCAGGACACAACTTCAAGTGATCTCTCAATACCGCTGCTGAGGTCTCTCCTCCATCTTTACTCACAAGGCATACCTTAGTATTATCAAAGTTCGAGGGCAGAATGGTATAAGGTTCAGCTTCCCACTGATCATCCAACTTGTGCAATCTTCTCTTCCTTTTCAAGACTTGCTCCCCCGGCGACAAAGGAACGGCAGGTGCATTTTGATTGTAAGGCTGTGTGCACACGATGCGTTTTGTTAAGCGTTTCCGCAGCGTTTGAGCCGGATCAGACGCTGCAGAAACGCTTAAAAGATGAATCAAATTAATTAGCATGCGTTTTTGGCTTTCTGTGCCAATGCGTGCGTTTTTAACCGCTCAGGAATCGCTTAGCGGCTAAAAACGCAGCATGCTCATTAATTTCCACATTGCTGAGCGTTTTTAGCCATCCCCAATGATCCCAGAAATCGCGTGTCAAAAAACGCGTCAAAATCGCGTCAAAAATCGCGCAAAAAACGCGCGGAAAAAGACGCGCGATTTCTGGGAAGGGGATCCTTTTCCTGAGCGTTTAAAAACGCTAGCGTGGGCACATAGCCTAAAGCTTCTCCTGCTTTTGCTTTGCCTGAGCCAAACTCCTCACCACACATTCTTGAACTCTTCTGTACTGTTGCTGCCTCTCCGTGTCCCAATCAGCATCTGGGGATGCCACTTCAGCTGTCAGGACTCCCATGTCTATGTCAATAGGCAGCTTACCAGGTCTGGCTCTCATTTAATAGGCTGGGGTGCAGTTGGTGGAGTTCACTAGGATATGGTTGTAGAGGTCCACCAGATCGGGCAACTTCTCTGGCCACAGATTCCTTTCCTCCAAGGGCAAAGTCTTCAGGAGGTCAATCACTACCTGGTTCATCTTCTCGCACATGCCATTGGTCTGTGGGTGATACGGTGTTGTCCAGATCTTCTTACAACCATACAGGTTACAGAATTCTTGGAACACTTCTGCCTCGAAAGCTGGACCTTGATCTGTCAGCACTTTCTCCTGTTACCCATGTGGTCTACAGAAGTGCTGTTGGAATGCTCTGGCTGCTGTCCTGGCAGTTTGATCTTTGACAGGCACAACTACCAGGAATCTTGAGTAGTGGTCCACAATGGTAAGTGCATAGATGTGGCCTGAGCGGCTTGGAACCAGGTTCACATGGTCCAGGGCTACCAACTGAAGGGGCTGCTTGGTGATAATTGGCTGTAGGGGAACTCTCTGGCTGTCTCGATCCTTTCTGCGCAGGTTACATTGTCCACACTCCCGGCACCACCTCTCAATGGCTTTCCTCATACCAGCCCAGTAGAACCTCTCTCGGAGCAATACTTCCAACTGCTTCCATCCAAAGTGTCCAGCTCCATTGTGGTATGCTTCCAGGACCATTGATGCCTCTCTCTTTGGGACTATCACCTGCCAAACCAGCTCATGAGTATGGGCATTGATACTCCTCTGACACAGCTTCCCTTCATAAATGAACAGCCGGCCTCTCTCCTTCCACAACTGCTGAGTTTCTTCAGTGAGCATCTGTGGCGACCCTGAGGCTTCAGTCGCCACAGAGGTACTGCACCTTCTCCTAAGGTGTAGTGCCCTACCATCCAGGTAGGGTGGGAACTCCTGACCACACTCCACACCTGCATTCCACACACAGGATAGTTCAGTGGGGCCACCTAACAGCTTCATGCTGGGGGTTAGCAGAGCACCCCTCGTGGAACCCTGCTTCGTAACACGAGATGTGCTGGGAGGCGGGTGGAGTGAGATGATACAAAAGAGTGGGAAGAGTGAGAGTTAGTTGGTTAGTTGGAGAGGAGAGAGAAGAGTGAAGATAGGTGTCTGAAGGACGTGCTGCAGCAGGTCCCAGTGATCTGGGCTGCTGGCACGAGAAAGACAGAGAAAGAGACTGATAAGATTGATAACCTAACCTTCCATACGAGAGAGAGAACAGATCGGAATGAAGGAGAATAGAAGGACGATGGGAAGCTGGTTGAAGAAAGATAGAGAACCCTTCCAGTCCAGAGAGCGCAAAGGCCGGGGCCCGGTCCCTGAGGTTGATTGGATCTTTATTTTTGGCAACAGACACTGGAGGAGTAGTGAGCCACTAACGCCTTGCTCCCATCATAGACTTGGGACACAGCAGCAACTGAATAGAGAGCCGGGACGCAGAGTGGAGTCCCTGAAGCAGGCTACAGCTGTCTGTCATACAAGTAAAGACTAGGAACACCTAGAGAGAGGCATTCCGGGGTAACTAAGTACTGGAGTGGTTCTCACCTAAAGGAGCGTTGGAGGAGTCGTTCAGTGAAGGTACATGTTGGCGGAGTGTGGAAGGGAGAATCCTATCCTGACTGGAGGTTGGCTGGAGCCCTGACCTGGAGAACACAGTACGGAGGCAGGCAGTTGTGTGAACTGCAAACAGTGAGTAAAGCTTTGGAACCGCATAATCTGGTGTCCTCCAGTTATTCCCGCACCACTACACCTGGGTACCAGCATCCATACGATTCTGTGCCTCTCCTCATCCATTGCACCTACACTGCTCTGGGCCTACAGCTCCACTTGTGGGGAGCTATACCATCTCTGCTGCACCACACCATCAGTCCCAGCGGATCTGTATGCAGCGTTGGCTTACCATCTCCCTTGCCAAACACCACGGGTGGCGTCACGATCTATTCATATAAACTTTAACACCATTAACATCATCGCCATTGATATAGGGCGACCAGGGCCACGGACCGGGTCATCGCTGCTGTGACACATTCCCCTGACACCGGCCCGATACCGAGTACCCCACAGCCCTGGGAGGGCGACCCACATCCGACTCTGGACGTGAATCAGCTTGTGTCAGCAGCTCCTTCACCAGGCAGACTGCAGGGTCACTATCTTGCGTTTCTGCCCAGTCATGATGGGGCAACGGATTCAGGGTGACCTCCTTCAAGCCAGACCGTCTGTTTCTCACTCCTTGAGCACGCTGGGCCGCAAGTGGCCAGTGGAAGGGAGGTAGCTCTATCTCTTCAAGAGCCTCAGGGTCTTCTCCGGCATCTGGTAGGTTAGGCATTCTGGACAGCACATCAGCATTGGCATTCTTGTGCCCTGCCCGGTACTTGATGGTAAACTCATAATTCGATAGCCGAGCCATCCATCGCTGTTCCAGTGCACCTAGTTTTGCAGTGTCCAAATGCTTCAACGGGTTGTTATCCGTGAAGATAGTGAACTTGGCAGAGGCTAGGTAATGTTTGAACCTTTCGGTGACAGCCCAGACTATGGTAAGGAACTCCAGCTTGAAAGAACTGTAATTATCAGGGTTCCTTTCAGTGGGGCGCAGCTTCCTGTTGGCATAGGAGATCACTCTTTCTTTCCCATTCTGTACCTGCGACAGTACTTCTCCTAGTCCCACGTTGCTGGCATCTGTGTACAGCACAAAGGGTTTGTCATAATCTGGGTAGGCCAGAACTTCGTCTCCTGTGAGAGCCATCTTCAGTCTGGTGAAGGACCTTTCCAACTCTTCAGTCCACTCAAAGATGGAATTTTTCTGTTTGGTCTTCTTAGACTGCCCCACCAGAAGGTTTTGCATAGGGGTGGCTATTTCAGTAAAGCCCTTGATGAATCTTCGGTAGTCCAAGGAATTGGCGTACTTCATGAAGGTTGCTGGGCTTCGGCCAGTCCCGGATGACTGTGACCTTATCAGGATCTGGTGCCACACCTTCTGCACTGACCACATGACCGAGGTACTGTACCTTGGGCTTCAGGAGTTGGCACTTGGAGGGCTTCACCTTCAGGCCAAAATTGGACAAAGCTTCAAACACTTCAGCCAGGTGCTCCAAATGATCTTCATAGGTTTTGGCGAAAACAATGACATCATCAAGATACAACAGGACCGTCTCAAAGTTCATGTGTCCCAGGCAGCACTCCATCAGCCGTTGAAATGTTCCTGGAGTAGTACAGAGCCCAAATGCCATATAATTGAACTCACAGAGACCCATTGGAGTGGTAAATGCTGTCTTCTCCTTGTCTGCCTCTGCCACAGGAACCTGCCAATACCCACTAGTGAGATCTAGGGTGGAAAAGTAATTAGCAGTTTTAAGTGCAGCCAATGATTCCTCAATTCTAGGTAATGGGTAGGCATCTTTATGTGTAATGCTATTAATTTTCCTGTAATCAACACACATTCTCATGGTACCATCCTTTTTCTTTACAAACACTATTGGAGCTGCCCAGGGGCTACAACTGTCTCTGATAACCCCTGCCTCCTTCATCTCTCTCAACATACTCTTAGCACACTGGTATTGTGTTGGGGGTATAGGTCAATACCTCTCCTTTATGGGTGGATGGTCTCCAGTGGGGATATGATGTTGAACCCCTTTTGCCTGCCCAAAATCTAGTGGGTGTTTGCTGAATACCCGCTCATACTCTTCTGTCACTCTGTAAACCCCATTTTTCTGGTATGAAGGTGTAGAATCAGTCCCCACCTGCAGTTGCTGGCACCACTCCACCAGCTGCTTCATAGAGCCATTGTCCTCCACCTGATTGGATGAGACCAAGGGTTCTGCTGCCTGCAAAGAGTTGTTATTGACAGTGAGCAGTTTGGCAACTGTGGCGTACCGAGGTATCGTGGCCTCCTCTTCCCCACAATTCAAAAGGCGTACAGGTACTCTCCCCTTTCGTACATCAACCATCCCTCTGGCTGTCAGGACAGTGGGCCTGCTCTCGGAGTATACTGGTTCTACCAACGCCTGGTAATCTCTCCCTCTAAGACCTATAGCTGCCCAACACCAAACCAACATTTCACATCTGGGGGGTATTGCAATGGGGAAGGGGTCACTCACTCTGACACTGCCAATTTCTCCGCCAGAGAGTTCTACCTGTTGTCTTCGCATCAGGGCTCTGATCTCCTTCTGCAGGACTCGTTGTTCACTGGAACCAGCAGTCTCAGCCACCTGTTGCAACAAGACAATAACCTCGGACAGGCAGTTTTCAATTACATTTGTACCAAGAGTCATCATGGGATTACATTCACGTCGATCAATATCAACAACTATCAGACCTTGAGATTTTAGCTCTACCCGACCCACTTTAACAGTAATTTCTTTACATCCTATCTGCGGCAAAGACTGACCATTACAGGCAACTACTGTTAGTTCATCAGTTGGGCCACGGGTAAGCTCTGAATCAGCCCAATATCTCTTGTACAGAATGTACGGCATAGTGGTCACCTGGGAGCCAGTGTCCAGCAAAGCGTTCATGGGGATGCCCTCAATCACCACAGGAAGGATTGGTCTCCCTCCCACATACTTAGCTCTCCAGTTCTTTGGGCCTGAGGGTCCTAGTACTGGGGGTTTGCCCTTTGCCCCAGGGGTTGCTCGTTTAAAGGACAGTACCTGGCAAGATGACCTGCCCTGTAGCAGCGACGACAGATGGGACGTCCGTCCTGGTCATAGCGATCGTTGTTCCTTCCTCGAAGTGGCGGGGTTCTCCTCTTCTGGAGCCACGGGACATCCTCTGGACTGGAAGCAAGCTGGATCTTGTCTTTGGAGGACACTTGTAGGGACTGCACAGTTTTGGTAAGTGCAGCCATCCCTTTTGTCAGCTCCTGGACTTGAAGACGCAGCTCCTCAGTTGGATCTTTATCCAGAGTCTGTGCATCAGCCTCCACAGGGATGGAAGGAAAAGATGTTGCTTCCTGATGGTAGGTGATCGCTAGGTGCCTATGGGGCGCTGGACGGCTGTCAGTGGACTCCTGCAGTACCCGAATAGCCCTGTCCTTGAAATCAGCAAAGTTAAGATCAGGGTTTTGCAGGGTTATAATACGCAGCTGTCCTCTGTGGGTACTGGATAGGAGTCCTTCAATGAACTGCTCCTTTAGCAGTTTATCTTCCTCCTTTACATTGTCAGGATCAACTTGCTTAACTGCTCAAAGCGCCTCCTGCAGGTTGAGAGCATAATCCCTGATACTGTCCTGCGCCTTCTGTTTACAGCCAAAGAACCTCATCTTGATTTCAGCTGCAGTGCCGGTGTCAAAGGTGCTCCTCAGCTTGGCCAGGATCTTTGCAACAGTCTCTTTATCAGTATCCTGCCAGGCCTTCACCTCTCTCTGTGCTGCACCCGTTAGCTGTCCAATCAGGATATTCACTTTCTGGTTCTCAGTCAGAGGGTATACTTTACACAAACTGCACAGTCTCTCTTTAAATTCACTCAGGGTATGCATCTCACCCGAGTACTGCGGTAGCCAGGCCGCTCCCGGGATGTAGGGCATGGATAGCGGCATTATGGGGACCGCTGCGGCGGGCGCTCCTCCTGGCGGTCCGCGGGGTTAGCAACGGCACCTGCCGCTGCATCGCCGTTTGGCGCGGACATCTTCTCCCCCCCTAGTTAACGTTAGCCAAGGCCGGGGGTTCTGGGAGCTCACTGGCGGCCGTTTCACAGGCCAGACGCTCCAGGCTGTAGGCCTCAGCTCCTCCTCCTCTCGCACGCTGTCCCCTCTTTCCGCGCGGCACTTCACTTCTTCGCGCTCTGTGGCAGGCTCCGCCCACAAAGGCCCGCCTCTTTCTTCCCACGCGGTAATGGCGGCAACTGGTGCCAATTTCACACAGTCTTTTGCACAAACAGTCTATGGCACACAGAACCCGGGGATACCGGGCTCCGTAATCCTGTTCGTGACGCCAAGTTGGGTCGCCCTCCCAGGGCTGTGGGGTACTTGGTACCGGGCCGGTGTCAGTGGGATGTGTCACAGCAGCAGTGACCCGGTCCGTGGCCCTGGGCGCCCAAGTAATAGGGAAATGTAATGGTGTAGTTTAAGTGGAATTGAATAGTTCGTGACGCCATCTGTGGTGCTCGGCAAGGGAGATGTTAAGCCGACGCTGCAGACAGATCCGCTGGGACTGATGGTATGGTGCAGCAAAGATGTAATAGCTCCCCACAGGTGAAGCCATAGTCCCAGGGAAGTGTAGATGTGGTTGGCACGGGGATGTAGCAGTGCCAGAAAGGTAGGAAGCAGACAAGACACAGCAGGGTGCAATTTCTGTACCTTTACTTGATAACTGCAGTCCAGGGTCCTGATTACAGATGGTATTGGAGCAGGCTAGCCTGGAAGCGACTCAGGCATTCTCTCTCATCAGATGGGCTGTGCAGTCTCCTTCCTAGCGCTTGTTTGAATGAAGTACTCCAGTACTAAGTTACTCTGAAGTTCCTCCTGTCAGATGTTCCCAAGAACCTTACTTGCATGGCAGACAGCTGTAGCCTCTCTTGGGGACTCCCTTCTCCGGAGTCCTGGCTCTCTATCCAAGCTGCTGTTGTGCCTCAAGTCTTAGATGAGAGTAGGGCATTTACAGCCTCCTACTCCTCTGGTATCTGCTGTAGGACCATTAGTGTCCGTACAGCCGTGGAGACCAGGCTCCAGTTCGTGCGCTCTCAAGCTGAGGGAGCTCTCCTTCCTATCTCAACCTCCAGCTTCTTCCCACATGTCTGCACACTTCACCCTCCGCAGTCTCACTGACCACTCCTTCCTCTTGGCCCTCAGAGGGCACCCCTCCTCTTAATCCTGGTTCAGAGTTCCCCCTGCTGGCCAGGAGTGGAACTGTGTTGCATGTATGGATTGACTGCGAGAGAGACCCATCATTGCTTCCAAGCCTGGCATTACCCTCCCCTGGAGGAAGGCAAAGCCACTGTGGCGGCCATACTCCTGGGGGTGCCACAACGTCACTTCATCGCGTCCCTGCTGTTGCCGGTCTGATTGCAGCACAGCTCCTGACATCAGAGCAGAGCCGCCGCTGACATCAGCGTGGGAGCGAGGAGGAGAGGTGAGTATAGTTTTTTTTAATCTATATAGTGAGTTGTTGTGAGTGTAAGGTACACCTGGGGTGGACCCGCTAGACCGTGGCAACGAACCTCTCGGGGGCGAGCTGACCAGGTGGACCACCCCCTATACAGGGAGCGTTTGGGGCAAGCCCGCGGGTAACTATTACCACGGCAGCTGGTACCCTGGAGAGTAACGACAGACAGACAACTAGAGCCGGGTTGGGGGTACAGGACTGACGGTACCGGCTTGGAGACACAGGACAGGCGGGCACGGCTGGGAGACACAGGACAGGCGGGCACGGCTGGGAGACACAGGACAGGCGGGCACGGCTGGGAGACACAGGACAGGCGGGCACGGCTGGGAGACACAGGACAGGCGGGCACGGCTGGGAGACACAGGACAGGCGGGCCCGGCTTGGAGACACAGGACCTAGGAGAGAGGAAAAATGGAGAGGTGAACGAGCCACGGATGGACAGGACGCGATAGCGTGCATAGAGGGCGGCCAGAATCACTAGGGAAAAGCAGTGATACTCAGGCACCGCAGGCAGGAAGAGGCGGCCAGATATAGGGGCTAGTAGGAGGACTTCCGGGTCGTGTCCTAAGGTGGAGGAGGAGCAGGCGCGCGTCCTCAGGAGGAGGAGGAGGAGCGCGCGTGCCCAGGCACAGTATGTGCGCGCGCCCGCCGAGCAGGAGGGGCGGGAGCGTGCACCCGGCGCGGTCCGGAAGACCGGACGAAGGGGACCGCCGGACAGAGAAGAGGAGCCAGGGAGGACCGAGGACGGCGGCGCAGAGGGAAGCAGGATGCCGGAGGAAGGGTAAGCTGCGGCCGGGAGGAGGCAGAGAGGGGAGCGCGCGGCAGCCGCCGCGTGACAGTACCCCCCTCCTTACGCGCCCCCCTCCGCAGTCCGGAAAAGAATTTGGCCAAGATTCGAGGGGCCTGGATGTTCTCTTGGGGCTCCCAGGACCTCTCCTCGGGACCAAAGCCCTTCCAATCAACCAAGAAAAAGGTTCTCCCCTTTTGCTTCCTCATGGCCAAAATATCTTTAACCTCAAATACATCGTCTGCGGAGACAGGCGGAGGTGAGTGAGGAGCTTTAGAAAGGAAACGATTGAAGACGACTGGTTTTAGTAAGGACACATGAAAGGCATTAGGGATACGGAGAGAGGCAGGGAGCCGTAGTTTATAGGAGACATCGTTAATACGGGACAAGATCTCAAAAGGTCCAATATAACGGGGACCCAGTTTATGGGAAGGGACCTTGAGGCGAATAAACTTGGAGGCCAGCCAAACTTTATCACCAGGGTGATATGGCGGAGCATCCAGGCGTCTTTTGTCGGCGTGTCTCTTAACTCTGTTACGTACCAACTCGAGAGCGGCCTTGGTCTCCTGCCAGATCCTGGAGAATTCCCCGGTCAGAAGGTCGGCCGCCGGTACACCCGAGGCAGGAGGAACCGGTAGAGGTACACCAGGATGTTGCCCATAGACGATAAAGAAAGGGGACTTGCCTGAAGACTCGCTGGCGTGGTTATTATAGGCGAACTCAGCCCACGGGAGAAGTTCAGCCCAGTCGTTCTGGTGGACATTGGAAAAATGCCGAAGGTAGTTCACCAAGCACTGATTTGTCCGTTCAGCCTGACCGTTGGACTGGGGGTGGTAAGATGAGGAGAAGTCGAGAGTGACATCCATTGATCTGCATAGGGCTCTCCAGAAGCGAGAGGTAAATTGGACTCCTCTGTCAGAAACAATATGTTGGGGCAGTCCATGAAGACGGAAGATGTGCTGAACAAAGATCTTCGCCAAGGCTGGAGCTGATGGTAAGCCGGAAAGGGGAACGAAGTGTGCCATCTTAGAAAACCTATCAACCACCACTAGGACGACTGTACAGTTGGCAGAGTGGGGTAGGTCCGTAATAAAGTCCATGGCAATGTGTTGCCAGGGGGACGAGGGTATAGGAAGCGGGTGTAGAAGCCCAGAAGGTAACTGCCTAGGCACCTTGATCTTGGCACAGGAGAGACAGGAGGCGACGAAATCCCGGACATCCTGGGGAAGAGTCGGCCACCAGTAGTAGCGGGATACCAGGTGAAGTGTCTTCTTAATCCCGAGATGGCCAGCCAGCTTGGAAGCATGTCCCCAGTGAAGGATTTGTCCTCGGTCCTTCTCCGGCACAAAAGTCTTGCCAGGTGGAGGTGAGAGAAGAGAAAGTGGTGCCACCGTGATGAACCGGGATGGATCCAAGATATGCGTGGGTTCTTCTTCGACATCTGAGGGAAGGAAGGATCTGGACAAGGCGTCAGCTTTGAGGTTCTTGTTGCCTGGGCGAAAATGTAGATCAAAATCGAATCGAGCGAAGAACAGAGACCACCTGGCCTGGCGTGGGTTGAGTCTCTGCGCAGACCGAAGATAAGCTAGATTCTTATGATCTGTGAAGATTGTGAAGGGATGTGCGGCGCCCTCCAATAAGTATCTCCACTCTTCTAGAGCTAACTTGATGGCCAGCAGTTCTCGGTCCCCTATGGAATAATTCCGCTCTGGGGTGGAAAAGGACTTGGAAAAGAAGCCGCATGTGACGAGTTTACCGGAAGAAGATTTTTGAGACAAAACCGCTCCGGCTCCAGTTGCTGATGCATCCACTTCGAGGACGAACGGTTTGTTGGCCTCAGGACGATGGAGTACGGAAGCCGTGGTAAAAGCTCGTTTTAGAGATAGGAAGGCCTCCTCTGCTTCAGGGGTCCAGACGTGCGGGTTGGCTCCTTTACGAATCAAAGATGAGATAGAGCCGGCCAATGAGGAAAAATGAGGGATGAACTGCTGATAATAATTTGCGAAGCCGAGAAATCGCTGAACGGCTTTCACCCCTTGGGGACGTGGCCAGTTGAGCACGGCAGACACCTTCGCCGGATCCATACGCAGGCCGAAGTCGGAGATGATATATCCCAAAAATGGAAGGGAGGACTGTTCAAAGACGCACTTCTCCAATTTGGCGTACAGGCGATTCTCCCTCAATCGGAACAGCACTCGGCGGACATCTCTTCTGTGGGTGGACAGATCGGGAGAGAAGGTCAGGATATCGTCAAGGTATACAACCACACTGGAGTACAGAAGGTCTCGGAAGATGTCATTCACGAATTCTTGAAAAACTGCGGGAGCGTTGCACAACCCGAAGGGCATGACGAGGTACTCGTAGTGTCCATCCCTGGTGTTGAAGGCGGTCTTCCATTCATCTCCGGAGCGAATACGGATGAGATTATAGGCTCCACGGAGATCCAATTTAGAGAAGATTCGCGCACCTCGCAGCCGGTCGAACAGCTCGGGGATGAGAGGCAGAGGATATCTGTTCTTGATGGTAATCTGGTTAAGACCTCGATAGTCAATACAGGGGCGGAGAGACCCGTCCTTTTTCTTAACAAAAAAGAAGCCAGCCCCAGCGGGAGAAGAAGACTTTCGGATGAAGCCTTTGGCCAAATTCTCTTGTACATATTGAGACATGGCCTGGGACTCGAGTGGACTCAAGGGATAGATTCGCCCCCGGGGCGGAGTCGAGCCGGGAACAAGCTCGATGGGGCAATCATATTGCCGGTGCGGTGGAAGAGCCTCTGCCTCTTTCTTATCAAAGACATCTGAAAAAGCCCAATAGACCGAGGGCAAATCCGCAGGACCCGAGACAGGAGACAAGCATTTGAGGGGTTGTACTGGACGAAGACATCTAGTCTGGCAAACGCAGCCCCAGCGAAGGATGTCTCCGGTCCGCCAATCTAGGACAGGTTCATGCATCCTCAACCACGGAAGGCCCAGGAGCAAGGTGTGGGAAAGAGATGGCAGCACGAAGAAGGTTATTCTCTCACGGTGCAGGACCCCGATCTGTAATTCCAGCTCTTCAGTGACCAACGTTACGGTCTCGCGCAAGGGAATCCCGTCGACTGAGGCTAACTGCCGGGGAACCTCCAAGGACCTAACAGGTATCCCCAATCTCTTCACCGCCTCGAGTTGGATGAAATTACCAGCAGCCCCTGAGTCAATATAGGCTAGCTCCGAGAAACGTTTGGATCCCTGGATAAACAAAACAGGAAGGGTCAAAGGTAGAGAGGTGTCGAAGGCACCTAGGGAGGCCTCTCTTACCTGTCCTAGGCGGAGGAGTTTCCCGGCCTCACAGGGCAGGAACGTAGAAGGTAGGAGGCACTGCCACAATAGAGACAGAGACCATGAGTGAGTCTCTCCTGGCGGCGTAGCTCTGCGGGCCTGAGTCGGTCAACCTGCATGGGTTCAGGGGCTGACGCCGAGGTGGAAGGCCGGGCGCGGGGAGGACTGCGCCTCGGAGGAGAGAACCGAGTGGGTCTTCTCTCCCTGACGGCCTCGCGGGAACGCTCGCGGAAACGCAGGTCAATTCGCGTTGCCAGCGAGATGAGATCCTCCAAAGAAGTAGGTGTATCCCTGCCTGCCAACTCATCTTTGATTCGGGGCGACAAGCCACGCCAAAAAGCCCCTACTAAAGCCTCATTGTTCCATCCTAGTTCAGAAGACAACGTACGGAACTGGATGGCGTACTGTCCCACAGAGAGAGCACCCTGGCGAAGGCAGAATAAGGACTCGGTAGCGGAGACCAGACGCCCGGGCTCATCAAAGACCTTGCGGAATGTCTCCAAGAAGGTTGCGAGCTGGGAGACTATCGGGTCATCTCGCTCCCACAAAGGATTCACCCAAGCCAATGCCTCACCCTCTAAGTGGGAAATCATAAAGGCCACCTTGGCCCGGTCGGAGGGATACTGCAGGGGTGCCAGCTCGAAGTGCAACTGACACTGGTTAATGAACCCCCGACAGAGCTTGGGATCCCCACTATAGCGTGGGGGTTTAGCCAAGCAGGGCGAGGACTGGGAAGCCGCAGGCACAGGGACGGCGGCCGCCGTCTGTAGAGCTAGAAGGCGGTTATCTACAGAAGCTATGTAGTTTAAAATATGGGCCTGGGTGTCGCGCTGCTGAGCAAGCTCCTGCTGTAAGCCGGAGATTTGGGAGGCAATCCCCGGATCGGAGGTTTGCAGAGATGAAAGTCTGGACTCCATAGACTTGAGGAACGACATGATCCTCGCCTGATTCTCACGAAGGAACAAAAGTTCCTTTTGGGTCGGGGTCGGTGTACCAGCGGAATCCATGGCCTGAGTATTCTGTAAGGTACACCTGGGGTGGACCCGCTAGACCGTGGCAACGAACCTCCCGGGGGCGAGCTGACCAGGTGGACCACCCCCTATACAGGGAGCGTTTGGGGCAAGCCCGCGGGTAACTATTACCACGGCAGCTGGTACCCTGGAGAGTAACGACAGACAGACAACTAGAGCCGGGTTGGGGGTACAGGACTGACGGTACCGGCTTGGAGACACAGGACAGGCGGGCACGGCTGAGAGACACAGGACAGGCGGGCACGGCTGGGAGACACAGGACAGGCGGGCACGGCTGGGAGACACAGGACAGGCGGGCACGGCTGGGAGACACAGGACAGGCGGGCACGGCTGGGAGACACAGGACAGGCGGGCCCGGCTTGGAGACACAGGACCTAGGAGAGAGGAAAAATGGAGAGGTGAACGAGCCACGGATGGACAGGACGCGATAGCGTGCATAGAGGGCGGCCAGAATCACTAGGGA
This sequence comes from Dendrobates tinctorius, assembly GCF_039654945.1. NCBI lineage: Eukaryota > Metazoa > Chordata > Amphibia > Anura > Dendrobatidae > Dendrobates > Dendrobates tinctorius. The sequence goes on along the minus strand of NW_027361813.1, from coordinate 2,656,600 downwards.
AAAGCAGTGATACTCAGGCACCGCAGGCAGGAAGAGGCGGCCAGATATAGGGGCTAGTAGGAGGACTTCCGGGTCATGTCCTAAGGTGGAGGAGGAGCAGGCGCGCGTCCTCAGGAGGAGGAGGAGGAGCGCGCGTGCCCAGGCACAGTATGTGCGCGCTCCCGCCGAGCAGGAGGGGCGGGAGCGTGCACCCGGCGCGGTCCGGAAGACCGGACGAAGGGGACCGCCGGACAGAGAAGAGGAGCCAGGGAGGACCGAGGACGGCGGCGCAGAGGGAAGCAGGATGCCGGAGGAAGGGTAAGCTGCGGCCGGGAGGAGGCAGAGAGGGGAGCGCGCGGCAGCCGCCGCGTGACAGTGAGCTCATTCTCTGGTTCACCAGTTGCGAGTTCCCCTCCTGGACTCCCTCTGGTGGTGACGGGAAGTGGTGTGGCTGGTTTGATTGGTGGAGATCTGCCACCTGAGAATGAGGATGACGATTGGCTCTCAGGATTCTCAGATTGGATTTAAGACAGACGACGCCCTATTCAGTTGCTGGCGATTCCTTCTGGCTTGTCAGCTCTTGGTTTTCAGCTCTGTTCCAGTCATCTAAAGCTAAGTTTTTCTGCTAATGTTCACACTTGATTTTGTTGGTCTATTCAGTTTTTTGTGTGGTCTGCCAGCCCTGGCTGGGGGCTGAGCTGAATTTCCACTCTTATCCATCAGTATTTTGCCAATTGGCTTTTTGTCCCTTACTAGTTCGGTCTCTTTTTGCTCTGTCTCAGAATATTTCAGAGTGCTGATATAGTGTGAGAAGTCTAGTGATTTCAGGGTTAATTTTGCTATCAGAAGTGTTGTACATTATTTTTGTAGGGTTTTTTGCAGGTTGCAGACAGTGTCTTCCCTTTCCTATCCTTTCTAGTTAGTTTGGCCCCCATCATTTGCTCAGCCTATTTTCCTGCCTGTGTTTGTGCCTTCATTTTGTTTCACCGTCAAAACATGTGTGGGGGCTATCTATTCCTTTGGGGTCTGCTCTGGGGCAGTTAGTTTTCCCTTTTCTTGCTTTAGGCTTATGTAGTCCTCTGGCCATGACGAGGCGTCTAGGTTCATCGCAGGCACGCTCCACGGCTACTGCTAGTTGTGTGGTAAGATCATGGATCTGCAATCTGCATAGTTACCAACCAATCTGGTTTTCTGCGGCTTAGCTTGTTTTGCTCTTTTCTCCTCGGTGACCCATTCATAACAGTGAGGGGCTGCATGATATACCCCATATGAGGAGGGGGCAGCATGATACCCCGTATGATGGGGGGCAGCAAGATACCCCGTATGAGGGGGGGTAGTATGATACCCCTTATGATGGGGGCAGCATGATACCCCGTATGATGGGGGCAGCATGATATCCCATATGAGGGGGGCAGCATGAAACCCCATATAAGGGGGCAGCATGATACCCCATATATGGGAGGGCAGCATGATACCCCATGAGGGGGGCAGCATGATACCCTATGAGGGGGACTACATTATATTCTTTGGGGGGACTGTAATATACAATATGAAGGGGGCTACATTATAGAGAAAGAAAGAACAGAGGGAGAGAATGAACAGAGAGAAAGAAAAAACAGAGCGAGATAAAGAGAGGAAAGAAAGAAGATAGAGAGAGAAAGAACAGAGAAAGAAAGAACAGAGAGAGAGAAAGGAAGAACAGAGAGAGAGAAAGAAAGAACAGAGACAGAAAGAACAGAGAGAGAGAAAGAAAGAACAGAGAGAGAAAGAAACAGAGAGAGAAAAAATGAAAGATTCTTTAAAGATACTATAGCAGCCCGGCTCCCATTGTAGTGCCCACCTCAGCCTCCCGATGCAGGACATATCATGAACCGCTCACATGGCCGACATCCCCGAGTCCAAGGCGATCCCGCTGTCCGAGCTGTCGGAGGAGACACGGTGATGGATCTGAAGCATTCCCTGAAGTGCATCCACGGTTCCGTCACAATCTCCTCCCGAAATTACCCAATTTCCGGTCAGCTTCCAGCACGTCACTTCCAGTGGAACGTCACGTGCAAATATTAAAGTGCTCCTCGGGGCTCTGCCGTGTACTCCTGTGTCCTCGGGAAAAGTAAGCTCTCGACCGGGGCAGACTCTCTCTCAAAATCGAGATGGTTGGGAGGTGTGAATGCTCCCCACCATACTGTCATGATACCAGGGCTGGTGGACCTGCACTTCTGGGGTTAATGTTTTGATCTCAGTGCAGACTCTTACCTGCACACCTGGGACTTATTATGGTGGCCTCTCATTGGTTTTGGAAAAGCTTCTTATAGCCTCAGGAAGCTTCCATCCCTGTCAGTTATACTTTCGCCCTTGGCAGACTTGTGTTGACCCCTGAGTGTGTTTGTGCTGTGTTCTGGTTGCTTGATACTTTGTGTACGACTCGGTCTGTTCTCTGGATATTGCTTGTTGGATTCTGCTTGGTACCTTCTATGTCTGTTTGGTTTTGACCCCTCCTTGGCCCCGACTATCCGTTCTGTCTCATCCCTGGTACTTTACTGCTATCTCTGTGTATGACCTCCGTTTTGCCTGACTCTGAGTATTTCTGTATAGTGTCCTGCTGATTGAGTATTTCTGTATAGTGTCCTGCCGATCTCTGGAAGCAGAACGCTAAGCCCCACCCCTTGCAGTCACATGACTGTAGGTCCTTCACTGCTTGCTAAACTTCAGCGTCCTCAGGTCCTGTTTGTCTGTACTTTCCGGCCGTACCTGACCCCCGGCCCCCCTACAGTGCGGGTGAGTCCCTGCTCAGCGGAGGCTGCACGCCGGTGCTGACGGGATCCTGACATTATAACTGACCATTAAGTTTTTGGGGTTTTTTTGTGCAGAGAATTATGGATTCCATACAGTCTCTGGCTGACAAGATGAAAAATCTGAGTCAGATGTTTCAGGGTTTATCTCTGGAACAGCAAGCTCTTGCTCGTTCTCAGCAGCAGGTTTCTGAGACAGTGCGAGGGGCTTTATCTGCTGGGTCTCTGGAGGATGGGGCGAGGGATGTTGTTCTGGTGCTCCCGGAACCACCTGTTAAACTGCCTGACTTCTTTTCTGGGAACAAAAAAGAGTTCAGGATCTTCATGGAGGGTTGCAAACTTTTTTTAGTTTGAGACCACGTTCCTATGGGGATGAAAACCAGAAGGTAGGGGTCATTATGTCCTCATTAAGAGGGTCCCCACAAGCTTGGGCATTCTCCCTTCCTCCCACTGCCCCTGAGAGAGTGTCTGTGAACGCATTCTTTGAGGCCCTCGGGCACATTTATGATAAGCCTGACCGAGTGCGATTGACAGAGGACATGGTGATGAGCGTCTGTCAGGGGAAACACTCGGCTGAGTGGTTGTGTACTGAATTCCACCGCTGGGTTGCAGAGGTCTCTTGGGGCGACGCTGCGCTTCGAGGTCTCTTTCGCAGAGGCTTGTCCGAGTGGCTGCAGGATGCCTTGGCATTACATCCCCCACCTAACTCTCTCGAGGACACCATGACCCAGGCTGTCCGGATGGACCGCAGGCTGCGGGCCAGAGGGGTGATGCAGGTGGAGACTCCATTGTTCCCCAGTGGAAAAGAGACTGCCCCTGAGCTCATGGATGAGAAAAATCAGAAAAAATGCTCATGATCATAACCAGTACTAGAGGACATATTTCTGGCATAATGTATTATACCTGGATGCCTCCACTGTTGTGTAGGACCTAAATATAGATCAATCGCTAAAAGTCAAACGACCTGAAGATGGTGGAAAGACCACTATTATGCGACTACAGATCCAGTATAAAAATATATCTTTATTGGACAGTTACACAGGAATAGACAAAAACAGTGCTCAGTGACGCATTAACAGACAAACCTGCACAAACAATGGGAACTACGCTTCGAGCCCCACAAACATTCCAAGGAGTATGATGTCAGAACACAGATACATGGCAAAATTTTCAGTGTCATATGAATAAATCCTACATCATTATATCACCACCGTGGGTTAAATACATAACTGCCATGTTACATGTTCTAGTCTGAACCCTACCGACCCTAATCAGACATGGCACAATTTACAATGTCATATAAATAAAATGTATCACCACACCAGATTGAATATGTGGCTGCACTGCCAATTGCATATTGCGCCCCCTGACAAAGGACGAGCATCCGAAACGCGCGTCGGGGCAGGCGTGCGGACCCCCGCGACTCCCCTACCGCACCGTTTATATTGGTAAAGTATATATTATTATCGGACATTATGTCGCCACATATTATAGGGTCTGGTATGGTGTACAGCGGCTGTTTGTCTGATTAAGACCGGCAATGGTTAGATCAGAATATGCAATTGGCAGTACAGCCACATATTCAATCTGGTGTGGTGATACATTTTATTTATATGACATTGTAAATTGTGCCATGTCCGATTATGGTCGGTAGGGTTCAGACTAGAACATGTTACATGGCAGTTATGTATTTAACCCACGGTGGTGATATAATGATGTAGGATTTATTCATATGACACTGTAAAATTTGCTATGTATCTGTGTTCTGACATCATACTCCTTGGAGTGTTTGTGGGGTTCGCAGCGTTGTTCCCATTGTTTGCGCAGGTTTGTCTGTTAATGCGTCACTGAGCACTGCTTTTTTCTATTCCTGTGTAACTGTCCAATAAAGATATATTTTTATACTGCATCTGTAGTCGCATAATAGTGGTTTTTCCACCATCTTCAGGCCCTGAGCTCATGGATGTAGGCGCCCTCTTCCTGAAGGATACGGAGAGGAAACGCCGGAAGGACAAGCAGTTATGCTTTTACTGCGGTAAAATGGGACATTGGAAAAGGGAGTGTCCTGATTGCCCGTCTTCGACCCGGTCGGTGGGAAACGACTAGGTCTGGGTAGTCAGCGAGGAGACTACTCAGACCCTCAGGTACCCTTTTCCTCGTTTTCTAAAGTTTTACTTCATGTGGAACTGTTTATGGATGGTAGTTCTTTTCCCTCTACAGCCTTTGTGGACTGTGGATCATCCATTAATCTCATTGACTCCCAATTGGTCACACGCAAGATAGGGACAGTTAGGCTCAAGGTTCCGATCAAGGTGGTGGCCATTGACTCCTCCCCCCTCACTAAAGAGGGAATTCTTTTCATTCTTTGATTCTGGACAATCTACCTGCAGGGTTGGTTTTGGGCATGCCCTGGTTAAAACGCCATAATCCAGTTATTAACTGGAAAACGGGGGAGATTGTTCAATGGGGGTTTAATGATTTTAAGTTGTGTGATAAATCCGCACTGCTGATTGAACCTGTTAAATCTTTGTCCGTATCATCTGTCGAGCTGGAAGGTATTCTGGAATACCTGAAGGACTTCGAAGATGTATTCTCTGAAAGCGAGGCCGAGACGCTACCGCCACATAGACCCTTTGACTGCGCTATCGAGCTGGTACCGGGGGCTAAATTACCTAAAGCCAGTCTGTTTAATTTATCCGGCCCTGAGCGCTTGGCTATGAAGGAGTACATTGCTGAAAGTCTGCGCAAGGGACACATACGTCCTTCAGCCTCACCTGTGGCGGCAGGTTTCTTTTTTGTAAAGAAAAAAGATGGCGGGTTACATCCATGTCTCGATTTTTGTGAGCTTAATCAGATTACTGTACGGAATGCGTACCCCCTTCCGTTGATTCCCGATTTGTGTAACCAACTATCAGGGGCAAAATGGTTCTCTAAGCTGGATCTTCGGGGGGCATATAATTTGATAAGGGTCCGAGAGGGGATGAATGGAAATCTGCGTTCCTCAAGTCCGAGGGACTGTTTGAAAATTTAGTCATGCCGTTTGGTCTTACCAATGCCCCCGCCATATTTCAGAATTTCATCAACGTGGTATTCTCGGATCTCATTGGTCATTTTGTTGTTATCTACTTAGATGATATTTTGATATACTCCTCCGACAGGCATTCTCATCTGGAACATGTACGAACTGTTCTCCAAAGACTGAGGGAAAATCATCTGTTTGCCAAATTGGAGAAATGTGTATTTTGTGTTCAGGAATTGTCTTTTTTGGGATTGTGTCCTGTGAGGGTTTTTCGCATGGACCCCAAGAAGGTGCAGGCCATTGCGGATTGGGTGCAAGCCCGAGATCTTAAGGGTCTTCAGCGCTTCTTGGGGTTCGCCAATTATTACCGCAAATTTATCTGGGGGTTTTCGCAGGTGGTCAAACCACTCACAGATCTAACATGCAAAGGTGCGGATGTGAGAAATTGGTCCTCGCTCGCAAAAGATGCCTTTGCGATGCTGAAAAAATGTTTTATGTCTACTCCTGTGTTGGTACAGCCAGATCCGTTCAAACCATTTGTGGTGGAGGTGGATGCCTCCGAGGTGGGGGTGGGGGTAGTGTTGTCCCAAGGGCCTGCCACTCTTACCAACCTCAGGCCATGTGCTTTCTTTTCCAGGAAGTTCTCTGCTGCTGAAAGAAATTATGATGTATGTAATAGAGAGCTTCTTGCAGTCAAGTTGGCGTTTGAGGAGTGGAGGCACTTTTTGGAGGGGGCCAGTCACCCGGTTACTGTGATCACTGATCACAAAAATTTGTCATACATTGAGTCTGCTAAAAGACTAACGTCCAGACAGGCCCGTTGGTCGCTTTTTTCTCATTTCCAGTTTACTATTACATTTCGTCCAGGGTCAAAGAATGTCAAGGCTGACGCTTTATCTCGCAGTTTTCATCCTGTGTCTGCTGTCTGCCCCTGAGCCACCGTCCTCCATTCTGCACCCTGGGGTTGTGTTAGCAGGGATCTCGTCTGAATTGGAACGGGAAATTGAGGGGGCCCAGTCGCTGGCTCCTGCGGCCAAGCCAGGGGGCAAGTTGTTTGTCCCAGAGCAACTTCGCCTTAAACTCTTGCAAAAGTTCCATGAATCCAAGCTGTGTGCTCACCCTGGTATATCAGCCACGCGTCTGGCGGTGGCTAGGATCTTCTGGTGGCCTACTCTTGGTTCTGATATAAAGAAATTCATTTCTGGTTGTGGCGTCTGCTCTTGTTCTAAAAGCTCTCATAGAACGGTGGCTCAGTGGTTAGTGCTGCAGCCTTGCAGCACTGGGGTCCTGGGTTCGAATCCCACCAAGGACAACATCTGCAAGGAGTTTGTATGTTCTCCCCGTGTTTGCGTGGGTTTCCTCTGGGTGCTCCGGTTTCCTCCCACATTCTAAAGACATACTAATATAGGGAATTTAGATTGTGAGCCCCATCGGGGACAGTGATGATAATGTGTGCAAACTGTAAAGCGCTGCGGAATATGTTAGCGCTATATAAAGATTATTATTATTATTAGCCGGCCGGTGGGGGAGCTGATGCCCTTGGCAGTTCCCGAAAGACCATGGACCCACCTGTCCATGGATTTTATTACCAATCTTCCCTCTTCCAGGGGTAATACGGTGGTATGGGTAGTGGTGGACAGATTTTCAAAGCAAAGCAGGCTCATTTTGTACCCCTGTCCGCATTACCTTCAGCTGAGACCTTATCCAAATTGTTTGTGCAGCATGTGGTCCGCTTGCATGGAGTACCCGTGAATGTGGTGCCGGATTGTGGTGTGCAGTTTGTGGCTAAGTTTTGGCGTGCTTTCTGCAAAAAATTAGGGATGTCTCTGTCCTTTTCGTCTGCATACCATCCCTAGAGTAATGGTCAGACGACACGCACTAATCAGTCTCTGGAACAGATCCTCAGATGTCTGACTTCTGCTAGACAGAATGACTGGTGTGATATACTGCCGTACTGCCGTTGGCTAAATTTGCCTTCAATAGTCGGGTGAGTCAATCCACTGGTATGTCCCCTTTCTTGATCAACTATGGGTTCAGTCCTCATTTTGGTGAGTTTTCTCGTATGGATTCGGGGTGTCCCGGGGCTGAGAACTCTGTTCAGCGGTTAAAAGATACATGGGCAGAAGTCCAGCGGTGTATATCTAGGTTTCAAGGCAGGTATACGTTTTTTGCGGACAGGAAACGAACACCTGGTCCCATGTTTCAGGTTGGAGAGAAAGTTTGGCTCACCACGCGAAACATTAAGTTAAAGATTCCGTCAGCCAAGTTTGGCCCCAAATTCACTGTCCCGTACAAGATTGTGGAAAAAATCAATCCAGTGGCGTACAGGCTGGGCCTTCCACCCTCTTTCAATATCCCTAACGTCTTCCATAGATCTCTACTGAAACCTTTTGAAGCAGTCTGGGGAGAATCCGAGTCCGCTGCTCCTCCGGTTTCGGTTGAGGGACATGTGGAATATGAGATTGGTCATATCGTAGATTCCAGGTTGGTACGGCGGTCAGTACAGTACCTAGTTCATTGGAAGGGGTATGGGCCGGAGGACAGGTCCTGGGTGCCGGCCCGGTTGATGCTTGCAGATCACCTGGTTCGGGCTTTCCATGCTAGGTACCTGGGCAAGCCTGGGGGTCCAGAGGCCCCCCATTGAGAGGGGGGTACTGTCATGATACCAGTGCTGGTGGACCTGCACTTCTGGGGTTAATGTTTTGATCTCAGTGCAGACTCTTACCTGCACACCTGGGACTTATTATGGTGGCCTCTCTTTGGTTCTGGGAAAGCTTCTCATAGGGTTAGGGTTAGGGTTATTTCTTCTGAACTGGTGTACTACACGGCGAATCCCTGATTGTAGGCTGGCTGTTTCATTTGGTATTTATGCAAAGGTGCAGCTGCCATTTTACTTGGGTCCGCTGCACCTTGTGTTAGTGCAGATGCATTTAGGCCTGTCTGGTTTGTATCTGAATTTTTTTGGAGGATTTTTTCCTCTTTTTGAGTTTTTCAAAGCTTCTTATAGCCTCAGGAAGCTCCCATCCCCGTCAGTTAAACTTTCGCCCTTGGCAGAGTTGTGATGACCCCTGAGTGTGTTTGTGCTGTGTTCTGGTTGCTTGATACTTTGTGTACGACTCGGTCTGTTCTCTGGATATTGCTTGTTGGATTCTGCTTGGTACCTTCTATGTCTGTTTGGTTTTGACCCCTGCTTGGCCCCGACTATCCATTCTGTCTCATCCCTGGTACTTTAGTGCTATCTCTGTGTATGACCTCCATTTTGCCTGACTGAGTATTTCTGTATAGTGTCCTGCCGATCTCTGGAAGCAGGACGCTAAGCCACGCCCCTTGCAGTCACATGACCGTAGGTCCTTCACTGCTTGCTAAACTTCAGCGTCCCCAGGTCCTGTTTGTCTGTACTTTCCGGCCGTACCTGACCCTGAGCCCCCCTACAGTGCGGGTGAGTCCCTGCTCAGCGGAGGCTGCACGCCGGTGCTTACAGGACCCTGACACATACACCTTGTACACGCATAGCTCCGCACACCTCATACACACACGGTTCCACTTTCTATGCCTCATACACACACGGTTCCTCTCCGTACACCACGCACACACACGGCTTCACTCAGTACACACATGGCTTCACTCTGTAAATCTCGTACACATGCGGCTCTGCTCCGTACACCTTGTACACACGTTGCCATGCTCTGTACACCTTGTACACATATGGCTCCACTCCGTAAACCTTGTACACATGCGGCTTTGCTTCATGCACCTCGCACACACGCGGTTCCGCTCTGTACACCTCGTACACACGCAATCTGCTCCGTACACTTCGCACACACGTGGCTCCACTCTGTACACCTCGTACACATGCGGCTCCGCTCTGTACACACGCGGCTCCGCTCCGTACACCTCATACACACGCGGCTCCGCTCTGTACACCTCGTACACATGCGGCTCCAATCCGAACACCTCGTACACACGCGGCTCCGCTCCATACACTTCGTACACACACAGGCTCTGCTCTGTACACCTCGTACACACGCGGCTCCAATTCGCACACTTCATACACACATGGCTCTGCTCCGTACACTTCGAACACACACACGGCTCCGCTCCGTACACCTCGCACACACGTGGCTCCGCTCCGTACCCCTCGTACACACAGCTCTGCTCTGTTCACCTCACTCGTACACACGCGGCTCAACTCCGTACACCTCGTACACACACGGCTGCACTCTATACACCTCGTACACATGGCTCAATACACCTCACACACGGCTCCATACACCTTGTACACGAACAGATCCGCTCCGTACACCTCGTACACACGGCTCCGCTCCGTACACCTTGTACACACACGGCTCTGTACACCTCGTACACACACAGCTCCGCTCCATACACCTTGTACACACGCAGCTCCGCTCTGTACACCTCGTACACACACAGCTCTGCTCCGTACACCTCGTACACACACGGTTCCGCTCCGTACACCTCATACAAACAAGGCTCCGCTCCGTACACCTTGTACACACATGGCTTTGTACACCTCGTACACACACAGCTCTGCTCCATACACCTTGTACACACACGGCTCCGCTCCATACACCTCGTACACACACGGCTCCGCTCCGTACACCTCATACACACACGGCTCCACTCCGTACACCTCATACAAACACGGCTGTGCTCTGTACACCTCGTACACACACGGCTCCGCTCCGTACACCTTGTACACACACGGCTCCGCTCCGTACACCCTGTAAACCCTTCCTGACCCCACACAGAAACTTCCCCTCATCCAGCACCATGACAACCAGCACAGCAGAGTCCTGCAAACACTGAGGGTCCTGATCATGTGACCCCCTGACTCCTCCCCTCCTGTGACCTCATCACAGGTCCTGTGGCAGAGAAGAGAACAGAGCGGCAGAGCAGGGAGATGATCGATTCTCCCTGCTCTGCCGCAGATACAGTTACGCCCTCTCTGCCCCCCCGGAAGCTACGCTACTGACACTAGGTCCTAGGACGATGGTCCAGAGATAGTAAAACTGGAAAATATAAGAATAAATAGGAAGAATATACGTACATCTCATTTTTATGACAGTTACCCCTGGGGGACTAATATTTGTTTTGGTTTCAAATTAGTAGCGGGCATCATAAAAACACCCTTGCACAAAAATTGAGTGACTTTTGCATTACGGAATACGTTCACCCTGGTGTTCTACTGGTTGTGGATGATGAGGATAAGGAGGATAACACCAAACAGAACAAATCAGGAAGCGGATACCCATGTGTGGTTGTGAAGAGGTGCATGAGAATACACCTCCACAAAAAAGACAATGTATTAGAGGATATGTTTTGCTGTTTTCATTCGGTGGTGTACCGAAGTCTTGCTGTCACGGTTGGGGTGCTTGACCTTTGGCAGCACGTGGCTATCACAGGTGCAGGGGGGCTTATCTTAGTTATAAAACCACTGCCACAATGTAATGCAAAACAGCAAGCTAGTCTTGCCCTAACAATTTATCGCAGGGGCTTATTTTAGTTATCCCACTGCTGCCACAATATGTTACAAGCTGCCGGGATTTATGTATATCCCACTTTTCAGTTCCACTTTGGAACTTGCAGCTCTCCAGCGCCCCCCTTACCCTCAGGTCAGTCAGGGATTTACACCTAGGATAATTAGTTGCTGGATGGGCAACTTGTTGTGCACTGGCTATTAGGCCACTGCAGCGAGGGAATTATAACTAGTCCTGGCCGCAGCCAGACAAATCAGCTTATAAAACCCCTTCCGTCACTGCCAGCTCTCCCACCTGTCCGGAGCACACTTCGCTGCCACCAGCTTCCAATTTCTCTTATTAATATTTAAAATGAATAGAGGGGTTCGAAGCCAACCCAAATTAGTAGTGTAATTATCTTCAGGCACGTGAAATCGTCATAGAGCAAGGAGACGGAACTAATAATTTTATAGTTTACTCCCAAAAGATGGGCAGTGTTTACAGAAAATAAAAAGGTTTTACAATATGAGACAATAACAATATGTACAAAGCAAATACAAATAAAAGGGATTTAAAAAGCAGAAATAAACTTACATATTGCTTAGGTCATCTTAGGCAAAACCATGCTGGGAGAGGCGGAGCCAGATGTCACCATGCAATTGACAACTTAATGCCACAGCATCCCAAGCTAGAATGAATGGGGGTAGGGGAAAATACCTTACACCTTTGGGCTTGTGACAGCACTAAAAGGGCTGGTTTTCCGGCTCTCCCTTTGCTTTCAGAGGTACAATCTGGCTAAAAGCTTATAATAATCATAACTCACAGAGGGTACCTCGTATAGAAACGCACATAGTATTATCTTTTTCAGCTTGTCGCTGGCAATCGTTCAAAACCAAACTCAAACTAGTTATTTCAAACAGTTCAGGAGAAATCCATTTCTCTGGTTCTGTTGGCGCTCGAACCGTGAAAAACATGGGCTACGAAGCCTTGTCGGCGCACGTCGCAGAAATGTAACTTTCATATTTTTATCATAAACTCGCAGCGTTTTATGACCAAATGATCAGATTCTAATGATAGTCAATGAGAGCAGATGAGCACATTTTGAAGACAAAGAGGTTCCCTGCGGTGAGGAGGGAAATCACTCACTGATGTCTCAGATTACACTGCTAAGGGGAACACACAGAGCTGCTGTTGCTGAGAGGGGGGGAAGGAAGCAAGGAGGGGTGGACAGTGTCAGGCTGTGAGCGAGCAGAAATTCACAGGCAAAGGGAAAAGAACAGGGGGGTCAAACCCTCACCACTGACATAGCAGTGTTCGGTATGTGAATAGAAGAGTCTGGAATGTTCCAGAAAATGTGATAATCAGGGGAATATTACGTCATATTTTACATTATCATTACACTTGCCCAATCCAGCTCTTGTTCATTTTTATAAGAGTCAACCTGTCAGCATTGTTAGTTGCCAGGCAGATGCGCTTATCTGTTATAATTCCACCAGTGGCACTAAAAACCCACACTGACAGAACGCTAGCTGCAGGGCAGGCCAGGACCTTCAAGGCATAGAGAGCCAGTTCATGCCACATGTACAGCTTGGATACCCAATAATTAAAAGGCACAGAGTAATCCCGGAGGACGTTTGTACGATCTGCAAGGTACTCCCTCACCATCTTCCCAAACATTGCACTTCTTGTGCCAGCACCCCCCTTGCCTCTGTGCAGGCACGAGGGGAGGGTCTGAGAAAACTGTCCCAGAACTTTGCCATTGTTCCCCTGCCTGAGCCTGATTGTACTTCTGTCTCACTCGCTTGGACTCCTTGGCTGTACAACAAACTCTGACGTCTGCTGCCAGCATTCTCACATGGGAATTTTTTCAGTAATTCCGCTACAAGGGCCCTCTGATACAGCAACATTTTTGTTCACCTGTCTGCCTCTGGAAGAAGAGATTGAAAGTTCTCATTGTAGTGTGAGTCTAGAAGTGTCACCAACCAGTAATGAGTGTCACCGAAAATTTTTATAATGCGAGGGTCACAGGAAATGCAGCGCAACATAAAGTCAGCCCTGTGTGCCAGACTGCTAACAGGCAAGACTTCTGTGTCCTCAACAGGATGACAGACCATGCTGTCCTCCTCCTCCCTGTCCTCAGGCAATCCCCGCTGAACAGACGGTATGACAGCTGTGCTTGTAGTACCATCTATAGCGCATGAAAATAGCTCCCGTTCTTCCTCCTCCTCATTGTCTACCAATCCACGCTGCGACGACATGAGGCTGGGCTGAGTGTAATCACCCTGTATGGTTCCTTGCTCCATGTCCTCGTGCTCTGCCTGCAACGCATCCTCTTTAATTGTGAGCAGAGAGGTTTTCAGAATGCTGAGAAGCGGGATGGTGATGCTAATTATGGCGTCATCCCAGCTCACCATCTTGGTGCAGTCCTCAAAGTTCTGGAGGATGGTACATATGTCTGACATCCATGTCTACTCCTGTGGTCTTATGTGTGGAGTTTGAACTGAATATCGGTGGCCTTGTTGATGCTGGTAGTCAACAACTGCCCTCTTCTGGTAACAAATCCTTTCCAACATATGCAGTGTAGAGTTCCAATGCGTGGGGACATCACACAAAAGTCGGTGAGCCGGAAGATGCAAACGTTGCTGAAGCACGGCAAGGGCAGCTGAAGCTGTAGCTGACTTTCTAAAATGGGCAGACAAACGGCGCACTTTCACTAGCAGTTCGGCAGCTCCGGGTAGCTTGTGAGAAAATGTTGAACCACGAAGTTAAGCACATGGGCCAGGCAAGGTACGTGTGTGAGCTCACCTTGCCTCAGAGCCGCCACCAGGTTCCGGCCATTGTCACACACTACCATGCCTGGCTGTAGGTTCAGCGGTGTCATCCCAATATCTGCTCTTTCAGCGATGTCCACAACTCTTCTGCATTGTGTGGTTTCTCATGTATGCAGATCAGCTTCAGCACAGTCTGTTGCCGCTTGGCTAAGGCAGTGCTGCAGTGCTTCCAGCTTCTAACTGATGTGTTCATTTCAGAGATGGAGGCTGAAGAGGAGGAGGAGGAGGTGCAGGAGCTGTAGACTGTGGGGGCAACCCTGATTGACGTAGGGCCCGCATTCCTCGGCATGGGGAGAATGTGTTCCATCTCAAGGTCCGACTGGGTCCTGGCTTCCACTATGTTAACCCAGTGTGCCGTCAGTGAGATGTACCATCCCTGCCCACAAGCACTTGTCCACGTGTCCGTGGTTAGGTGGACTTTCCCAGTAACAGCATTGTTGAGAACACGGGTAATGCTGTGGGACACATGCTGGTGTAATGCCGGTACGGCACAACGGGAGAAATAGTGGCGACTGGGGACAGAATACTTTTGGACGGCTGCCGCCATCAGGTTGTGGAAATCTTCCATTTCAACAAGCCTAAAAGGCAACATTTCGAGCGCAAGCAGATGAGAAATGTTCGAATTAAGTACTGTGGCCTGGGGGGCATTGGCTGGGTATTTCCACTTGCGTTCCAATGACTGGGTTAGGGGTAGGGACAGCAGCAAGCGGCGCTGCAGTTTCAGTGGCCACAGAAAGAATTTCTGCAGCAGAATTATTAATAATACAGACCAGGATGGGGCACATTATCCCAGGAAGGAATACAGGAAGGGGTACATTATACCAGGAAGGGGACATAATACCTGGATGGTGGACATTATATCAGGAAGCCAGGTTGAAATATCCCTTTAGTATCCCAGAAAGGGGCCCAGTATGGGGGAAAATATTATGAAAAGGGCCTCCCTTATTACATACCATAATCTCTAGTTAGGTATGGGACGGTCCCTTATTATGTTGCATCCTCATTATGTACAGTGTTGTCCCATTTGTACATAGTATTATGTCATGTTATGTACAGCACTGTCCCTCATATAGCATATGCCTGTTATGCCCTATTACATAGTCATCTCCTGTTAGATATAAAATGACTGCTGATTGGGCAGCATCTGACCAGAAGAACAGTCCATCAGCTCCTCCATTAGGAAAGAAGCTTTCCAACGCTCCATCAGAAGTCTTTTCAGCTTATCTCTATATATAAAACTGAATGTGTGTGTGTGAGTGTGGGTATCACCAACCAATCACAAAGGATCTTTCATTTCACCAGCGCTGTGTAAAAGAAGATGAGCTGTGATTGGTTGCTATGATCAGCAGTTTTCCTTGCAACCAATCAATAAGCATCTTTCATTTCACCAGAGCTGTTTTGGTTGCTATGAGCAACAGCTTTCCCTCTCCAGAAAACACCTCAGCAGACACTGACATGGTGGGAGAAATCTAGCATTCCCAGAAATATAAGCTCCCAGCCATTGTCTGCCCCCCAAAAAGGAGCAGAGAGCACATGACAGAAATTAATCACCCCTTCCGTGCCCATATACACATCACACATCCTCCATCCTATAGGCACATCTTCCCTCTTAAAGGGATCATTAGTGTGGAAGTGAGGGCAAATCCATCCAGCACTTTGGTACTGACCCCAGGCTCTCTTAAAGGGATTTCCAGTATGGAAGTTACGGCAAATCCCTCAGCGGTCTGAATCTGACCCCAGGCTTCTATTAAAGGGATCATTGGTATGGAAGTCAGGGCAATTCCACTCAGCGCTCTGGTTCTGACCCCAGGCTGACGGGATGATGTGGGATATTAGGGGTATATGTGGGATATATATTTAAGAACAGGGCACTATAAATAACCAAAATAACAAGAATCCAATATGTAATGGACATAACAAGAAAGGCCACTGTGTAATAGGGGACGGTAATATAAATAACAAGAGAAGACTATGTAATAGATTTATTTTTATAAGCGCTGCAGAATAAGATGGCACAATATAAGCAAAAGCTTAATAGTTTTTATAGCTTGGTTGCCATAAAAGGAGGGGGCCTAAATGTTTCTTGCTCTGGGTCCCCAAGCTGTCAGTAAACCTACATGCGAAGGAATAAGTGAGAAACCTTCTGGAACTTGGAGTAAGTGGAATGTTTGGATTTTTATAACAATATCTTCTAAGCCTAATTGCAAGTTCAGAAGTGACATGTTCCTGTACAGTCTCCCCTCCCCTCAGCCATACCAGTAACTGGACTTGTGCAATTTAGATACCATGTTGACATTTTTCATCCAGATATTTCCTGCTAGCAAACCTCAAACTTATCTTCCTCTTTGTAGGTTTCCTCTTAAATGAACGTTAGTTCTTTCTTAAGTAGTGGTCGTACTGCTTTGGGCATACTTGTGTGCTGGTCCCTGAATCCTGACGGTTGTAAATGCAGACATGGATTTGCTGCTGACTCACCTTGACAATCACTCTAATGGCTGTATCACCTTGTCTTCTTTTCTACCTTCCAGCTCCAGGATGAGTTAAAAGGATTTCTAGGTTTATTTAGTAAATGCCAAAATAGCATATGTGATCAGAATGGAGTTCTCTGCACTTGGAGGATTCAAGTTGGTGAGCTGACCTTTCTCCCTTCCATTATATTCTTTTCTACCTCCTGACGACACTGCAGAGGCGCGTCGAGGTGTAATGACAATGAACTTGCCCTACATCTGATTTTACTATCGTCACACTCACAGGTAATGGATTTAGGAATTCATCCTTATAAGTTTTGTTTAGATCCAGTTGTGCTATTCATGCAAGGTAATTTAGCTGCTACATATATATACCTTAAAAGTTCCTGTGTTCCCTTAATAGTTTTTGTGGACATCCCAGATAAACTAGACCTAAGCTCTGATTATGACTGATATGTTAATAATTCTTGGATATACAGTAATAACAGTTTCTATCTATAGTAAGATGTTCCATTGGCATTCACTGTAAAGACACTCCAAATTATGCATGGGTTTGCTCTTTGGCTTTTGCCATTGTATGTTAATGCATTTGTTCATTACTCCTGTAGTGATGTATTTTTTGTACTATACTTTTTTAAAATATCTTAATAGAAATTGGGATTAAATATTAAAATTGATCATGGTGCTCCTTCAGTGATGTTGTAGATAAATGATATTTACCTTGTAAAGGATCCTTCTTTATTATTGTGAGGAATGCTATTGGTAACACACACATAGTACGCCATGCCTCACTATGACTCTATAATTGTAGTCATTACATCTTTTCCTGTTCTCTTCCTACAGTATATAATGCTGATACAGCAGAAAGGTCCTTACTCAGATCCTCCGTTTCCATCCTATCTGCTAATACTGACTACATGGTTACACACATAGTACACCATGCCTCACTATTACTATTACTCACTGTGACTCTGTAATTGCTGTAATTACATCTTTTACTATTCTCTTCCCCATCCAGTATATAATGCTGAAACAGAAGAAAGGTCCTTACTCAGATCCACCATTTCCATATTATCTGCTAATACTGACTACATGGTTACACACATAGTGATTAATAGTAATAGTGAGGCATGTTGTACTAGGAGTCTGTAATTACTATATTTACTTCTTTTCTTATTCTCTTCTTTTCCTCCAGTAAATAATGCTGATACACCAGAAAGGTCCTTACTCAGATCCTCCATTTCTGTCTTATCTGCTAATACTGACTACATGGTTACACACATAGTACACCATGCCTTACTATTACTCACTTTGACTCTAGGAAAGATATATATATCTACAGTGTTGTCCAGTAAATGTCATTGCAGCAATTACAGAATCATAGTGAATATTTAGAATTGAGAGTCCTCAGTGGTTGATACCTTTTAATGGCTAACTGAAAAGATGGTAACAAATTGCAAGCTTTCGAGAATACTCAGGTCTCTTCATCAGGCTAGACTAATACAACATCTGAAGAATCACATATTTATACACAACACAGCACAGAAATAACCCAATAGATAAGACAAGTGACGAGAAGCAGAATTGTCATTATGGGAGAATATTGCAACAGTTCATAGATAAGGAGTGTGAAAGTTTTATTGCCCTCTGATTGGGGTCTGGTTCTGTGTTGTGTGATGACCCCAGAAGGTCTGAAGAACTAATTCCTTAATTGATGCACTGAGTGTGTCAAAAGCTGTCATAAATTTATACTCCCAGACTCTTCTGTCTCTTTGAGACTTGAAGCTACCCCTTAATACAAGTAATTTGCTATGACCAGGGATACAAAAATGTTTTGCCACAGGTAGATCCATTCTTTTTTCTCTTATTGTGTGGCGATGAGAATTCATCCTTGTCAGTAGCGGGCTGGGCCGGATGGTAGGGATGCATTTGCCCCCGGGCCGGTCCCCAGACGGCTGTTCAGGGCCGCCGAAGGCCTGGCACTGTACTTTTTATTGCGGCCGCCAAAACTTCATTTGCGGCCGGGCTGGCAGACTCCTTCATGATCGCGCATGAATGATGCATCCAGATGTATTTGCATCTTTGAGATGCGAATACATTTGAATGCATTATATCTGGCACAGAGCAGAGCATCGCCGTTGTTGCTGCTCCGCGGCCTAGCATGCAGCAGAGTGATGAGGTCATCTTGCTGCGACCTCCTCACACTGCTGCTGGCTACGCAGAGCAGGGCAAAAGAGGCGGGGACAAGGCGGCCAGCGGGAAGAATGGTGAGCAGCAGCGCTCCAAAGAGGAGCAGGAGCTGAGCTGCTGAAGATTGGAGAGCTGTCATTTGCTGGGCATAAGGTATGGGGCATGAATCCATTGTGTTAGTCCACAAGCGCAGCCGCACAGCATTGTGAGTATGAGAGTGTGTGTATGAGTGTGTGTAAGTGTGGTGTGTGTGTATATGAGTGTGTGTGAGTATGTGTAAGTGAGTGTGTGTGTGTATGAGTATGTGTAAGTGAGTGTGTGTGTATGAGTATGTGTGAGTGTGTGTGTATGAATATGTGTAAGTGAGTGTGTGTATGAGTATGTGTAAGTGAGTGTGTTTGTATGAGTATGTGTAAGTAAGTGTGTGTGTGTATGAGTATGTGTAAGTGAGTGTGTATATGAGTGTGTGGTGTGTGCATGAGTATGTGTAAGTGTGTGTATGTGTGTGTATGAGTATGTGTAAGTGAGTGTGTGTATGTGTATGAGTATGTGTAAGTGACTGTGTGTGTGTATGAGTATGTGTAAGTGAGTGTGTATGACTGTGTGTGTATGAGTGTGTGTATGAGTGTGTGTGTGTGTGTGTATGAGTATGTGTAAGTGAGTGTGTGTGTGTATGAGTATGTGTAAGTGAGTGTGTATATGAGTGTGTGGTGTGTGCATGAGTATGTGTAAGTGTGTGTATGAGTATGTGTAAGTGAGTGTGTGTATGTGTGTGTATGAGTATGTGTAAGTGACTGTGTGTGTGTAAGAGTATGTGTAAGTGAGTGTGTATGACTGTGTGTTTGTGTGTATGAGTGTGTGTGTGTGTATGAGTATGTGTAAGTGAGTGTGTGTGTTCAGACGGGCAGTGTGGAGGGAGGACATTATAGAGACTAGGGGCAGTATGTGGGGGACATTATGGAGAGGGATGGTGTAGGTGGGATATTATGGGATGGAGAGGTATGTTTTGGAGAGGGGTGGTGTATGGGGTATATTATAGGGAGAGTCAGCGAAGGGGATATTATGGAGAGGGGTGGTGTAGGCAGGATATTAAGGAGAGGGACATTTATCATGGTGAGGGGCGGCATGTGTGGGGGCATATTATGGTGAGGGGCGGTGTAGGGGGTATATTATGGAGAGGGGTTGTGTGGGGGTATATTATGGAGAGGGGTGGTGTGGGGGGTATATTATGGGGAGGGGTGCAGTGTGTGGGAAGTATCTTATAGGGAGGTGCTGTGTAGGGGGTATATTATGGGGAGGTGCGGTGTAGGGGGTATATTATGGGGAGGTGTGGTGTAGGGGGTATATTATGGGGAGGTGCGGTGTAGGGGGTATATTATGGAGAAGGGTGGTGTGGGAGGGATATTATGGAGAGAGACAGTCTAGGGGGATTTTTTGTGCAGGAAGCACATTGAAGGGCAATTATTTATTCAGGGGCACAACATGGTAGATATTTATACTTTGTTGGCAGTATAATGGTTTTACAACGGCACAAAATACTCCTGGCCATGATGAGAGCCACGCACGTTGTTTATAAAAGCTCAGCGTCCATACCGCTGCACGCGGCTCTCATCTTGGCCAGGAGTATTTTGCGCCGTTGTAAAATCATAAGCGCACAGCAAAAGGGCTAAGCCTCCTGATGTACCCTAATATGATACGCGTTGAGGCAACATTGCTGAGGTGTGACAAAGCTTAATATCACGGCTTAACATCTCAGGCACATTGTGGACATACTAATCCCATTATGAGTACGGGGATGTGGTAGAGCCTTAAGTTTATGGCTCAGTATACTGGCAGACTATATTAATGTTACTCCCATGTGGGTAAGGGGATAGCATGTGCATGTGAGAGGTAACATCTACGGACTGAGTGAGTGAGATAAATCATTCGGTCACTGGCTGGCATCTGTTTCAATTGGGCAAAGGAGCCTTTGTGTAGTCAACAGATGACACTGTATTAGGGAGATTCCGTTATTCTTTTGGGGACAATGTGCAATAGCATTAGCACTTTAGTCTACGGATATTGGAGTGTAAAATTGGCTATTAATGATGGGGAATGATGCAATGGTATATCCATATACTGTATATTGTAGTATATCCATATACGCAATAGTTGTTAAACACTTCCCTTAAAAAAGGACGCCTAGTGAGATTTTCCCTCATTAAAGGGTGTCTTGGAGTCCATGAATACAATGTTGTATAATTATATTAGTGTCCTTTATGACCCCCTCTTGTGGTAGGGGTTGATTGGACAGACTGCACACAAGCACGGTGGATGATTTGATATATTATTTATTCACACTTTATTAAAAGTTAAGTTTTATTATTTTCCCACCACAGTCAGTGATTTTTGCAATTTCGGTAATTGGTTGGATTTGTATCTGGTGTTAGGGTGCCAATTCAGTGATATCTCTAATACTGACTACATCTCATAAGTAGTGAGGTTCCTGTATGGTCCGCTGTCTGATGATAAAGGTAGCAACAACTCCCAGTATCTTCTTACCATAGTTAAGGACATACTGGGAGCTACATGTTCATGTCATACAAGTGTATCATGGGGCTGATCTAACACTGAAATTGACCACTGTAATAAGCGTGGTGCTGCATTCATCTACTGACTGTGGTTCTAATGTTACATTCATCTACTGACGGTGGTTCTGTCGCTGCATTCATCTACTGACGGTGGTTCTAATGTTACATTCATCTACTGACGGTGGTTCTGTCGCTGCATTCATCTACTGACGGTGGTTCTAATGTTACATTCATCTACTGACGGTGGTTCTGTCGCTGCATTCATCTACTGACGGTGGTTCTAATGTTACATTCATCTACTGACGGTGGTTCTGTCGCTGCATTCATCTACTGACGGTGGTTCTAATGTTACATTCATCTACTGACGGTGGTTCTAATGTTACATTCATCTACTGACGGTGGTTCTGTCGCTGCATTCATCTACTGATGGTGGTTCTGTCGCTGCATTCACCTACTGACGGTGGTTCTAATGTTACATTCATCTACTGACGGTGGTTCTGTCGCTGCATTCACCTACTGACGGTGGTTCTAATGTTACATTCATCTACTGACGGTGGTTCTGTCGCTGCATTCATCTACTGATGGTGGTTCTGTCCCTACATTCATCTAGTGATGGTGGTTCTGTCCCCGTATTCATCTACTGATGGTGGCTGTGTCCCTGCATTCATCTAGTGATGGTGGTTCTGGCCCTGCAGTCATCTACTGATGGTGGTTCTGGCCCTGCATTCATCTACTGATGGTATTCATGACCCTGCATTCATCTACTGATGGTGGTTCTGTCCCTGCATTCATCTACTGATGGTGGCTGTGTCCCTGCATTCATC
Organism: Dendrobates tinctorius; assembly: GCF_039654945.1. Taxonomy (NCBI): domain Eukaryota; kingdom Metazoa; phylum Chordata; class Amphibia; order Anura; family Dendrobatidae; genus Dendrobates; species Dendrobates tinctorius. The sequence goes on along the minus strand of NW_027361813.1, from coordinate 2,634,453 downwards.
TAGTGATGGTGGTTCTGGCCCTGCAGTCATCTACTGATGATGGTTCTGTTGCTGCATTCATCTACTGATGGTGGTTCTGGCCCTGCATTCATCTACTGATGGTGGTTCTGTTGCTGCATTCATCTACTGATGGTGGTTCTGACCCTGCATTCATCTACTGATGGTGGTTCTGTTGCTGCATTCATCTACTGATGGTGGTTCTGTTGCTGCATTCATCTACTGATGGTGGTTCTGACCTTGCATTCATCTACTGATGGTGGCTGCATCCCTGCATTCATCTACTGACGGTGGTTCTGGCCCTGCATTCATCTATTGATGATGGTTCTGTTGCTGCATTCATCTACTGATGGTGGTTCTGACCTTGCATTCATCTACTGATGGTGGCTGCATCCCTGCATTCATCTACTGACGGTGGTTCTGGCCCTGCATTCATCTATTGATGGTGGTTCTGTTGCTGCATTCATCTACTGATGGTGGTTCTGGCCCTGCATTCATCTACTGATGGTGGCTGTGTCCCTGCATTCATCTACTGATGGTGGTTCTGTTGCTGCATTCATCTACTGATGGTGGTTCTGTTGCTGCATTAATCTACTGATGGTGGTTCTGTTGCTGCATTTATCTACTTGTCGGTGGTTCTGGTGCTGCATGTATCTACTGATGGGGGTTCTGGCCCTGCATTCATCTACTGATGGGGGTTCTGGTGCTACATTTATCTACTTGTCGGTGGTTCTGGTGCTGCATGTATCTTCTGACGGTTCTGTCACTTCATTCTACTACTGGTTCTGATCATGTACACATGTAGCAAACCATAATGTTCTTCATGGCTATGCTAAAACTGAAAATTATATGGTTCCATATGTGATATCTGAGGTTCTGTAGGCAGGTCCAGGTGTGACCAGTATAGAGCATTGGAAAAAAAAATCCTAGGTAATGATGAGAAGCATTGCATACTTTGCTTTACTACATATCTGAAAATGTATATCCAGTTGAAAATTAATAATACATGAGCATAATATGTGATTTGTCCGATCAATAGAAACGCTCATCTGAGCTGATCCCAGTACTTTCAGGTTTTTCATTGAACAGCTCTCAGACAGGCAATACAGTAGTAGGCATATAGCCTATGAAGCAGCCGGAGGTAAACATGTTAAAGGGGTTGTCCAGATTTAAGTTACAAGTCACTCTGTGACTGCAGACTCGTGAATCCTCACATTGCTCGCAGTGCTGTTGTGATTCGGCGGGCGCGTGACTGCAGTTATGTGATTTGCATACATGACAACTAGCCTTGCTCGGCCCCACTTATTACACCTGTATGGAGCAAGGCCAGAAACAGTCTAGTTGTAATATGGCCGGGAATATACACATCACATACTTGATCATATAAGTGCCCGTTCCCACCGCCAGCACCAGAAAATCCTCACAGCGCACATGATGTGAGGATTCACATATAGTGACTTTAAAACTTGTAGCTTAAGCTAGGACAACCTTTTTAACGATGGGCCGCTACTCATGGGCCACTGCTGTGTGCTTGCCCCCAGGCTAAAATGTGCCAGCCAGCCCCTGATCCTTGTTCTCAGTTTTTGCCCTGTCTCCCCCACATACAGACCCCCAGTTGGACATTTAGTACAAATAATTAAGTACACATTAGATGTGATGCAGCTGAAAGTACCTGGGATCTTGTAGTCCTGATGTGAGTTGAGGATCTTTATCTTGTCCATGGACATTATAAATGGACAGGTTTTTGGGTCGCAGGGCTGTGGGGTACTCGGTACCGGGCCCGATGAGCTTCAATGGGAGATGTCACAGCAGCTGGGACCCGGCCTGTGGCCCTGGGCGCCCATTGCAAAAGGGAAATGTTCAGTGTGCTTATGATGAGCGATTTGTGACGCCACCTGTGGTGTTCGGCAACTCCTAGTACTGAGTTACACTGGAGTTCCTCCTGTCAGATGTTCCTATGAACTCTACTTGTACGGCACACAGCTGTAGCCTGCTTCGGGGACTCCTTGCTACTCAGTCCCGGCTCACTAATATGTTGCTGTTGTGGCCCAAATCTTGAGTGGGAATAAAGTGGTCACTACTTCTATTCCTCCGGTATCTGCTGCAGGACCAGTAGTATCCGTACAACCTCGGGGACTGGACCCCGGCCTTGCGCTTAGAACTTGAAAAGGGTTCTCCTCTAACCCTGGTCCTTGTTCTCTTATTCTCCTCACGTTCCGTGCTAATCCTTCTTCCCAATGGAGAATCAAGCTTCCTTTCTCTGTCTCTTTCCTGTGCCAGCAGACCCAGATCACTGTGGCCTGCTGCAGCACTTCCTTCTTCCATCCCTCTCCTGGAAATCTTCTCTGTCTCACACTCTGTCCTTCTACATCCTCACTCACTGACTGAGTGAAAGGACTGACTGACTGACTCAACTCTTCCCGCTCTTTTATGTGAACTAAACTCCACCCACCTCCCAGCACGTTTCGTGTTCCAAGCAGGGAGCCACTAAGGGGTGCTATGCTACACTCCAAGCAGGGAGCCACCAAGGGGTGCTATGCTACACTCCAAGTAGGGAGCCGCCGAAGGTGCTTTGCTACACTACTTTGTGGTGTGGGGTGCAGGTGTTGGAGTGTGGTCAGGTGTCTCCACCTTACCTGGATGGTGGGGTACCACACCTCAGGAGGAGGTGCTGTACCTCTGTGGCGACTGAACCCTCAGGGGCGCCACATACCCCCCCGTTAAACACAGCACGTCCGTGGGCTGCAAGAAAACAAAAGTTGACAAATACAGGAACATACAAAATTTTTGTAATGCAAAACAAACAGTTCTTATCTAATCTTCTCAATATGAGAGGCACTGTCTCTTGAACGTTGCAAACAATTTGAACTATCTTTAAAATCATGCTACCTAATTTAAAGTGCTATTCCAAGCATTATCACTTCTCCTTACACATTTTCTACTTTCTCTTATTAACCCTAAGTGACAACCGTGGATACCTGGTTCGTCACCTGCATCTTCCAAATCTTCATCTTTATTCAAATCTCTTTATTAAAACATTACTATCTGTCATTGATACTAACTAGAGTCTATATAAAAGCTATTCTCTATTAATACTGCCATAAGGCACATTATAAAATACTTCACAATAATTCTATAATTCTTGTAAGTGCTGGACACCGCTCCCAGCCGGGATCTCTTGCAGTGTCCTTTTGGATAGGAGCCATGCTCCACGATGAGGTAGTTCTTATTTATAAAAGACTATGTAAAACCAAGAAAGGGCACCTAAAGAGGTACAAACTATTTACAATAAAGTTCTGGATCATTCAGTGTCCATGAGCTCCACAGTTCAAGCATGAAAAATGCTGCCAATAAAACTGGGCAACAATTGGAAAAACAAAAGCATGATGACCAAATAAAAATAACTTTTAAAGCACAACGGTGCAAATACCCTCCTGGGTAACAAAGTTAGTTATTCATATTCTCCTTAATGTTGGTGGGCCCCTCCTGGGGTACTGGAAGCTGGTTTCCTTGGCTGCTTCCAGGGGAGATGCGGGGGTTCTGAATTTGTGGTAAAGGAAACCCATGATGTGCGGTGACACCCCTCATCTGCTCAGCCTCTTCTGCTGAGATCAGAAGATGTCGAATGGGACGCGCTTGTTCCAGCCTGACCCTTTTCAGATTTCTTCCACTTCCCCATCTCGGTAAGCTTAGTACTTCGGAATTGAGAGCACAGCTCATCTAATTGTCCCATGTGGAGTTCAAGCATGCCGGCCTCACTATATGAAAACTCGGAGGTTAACCCGTTGGGAGGGGTAGAGATCATACCTGGAGCCTCCCGGTGGTGTCTTGGTTCCAGTGCAGACTCGGTGCGGCTCCTGGTGGCAGCAGCAGCTGTTGGAGCTGCCCGGTTAAGTACTGGAGATGGCGGTGGAGCAGATGGTGGCTCCGGGTCCTCAGAGGTCTCTGGTGGGACCTGCGCGGCCGCGTCAGGTCCAGGTGGGAGCGCAGCTTCTTCCTCTTCAGCTCCCGGGCCTTCGGACAACTCCTCCTGGCAGTCTTCTCCCAACGATGGTGACAGCGGGGCGGTGGTGACAGACGCTACCGGTGGTATGGCAGCGGCCGCAAGCTCTACCGTGTTTGCCTGGGAGAGATCCGTGCAGCAGTGGCGGGTACCGGTGACTGAGGTACCGCGGGTGTAGGCCCCTCCAGGGCGGACTGCCACTTCTTCCTCCAGAGTGCCTCCTGCTTCAGCCGCAGTTCATGAGTCAGTCGGGCAATCTCATCCTCCAGCTGTTGACAGTCTAGATGGGAAGCCAGATCGGAGCCTTCAGCCATTGCGCCTGGGAGATTCAACTTAACCTCCCTTCGCTCTTCAGGCCTCCTCTCTCCTTCCATCATGGCATTCTCCCCTTCTTCTTCCTGTCTCGCCTCTTTTCCCGCCACAGGCCCCCGCTCCTCATTCTGGGGGCGGCGTCTTCTTCCTACTCCTCCATACCAGGCCAGTATACAAACCCCTCGGGGGGTGGGCCATGTTGCTGTCGCACAGAAGTTCAGACAGGGGAGGCCCAGGACAGTTCGCGCTCTTTTCTTAGGACCACCCATATTATCACGCCCTTCTTCACCGCGCTGGCGGCCATTTTTAGCATTCATTTCACACTCTATCAAACTGGGTCTTTTGCACATTTCCACAAACTTTTAAGTCCAATAAATCGTAGGCACACAGAACCCGGTGGCACCGGGCCTCGTCATCCTGTTTGTGACACCAAGTTGGGTCGCTGTTATGAATGAGTCACCGAGGAGGAAAAAACAAAAAGCAAGCTAAGCCCAGGAAACCGGAGAGGTTGGTAACTAGCGGATTGCAGACCCCTGATCCTATCCACAACAACTAGCAGTAGCTGTGGAGCTTGCCTACGGTGGTCATAGATGCCTCGTCACAGCCGGAGAACTAAATAAGCCTAAAGAAAGAAAGGGAAAATCTAAACTACCCCAAAGCAATAGACAGCCTCCAACATGTATTGTCGGTGAAACAAAATGAAAACACAGACACAGGTAGAAAGATAGGCTGAGCAAACGATGGGGACCTCGCTAACTAGAAAGGACAGGAAAGAAAAGCTCCTGTCTGCAATCATGCAAAAACCCTGCCAAAAAGAATGTCCAACACGTTTGATAGAAAAAGGCCCTGAAGTCGCTAGACTTCAAATCACTATATCAGCATTCAGGTATATTCTGAAGACAGAGCAAAAGAGATCAACTGATCAGAGACAAAAATGGGGAAAAAACTAAGTAAACCAGACAAAAACTCATATGAACAATAGCAGAGAAAACTTAGCTTTAGGAAGGCAGGAACCAAACTGGAAACCAGGAGCCACAGTCAGGAAAAATCACCAGCAAGAAACTAGGGAGTCGGCTGCCTTAAATCCAATCAGAAACTCCTGATGTCCAATCGCAGTCCTCTTCCTCAGGTGGCCGGTCTCTGCCATTTAGATCAGCTTCATTACCTCCCTTCACCAACAGAGGGAGTCCAGATAGAGAACTCACTATTCCTCTGTCAGCACAGCCAGCTCCATAACCCTTACCAGAAGCCAGAGGCAAACCCGAAAAAGATCTCACAACAGGTCGCCCTCCCAGGGCTGTGGGGTACTCGGAACCGGGCCCGATGAGCTTCAATGAGAGATGTCACGGCAGCTGGGACCAGGCCCATGGCCCTGGTCGCCCATTGCAAAAGGGAAATGTTCAGTGTGCTTATGATGAGTGATTCGTGAAGCCACCTGTGGTGTTCGGCAATAGAGATGTAAGCCGACACTGCAGACAGATCCTCTGGGACAGATGGTGTGGTGCAGCAGTGATGTTATAGCCCTCCACAGGCAGGGCTGTAGTCCCAGGGCAGTGTAGGTGAAGTGACACGTAGATGGTGTAGTGTCAGGCGCAAGGGATGTAGCAGTGCTGGGCAGGTGTCATGGTCCAGTCCGGAGTTTATCTTCTGCTGTCTTCACTCTGGACTGGTCATGCGGGGGTTAATCTCCTCAGCCTCGTTCTGGAGCTAGCTGGGCTATTTAAATCCCTCACAGCCTGCTGACCAGTGTTAGTGATAACTCAAGCTTGCAGTTTAGAGCCGCTGACCCTTGTACCCTGGTGATCTTCCTGCCTTTGACTGTTATTCACGTGTATGACCCGGACTGATTTCTGACCCCGTCTCTTGGTATTCGTCTCTGCTGTTACTTTCCCTCTCTGGCATCTGACTCCCTGGCTTGTACCCCGACCACGTATTTCGTCTCACGATTTGGACCCCGTGCTCATGTTCTGGTTTCCTGACTCTCGGCTTTGGTATTTTGACTACGTGTATTGCTGCTCCTTCTGGTACGTCTGCTCCTGCTAGTTTCTGACTCGGTTCGTCTGACTATTCTCTCTCGTTACCTGTGGCACCTGTGCTGTTGCTCAGGGTTGCTGCTCTTAGTGTATAACCTCTCTTCCCTCACCAGCTCCCCCTGGTGGAGGTTTCACTACATTATCACTAACCTCACATTTAAACGGGATTTTGCATTTTTTTTTCTTTGGTCATGGATCTGCTGCATAACTTGGCAGATCAAGTGTCCAGTTTGACGCAGATGGCACAGGACTTTTCTGTGAATCATCAGTCCCTTGTCATGTCTCAGACCTTCTTACAGAAAGTACTGACTGAGACTATTAAGACCATGCAGGGAAACACCTCTCATATTGTTTGTCCACCAGGTGACTCTGTAGATGTTATTTTGCACTCTCCTGAACCCTCAGTTAAACTTCCTGACACATTTTCTGGCGAAAAAGATAAATTTCATTTATTCAAGGAGAGTTGTAAATTATGGTTTTCTCTTAGACCCCGATCGTCTGGGGATGAGACTCAGCGGGTGGGGATTGTTATCTCCTTACTTAGGGAGGGTCCCCAATCCTGGGCTTTTTCGTTGCCCCCTACTGCCCCTGAACGGATGTCGGTAGATAGGTTCTTTGAGGCCCTAGGACTTATCTATGACGAACCGGACCGTGTTAGGGTGGCAGAGGACACTATTTTGGGTCTGGGGCAAGGGAAGCACTCAGCCGAATGGTACAGCTCCGAATTCCGTCGATGGTCCACTGAGGTGTCCTGGGACGACTCCGCACTGAGATGTCTGTTCAGGAAGGGAATGTCGGATTGCTTGAAGGACGCTCTAGCTCTCCATCCACCTCCCAGTTCATTGGAGGAGGCTATGAGTCAGGCTATCCGTATGGATCGGAGACTGCGGGAGAGAGGTGTTACTCAGCGAGATGTTCCGTTTTTCCCTGCTAACCCTGATGTTTTGCTTCCATCTGAACCTATGGAGGTGGGAGCCACCAACCCCCAGAAGAAAGAGAGGAGACGGCGACGTGATGGAAAATTGTGTTTTTACTGCGGAGATCCTGGACATTGGAAAAAAGACTGCCCCTCCTGTCCTCCGACTAACAAGCGGCTGAGTCTGGGTGATAATCGTGGAGGTCACCCAGACTCTCAGGTGCCTTTTTTTTCCTTTTCAAGAGTACTGCTAAAGGTGGAACTTGGTGTTGAGAACGGCTTTTTCCATACTTCGGCTTTTGTAGACTGTGGGTCATCCCTGAACCTGATTGACTCTAGGCTGGTGGCTCGCTGTAGATTAGGGACAGTTAGGTTGGGGACTCCCTTAAAAATTGTGGCTATTGATTCTACACCACTCACTAAGGATGGTCTCCATTTCAGTTCTAAAGAATTTACCCTCAGGGTGGGGGCCCTACACCAGGAGAGCATGTCATGCTTTGTTTTGGATAACCTCCCTGCTGGCCTGGTGTTAGGGTTTCCCTGGTTGCAACGGCATAACCCAGTTATTGACTGGGGGTCCCGGGATATTGTTAAATGGGGACCTGGGTGTTCTGAAAATTGTCTTGCTACTGTGTCTATGTCATCCGTCAACCTGGAGGGTATTCCGGAGTACCTAAAGGGTTTTAAGGATGTGTTCTCCAAAAAGGAGGCTGAGGTTCTACCACCACACCGCCCATTCGATTGTGCCGTGGATCTTGTTCCCGGTGCCAAATTGCCCAAAGCCCGGCTGTACAATCTCTCCGGCCCTGAGCGGGCTGCTATGAAGGAGTATATCTCTGAAAGCCTCCGTAAAGGGCATATACGGCCATCTGTCTCTCCCGTGGCACCGGGGTTCTTTTTTGTAAAAAAGAAGGATGGTGGTTTACGCCCATGCCTCGATTTTCGAGAACTGAATAAAATAACCATAAGAAACGCCTACCCTCTCCCACTGATACCTGATTTGTACAATCAATTGTCGGGGGCCAGGTGGTTCTCTAAGTTGGACCTCAGGGGAGCATACAATCTCATCCGTATGCGGGAGGGGGCTGAATGGAAAACTGCGTTTATCACCTCTGAGCGTCTGTTTGAAAATTTGGTTATGCCCTTCGGTTTGACTACCGCACCAGCGGTATTCCAGAATTTCATTAACCATGTTTTTTCTGATTTTATTGAACGTTTTGTAGTTGTTTATCTTGATGATATACTTATATATTCTTCTGATAGACAAAGTCATATGGGTCATCTTCATGCGGTTCTCCAGAGGCTCAGGGAGAACTCACTCTTTGCCAAATTGGAGAAGTGTTCATTTTTTACTCAAGAAGTGTCCTTTCTAGGGGTCATCCTGTCCGCTGAGGGATTTCGTATGGACCCTAGGAAGGTACAGGCCATTGTGGATTGGGTGCAACCCAGAGATCTCAAGGGTCTTCAGCGATTTCTGGGTTTCGCCAATTATTATAGAAAATTCATCAAGGGGTTCTCTCAAGTGGTCAAACCCCTCACTGATCTCACCCAAAAGGGAGCGGATCTTAAAAACTGGTCAGCTCCAGCTGTGGCGGCATTTTCTTTGTTAAAAGAACGTTTCATGACTGCTCCGGTACTGGTGCAACCTGACTTGTCTAAACCATTCATTGTAGAAGTGGATGCCTCTGAGGTGGGAGTGGGGGCTGTGTTGTCCCAGGGGCCCACCACATTAACTAACTTAAGACCCTGTGCCTTCTTTTCTAAAAAATTTTCCTCTGCTGAAAGGAATTATGATGTGGGTAACCGAGAGTTGTTGGCCATTAAATTGGCTTTTGAAGAATGGAGGCATTTTTTGGAGGGGGCTGTCCATCGTATCACTGTCATTACAGATCACAAGAATCTGTCTTACATCGAATCCGCCAAACGTCTTACTCCGAGACAGGCAAGGTGGTCACTTTTTTTTTCCCGATTTCAGTTTTCCATCACTTTCAGACCAGGTTCCAAGAATGTGAAGGCGGATGCCTTGTCTCGCAGCCTAGATCCGGTATCGCCTCCAGAGCCTCCTTCCTCCATTCTTCAGCGCGGGGTGGTGGTGGCTTTGGTGTCCCAGAGATTGGAGCAGGAGATTCGTGAGGCCCAATCTCTTGCTCCCCCGTCCATACCTGAAAATAAGCTCTTTGTGCCTGTCCAGTATCGGTTAAGAGTGCTTCGGGAGTTCCACGACTCAGCTCTGAGTGGGCATCCAGGAATCTCGGCCACTCGTAAAGCCATCACTAGGCTGTTCTGGTGGCTCTCGTTGACTTCTGACGTCACTGGTTTTGTGTCCTCCTGTGAAACTTGTGCCCGCGCTAAAGCCTCCCACAACCGGCCGGCCGGGGAATTGGTGCGACTGCCAATTCCGGATAGACCGTGGACTCACCTGTCCATGGATTTTATCACCGATCTCCCACCCTCTAATGGCAAAACCGTGATCTGGGTAGTTGTGGATAGGTTCAGCAAACAAGCACATTTTGTACCCTTATCGGGCCTTCCTAATGCTGAGACTCTATCTGGGCTGTTCATTGAGCATGTGATTCGGTTGCATGGTGTGCCTGTCAGTGTGGTGTCTGATAGAGGGGTGCAATTCGTGTCAAAATTCTGGAGAGCTTTTTGTAAAAGGCTGGGCATCAGTCTGACCTTTTCATCGGCCTACCATACCGAGACCAATGGTCAGACTGAAAGGACCAATCAGTCTTTAGAGCAGATCCTGCGGTGTCTTGTCACATCCAGACAGGATGATTGGTGCTCTATGATGCCTAAGGCGGAATTCGCCTTCAATAATCGTGTCAATCAGTCTACTGGTACTTCTCCTTTCTTCTGCAACTATGGGTTTCACCCTCATTTTGGTGAATTCTCCAGACTAGATTTGGAGTGTCCAGGGGCTGATTCAGCCTTTTTGCGGTTGGAGGAGGTTTGGAGGGAAGTTCAGAGAAACATTGGGGAGGCTCAGGGCAAATATAAGTTTTTTGCAGATAAACGACGCTCGGTGGGGCCGGCTTATCAGGTGGGGGATAAGGTATGGTTATCCACCAAAAACATAAGGCTGAGAATTCCCTCTGCTAAGTTGGGTCCCAAGTTTATTGGTCCGTATGAGATTTTAGAGGTGATTAATCCTGTGGTCTTTCGCCTGCGGTTTCCTCCGTCATTACGGATTCCTAATGTGTTCCACAAAGCGCTTCTGAAGCCCTCGGTGCCTTCCTCTGACGAGTCTCCCTCGCACCCGCCGCCTGTTATGGTAGATGGGCAGACCGAGTACGAGGTGGAACAGGTGGTGGATTCTCGTATGCTCCGTCGTTCACTTCAGTACTTGGTCCATTGGAAAGGATACGGTCCAGAGGATCGTCATGGGTGCCGGCGCGTTCGGTCCATGCGGATCGGTTGGTCCGGGCCTTTCACGCTCGTCATCCAGGGAAGCCTGGGGGTCCAGTGGCCCCCCATTGAGAGGGGGGTACTGTCATGGTCCAGTCCGGAGTTTATCTTCTGCTGTCTTCACTCCGGACTGGTCATGCGGGGGTTAATCTCCTCAGCCTCGTTCTGGAGCTAGCTGGGCTATTTAAATCCCTCACAGCCTGCTGACCAGTGTTAGTGATAGCTCAAGCTTGCAGTTTAGAGCCGCTGACCCTTGTACCCTGGTGATCCTCCTGCCTTTGAGTGTTATTCACGTGTATGACCCGGACTGATTTCTGACCCCGTCTCTTAGTATTCGTCTCTGCTGTTACATTCCCTCTCTGGCATCTGACTCCCTGGCTTGTACCCCGACCACGTATTTCGTCTCACGATTTGGACCCCGTGCTCATGTTCTGGCTTTCTGACTCTTGGCTTTGGTATTTTGACTACGTGTATTGCTGCTCCTTCTGGTACGTCTGCTCCTGTTAGTTTCTGACTCGGTTCATCTGACTATTCTCTCTTGTTACCTGTGGCACCTGTGCTGTTGCTCAGAGTTGCTGCTTTTAGTGTATAACCTCTCTTCCCTCACCAGCTCCCCCTGGTGGAGGTTTCACTACAGCAGGTTGGCGCAGGAATAAGTTTAGGACACCAGGGCGTGTAGTTCCAAAGCTTTACTCACAGTCTGTTGCAGGTACAGGTGCCCGCATCCGTGCCGTGTCCTCCGGGTCAGGAGCTCAGCCAACTTCCAGGGAAGATGAAGTACTCCTTTCCAACACCCCGCCAACATATGTGCCTTTTCTGAACGTCTCCTCTTATAGCACCTTTGAAAGAAGTACTCCTAGTACTGAGTTACACTGGAGTTCCTCCTGTCAGATGTTCCTATGAACTCTACTTGTACGGCAGACAGCTGTAGCCTGCTTCGGGGACTCCTTGCTACTGTTGTGCCCCCAAGTCTTGAGTGGGAATAAAGTGGTCACTACTTCTATTCCTCCGGTGTCTACTGCAGGAACATTAGTATCTGAACAACCTCGGGGACTGGACCCCGGCCTTGCACTTAGAACTTGAAAAGGGTTCTCCTCTAACCCTGGTCCTTGTTCTCTTATTCTTCTCATGTTCCGTGCTAATCCTTCTTCCCAATGGAAAATCAAGCTTCCTTTCTCTGTCTCTTTCCTGTGCCAGCAGACCCAGATCACTGTGGCCTGCTGAAGCACTTCCTTCTTACATCCCTCTCCCGGGGATCTTCTGTGTCTCACACTCTGTCCTTCTACATCCTCACTCACTGACTGAGTGAAAGGACTGACTGACTGACTCAACTCTTCCTGCTCTTTTATGTGAACTAAACTCCACCCACCTCCCAGCACGTTTCGTGTTCCAAGCAGGGAGCCACCAAGGGGTGCTATGCTACACTCCAAGCAGAAGGTGCTTTGCTACACTACTTTGTGGTGTGGGGTGCAGGTGTTGGAGTGTGGTCAGGTGTCTTCACCTTACCTGGATGGTGGGGTACCACACCTCAGGAGGAGGTGCAGTACCTCTGTGGAGACTGAACCCTCAGGGGTGCCACATATTACATTTTTTCTGTTTGCAAGAAAAGGTTCCTGCAACTGTTGGAGAGGACAGGGGGCTTCTGACAATGATGCTTCTTAAATTTTGGGGCTGCCTAAAACAGCAGTGGGGGGTCTGGAAATATGGATTGTAATCGGGCATCTTTGTGTAGTAAAGGTTGTAATTTCTGTGCAGCTCCCCTTAACACCTCCAGATTTGGATTGTAGGTGACTACTACAGGCACCTGGTTATTTTCATCTTTAGCTTTGTAATGTAGCAGGTGATTCCTTGACATTCTGGTGGCTCTTGTAATCTGGTTTTCAATTGTTCTTGGATGGTAGCCCTGATTCAAAAAGGTCTTTCTGAGGCGACAAATGTGTTTGTCTCTATCCACGGGGTTGGAACATATACGATTGTATCTGATGGCTTGGCTGTAGACAATAGAGTTTTTGTGTGTTTTAGATGGAAACTGTCCCATTTAAGGTATGTTGGACAGTCTATTGGCTTTTGATACAGGGATGTCTCTATTTCATTATTCTTTAGCTTAATGATGATGTCTAAAAAGTTAATTCCAGTGCTGGAGTAGTTGAATGATAAGTTGATGGTGGAATGAAATTGATTAAACTGTTTGTGGAACGTCTTTAGCTGTTGCTCAGACTCCGTCCAGATTATTAAAATATTGTCAATGTAGCGGTAGTAGGCCAGAGGCCTGATGGGACATGAGGACAAAAAGTCGCTTTCAGGCTATGTGCACACGTGCGGAATTGCCGCATTCCGCAACTCCCTGCCGCAGGAATGCCGCTGGATATCCGCATGCAGAATTCCCTCGAGAAACTAGCATTTTCCAAGCGATATGTAGCATCGCTTGTAAAACTGACAGTTTGGTCACACTTGGCAAACATAGTGTTTGCCAAGTGTGACCAACTTTTTACTATTGATGCTGCCTATGCAGCATCAATAGTAAAAAGATATAATGTTAAAAATACAAAAAAAAATTTAAAAATAGTGATATTCTCACCTTCAGGCATCCCCCGCAGCCTTTCTGATTCTCGCGATGCTACCGGAAAGTCTCATTCATAGCGATGCCTTGCGACAATGACCCCAGATGACGTAGCATCACGCAAGATGCTGCATCATCACAGGTCATTCGTGCAAGGCATTACTGGGACGGGGACTAGCCGGCAGCATCGCTGAGAGGCAGGAAGGCTGCGCGGGACGCCGGAAGGCGAGAATATCACTATTTTTTTATTTTAATTTTTTTTTTTTAACAGGGATGCCTGGAGGAGAGTCTCCCCTCCTCCACTCCCAGGGTACCATCCGCACATTTTCCTCTTACTTTGCGCAGGGTGGCCATAGCCACGTGCGGAAAGTAAGCTGAACAATGCTTTCTTATTTGTACAGAATCCCCGCAATTCCGCACAAAGAATGAGCATGCTGCGTATTTTTCTGCGATGCGATTCCGCCGCAGAAAAATACGCAGCATTAGCACAGCATCTGCGGCATGCCATTGACTTCAATAGGTTGCTTATTTTATGCGTTTTCGCGGTGCGAAAACGCATAAACTTTGCGGCAATTCCGCACATGTGCACATAGCCTCAAGCTTGGCCATGAAAAGATTTGCATACTGTGGAGCCATTTTACTTACCATAGCTGATTCTTCAGATGTTGCATTAGTCTAGCCTGATGAAGAGACCTGAGTATTCTCGAAAGCTGCAATGTGTAACTATCTTTTCAGTTAGCCATTTAGGCTATGCACCCGGAAATTTCACATGGAGTTCACATGCGTTTTTCCCGGGGAAAACAAGCGTTTTTCACGTGATTTTCATGTGCGGAATTCAAGCGCATTCCAAGCGATTTGAAGCATCGCTTGGAATGTGATTGACAGGTTGGTCACACTCGTCAAACAACGCGGCGATTCTTTGCGGAATCGCAGTGATTCCGCAAAAATAATGAGCCAGCTGCGTTTTTTTCCACTATGCGATTCCGCCACGGAAAAATCGCAGCATTAGCACAGCATGTGCGGAATGCCATAGGAATGCATGGGGTGCGTTCTGTATGCATTTTTTCAGCAAGAAACGCGTCAAAAATGCATACAATCCGCAACGTGATTACACAGCCTAAAAGGTATCAACCACTGAGGACTCTCAATTCTAAATAATCACTATGACTCTGTAATTGCTGTAATGACATATTTTCCTATTCTCCTTTATTCCTCCTCCAGTATATAATGCTGATACACCAGAAAGGTCCTTGCTCAGATTTATCACTTCCATCTTATCTGCTAATACTGACTACATGGTTGCACACATAGTATACCATGCCTCACTAATACTATTACTCACTATGAGGCTATGTGCCCACGTAGCGTTTTAAAACGCACAGTGAAAACCGGACTCCTTCCCAGAAATCGCATTTTTTTTCTGCGCGATTTCACCGCGATTCTGTTCGCGATTTTGCTGCGATTTTATCAAGCACTTTCCAAGCGATTTGAAGCATCGCTTGGAAAGTGATTGACAGGTTGGTCACACTCGTCAAACATAGTGTTTGACAAGTGTGAGCAGCTTTTTACTATTGAGGCCGCCTATGCGGCATCAATAGTAAAAGATAGAATGTTAAAAATGATAAAAAAATAAAAAATCGGGGTATATTTACCTTCCGACGTCCCGCGCTGCATTCCCGGGCCTCAGCGTTCCCAGCGATGCCTTGCGAGACCTGTGATGACGTTGGTCTCGCGTTACTATAGCGATCTCGCGAGACTACGTCATCACAGGGCCTTGCCGCAAGGCATTACTGGGAACGCTGAGGCCGGGAATGCAGCGCGGGACGTCGGAAGGTAAATATACCCCGATTTTTTATTTTTTATTCTTTTTTTTACAGGGGTATGGTGCCCAGGACCTGGAGGACAGTCTCCTCTCCTCCACACCGTGGGTACCAACCGCACATGAGACGCTTTACTTCCCGCATGGTGGGCATAGCCACATGCGCGAAGTAAGTGATTCTCATGCATTCCTATGGGTGCGGAATCGCGGCAATTCTTTGTGATTCCGCACAAAAGAATGATCATGCTGCGATTTTTTCCGCAATGCGATTCCGCCGCGGAAAAAAGCGCAGCATTAGCACAGCATGTGCTGAATGCCATAGGAATGCATGGGGGGTATTCTGTACACGATTTTTAAACGTTTTTGTGCCGAAAATCGAGGCAAAAACGCTTAAAAATTGCATCGTGGGCACACAGTCTGACTCTGTAATTGCTGTAATTACCATATTTTATGGCTTATAAGATGCACTTTTCCCCCCAAATTTTTGAGGAAAATGAGAGTGTGTCTTATAATGCGTTTATACCTTACCTGTATCTTGGCTGCAGGCCGCAGGATGGGATAAGGGGGTGCCCTGCGGTGCTACAGGGGTGTCTGGCGCTGTGGGGGTGTCCGGTGGTGCTGCCTGGTGCTCCTGCGGGTCTCTTGCGCTGCCGGGGCTCTGCCGGCATTTTGTGAATGCGCTGAAATCTTATCTCTCGAGATCTTCATTTGCGCATGTGTAAAATGTAATACCATGGCCGCCGGGGGGTAGCTTCTGCTGTCGTCCCAGTACTCACTGTGCTGGAGGCTGTTTCATCACCCGTATGCTGTTCCCTTTGAGGACTCAAATGACTGCAGACGGAGGCTGGAAACAACTTTAACAACTCAGCTTTATTCTCTTCAGGGCACAGCATATCCACAATGGTTGCTCAATAACAGCAATACATCTTCATCTACAGCAGTACGTTACTTCTTCCTTCACTTCACACGTATGAACCACACAGACAAGCTGACACGTCACACGGAGCATGGTGAACACGGAACTACTTCCCTTCTTCCTGTACGTGTCCCAGATTTGCAGCTCACTACACTCTTCACAAAGCTCCTGTACTCCACACGTCCACACGGGGCTCACCCACTGACCTCCCTGGCTTGTACAATTCCAGACACGGGCTGGTTTCCATAGACTGGCTTGGTTTTCACTTCAGCTCTTCTTTGCTAGCTGACTTGACCACTGAGACTCCTTCGTCAGTCACCCTAGTCCTGCAATTCCCAGTCCCTAACTGCAGAACCTCCAGTGACCTCTCCTCACTGGCTACTGCTGTAGGCATTCGCTGTTTCACTCCTGTCCAGTATGGCTACCGCCGGTTCAACTCACTCATGAGGGAAAACCTATCTCCTTTTCTGTCTCTCACTAGCCACTCCTCTCAGGCCCCCTCCTCACAGTCTTCTCACTAGTTGAGCTCAGTGCCCCCATCTAGTGGCCCTTTTCTAGTACTACAACTAACTAACTTATTAATGTTGTGTAAACGCAAACACACACATACACACGACATGCATACTGCACACAAATAATACACAGCAATGTTACTATTCACAGAGCGAGGCCCTTGACCAGTGGCGTATCTAGGGGGGGGCAACCGGGGCAGTTGCCCCGGGCGCAGCCAGCAGGGGGGCGCAGTCGGGCCGCCTAATGCAGCGGTCCGCAGTGTCCTCCCTGGCGGCTGCGTTCTGCCGCCCCCCGCCTGAGAGTCTCTGTGTCAGCTGTTAAGCTGACAGCCGGCGCAGAGAAGGAGGCCGTGCCGGCTCCCAGGGAGCAATTGTACTGGCGTCTATACAGACGCCTGTACAATTGAAGCTCTGACTGCCGGGCCAGAGCGACGTCAGCAGCGTGATCATGTCATGTGATCATGCTGCTGACGTCACTCCCCGGCGCCCAAAGCAAACGCTGGTGGTAAGTGTGCTCCACTGTGGAGCTGAAGAACCACCGAAGATGGGAGATGGGGGGGGGATTTGTAGAGGGGATGGCGGTTAATGTGTGGGGGTATTTAGAGTGGGGATGGGGGTTAATGAGTGGGGATGCCATGGGGTTAATGTGTGGGGGGATTTGGAGTGGAGATGGGAGTTATTTAATGTGATGGGGGTTAATGAGTGGGGATTGGTTAATGTGTGCGGGGGTTAATGAATGGGGATTGGGTTAATGTGTGCGAGGGTTAATGAATGAGGATTGGGTTAATGTGTGCGGGGGTTAATGAGTGGGGATTGGGTTAATGTGTGTGGGGGTTAATGAATGGGGATGGGGGTTAATGTGTGGGGGTATTTGGAGTGCAGATGGTTATTTAATGTGTGGGGGGATTTGGAGTGGTGATGGGGTTAATGAGTGGGGATTGGGTTAATGTGTGGGGGGATTTGGAATGGGGATGGGGGTACTTAATGTATGTGGGGGATTGGGGATGGGGGAATTTAATGTGTGGGGAGATTTGAGGACACAAAATAAAGAGTATGTATGAGGAAACAGTATGGGGGATTGGTGCAGACAGTATGGGGAGCGAATGGGTTAATGTAAGTGGACACAGTATGGGGAGTCGGGGATATGTGTGAGCAGACAGTATAGAGAGTGAGGGGGTAAATATATGAGGAGACAGTATGGTGAACAGGTGGGATGCTAGAGGGGACAGTATGAGGAGGGAGGGGAATAGTGTGAGGTGACAGTATATTGCAGATATTTATATTTAGGAGCATTATAATGACACTTCTATCTTTAAGGGGATCGTGTGGAGATTTGCTGCAGAAGACCGGAGAAGATGGACGTCTACAGAGACGAGATGTGGATGAGAAAACTCATCATGGGGTCTAGAAGAAAAGGAGACTGACTGCAGAGACGACGTCATCTATATAGAAAATATAAAATATAGAATTTTGGATAACTAGAGGCGGAAGACCTGTGAAGACTCAGACGTCAAGGTTAGATTTCAGAAAGGCAGATTTTAAGGGATTCAGAAAGAGAATTGGAGGGATCCAATGGCTGGATATCCTTAAAGACAAAAATGTCCAGGAAGGATGGGAAATCTTGAAAAATGAAATTCTCAAAGCACAGTTGTTAACAATTCCGAAAAGAGGGAAGAATAGGAAGCATTTAAGGAAACCAGGATGGATGAACACAGAACTTAAGCACATGCTAAAAAGGAAGCAAAAAATGTTTATAAAATGGAAAGAAGGAGGCATATCTAAAGAAGAATATAATGCTGTCTGCAGAACCTGCAAGGCACAAATCAGATTAGCTAAAGCTGAAAATGAATTGAGGCTTGCAAGAGATGTCAAAAGCAATAATAAAGGATTTTGGGGATATGTCAAAAGTAAAAGAAAAGTCAAAGATGCTATAGGATTTTTACAGGATGAAAATGATGAAATGGTAAGACAGGATGTTGAGAAGGCTGAACTTTTAAATTCCTATTTTGCATCTGTTTTCTCTCAGAAAGGAAATGTAACATCAACTGTTATTCACTGTCCTATTAAGGGAATAGAAGAATCCAGGATATCTATAAACAGAAAGATAGTGAGGAAACACTTAGCTAACCTAAATGTATTCAAGTCTCCAGGTCCAGATGAATTACACCCCAGAGTACTGAAGGAGATAGCAGAAGAAATTTTTGAACCCCTCTCCATAATCTTTGAAAATTCTTGGAGAACAGGAGAAGTGCCGGAAGACTGGAGAAGAGCAAATGTTGTTCCTATCTTCAAAAAGGGGAAGAAGGTGGACCCAGGCAACTATAGGCCGGTGAGTCTGACTTCTATACCAGGAAAGATCTTTGAACAAATTATTAAACAACATGTATGTCAATACCTGGATAAGAATGAAGTGATTAAACAGAGTCAGCATGGGTTTGTAACTAATAAGTCATGTCAGACTAATTTAATTTCCTTCTATGATGGTATTACTGATTGGGTGGATCAAGGAAATGCTGTAGATATAGTATATCTTGACTTCAGCAAAGCATTTGACAAAGTCTCTCATACAATCCTTATTGAAAAAATGACTAAGTATGGAATGGACAAGGCAACTGTTAGGTGGATTCATAACTGGCTTAGTGATCGGACCCAAAGAGTGGTCGTAAATGGCTGCACATCCAGTTGGAAGAATGTCTCAAGTGGGGTACCACAGGGCTCTGTCCTGGGCCCTGTATTGTTCAACATCTTTATCAACGATTTAGATGAAGGAATTGAGGGTAAACTGATTAAATTTGCTGATGACACAAAGCTAGGAGGGATAGCTAATACTAGAGAAGAGAGAGAGAGGATTCAAAAAGATTTAAATAAACTGGAGAAGTGGGCAGCAACTAACAGAATGGTTTTTAACAGGGAGAAATGCAAAGTACTACATCTGGGCAATAAAAATGAAAAAAGCATATATAGAATGGGAGGAATAGGGCTAAGTGACAGCACATGTGAAAAAGACTTGGGTATACTAATAGATCACAGACTGAATATGAGTCAACAGTGTGATGCAGCAGCAAAAAAGGCAAATGCAATTCTAGGATGTATTAACAGAAGCATACAGTCTAGATCACGTGAAGTAATTATTTCTCTCTACTCCTCTTTGGTCAGACCTCATCTGGAATATTGTGTCCAATTTTGGGCACCACATTTTAAAAAAGACATCAACAAACTGGAGCAAGTTCAGAAAAGAGCGACCAGAATGGTGACCGGTCTGCAAACCCTGTCTTATGAGGAAAGGTTGCAGGATTTGGGAATGTTTAGTTTGCAAAAGAGAAGACTGAGAGGAGACTTAATAGCTGTCTACAAATATCTAAAGGGCTGTCACATTGTAGAAGGATCAACTTTATTCTCATTTGTACAAGGAAAGACTAGAAGCAATGGGATGAAGCTGAATGGGAGGAGACACAGATTAGATATTAGAAAAAACTTTTTGACAGTTAGAGTGATCAATGAGTGGAACAGGCTGCCACGAGAAGTGGTGAGTTCTCCTTCAATGGAAGTCTTCAAACAGAGGCTGGACAGACATCTAACTGGGATGATTTAGCGAATCCTGCTTTGAGCAGGGGGTTGGACCAGATGGCCCAGGAGGTCCCTTCCAACTCTACGATTCTATGATTCTATGATTCTATGATTCTATAAGGTACCTGGATGTAAATATTATTTGTGCTACTGACTAATTCTCATGTTTTTATTTGTTAGGAGCATTACAGGGGTTGTCCAGGTTTGTACGGAGTCTGCAGTCATTCTATGTGACTGCAGACTTCTGAATTCTCACAGTGCTCACTGCACGCTGTTAGGATTCTCTCGTGCCGGTAATTTACATACATGCGGTCACATGCTGACTAGACATGTGTGGCCTCACTCAATGAAAGTGAACGGAGCGAGGCCGGGCACGTCTAGTCGGAATGTGGCCAGAAGTATATAAATCACATACTTGTGCTGACATGACTGTACATCGGCAAGGGAGAATCCTAAAAGTGTGCAGTGCATTCGTTGTGAGAATTCAGAAGCTGCAATGTCAGGATTCAGCGCTGCAGGTTCCAGTAGTCATCACATGGACACTTCACTCATGTGCGATTTTCATACTTGACAACGAGCTTCTCTTCCTGCTTCTCTCAGTTTTTTACTGAACATTGAGAGCATTAGGAGGAGCAGCTCGTGGGTACATGGCTAAGTGTGCAAGTCGCATATGTACTTGGGGGGGGGGGGGGGGGCGACGAACCGAATTCTTGCCCCGGGTGCCAGAGAGCCTAGATACGCCTCTGCCCTTGACCTCCTTACACTTGTGCCGCCCCGGTGGCCATTTTCCCAGAGTTCACCGCACAGGAAACCATGGAACTGCCGAGGCTCTGACCTGTCACAAAATGTTGGCAGAGCCCCGCCAGTGCCGGGCACCTGCAGCACCGGAGACACCTGCAGCATCGGGCAGCACCGCCGGGCAGCACGGAGACATCCGGCAGCAGCACCGGGAAGCAGCACCAGACACCCGCAGCAGCACCAGACATTGCAGCAGCACCAACACCCGTAGCAGCAAGCCGCACATCAGAACACCCCCACATCCTAGCCTGCGGCCTGTAGCATCACCCCACTCTTGCCTCCTCCAGTAGCAACCCTGGGACCCCGCTTCACTACAGCCACGAACTTCGGTAAGCAATAAGATGCATGGATTATAAGAAGCACCACCATTTTATTTAAAAACAAATCCTATTTTTCTCCTCAAAATTTGGGGTACGTCTTATAATCCGGAGCGTCTTATAATTAAAAAAATATGGTACATCTTTTCCTATTCTAATCTCTTCCTCCTCTAGTATATAATGCTGATACACCAGAAAAGTCCTTACTGAGATCCTCATTTCTGTCTTATCTGCTAATACTGACTACATGGTTACACACATAGTACACCATGCCTCACTATTACTATTACTCACTGAGACTCTGTAATTGCTGTAATTACATCTTTTACTATTCTCTTCCCCATCCAGTATATAATGCTGAAACAGCAGAAAGGTCCTTACTCAGATCCACCATTTCCATATTATCTGCTGATACTGACTACATGGTTACAGGGCCGGTTTTAGGCATAGTGGGGTCCTAGGCAAAAGTTTAAAATGGGGCCCCAAATGCTAACATATTGCACATCACACAGAAGCATTTCTGTTCTATTTACATGCGTTGAGTTCAGGCCGCTAAACGAGTGTGATCGACAAAATTGAAGTCGTTTGATGCTTGTTCCCTGCCTCTTTCCACTGGCTGACGAATAATGATGGGGACAGAACAATCAATATTAGGTCAATCTGTCCCCACAGAGTATCACGTTATCAGCAGCACATCTACAGTTTACACCGGCGATGTGCTGCTGAGAGCATTGATGTTTGTTCCGGCATAAACAATCCAATCACTCGATGAATAGGCAGCATTTTGCTTGTTTAGTATAATGCACCCCATAGTCTTCCATATATTATGTGCACCACAGTCCTCCATATTGTAAAATATACACCCCATAGTCCTCCATATAATATTATGTGCCCCATAGTCCTCCATATAGTATAATACACTCCCCATAGTCCTCCATATAGTATAATACACTCCCTATAGTACTCCATATAGTATAATACACTCCCTATAGTCCTCTATATATTAAAATACACTCCTCAGTCCTCCATATAGTATAATACACTCCTTATAGTCCTCCATATATTAAAATACACTGCTCAGTCCTCCATATAGTATAATACACTCCTCAGTCCTCCATATAGTAAAATACACTACTCAGTCCCCAATATGGTATAATACACTCCTCATAGTCCTCCATATATTAAAATACACTGCTCAGTCCTCAATATAGCATAATAAAGTCCTCATAGTGCTTCATACAGTAGAATGCACCGCCATAGTCATCCATGTAGTACAATTCACTTGCAATAGTATAATGCACCCCATAGTTCTTCATACAGTATAATATATTCCCCATAGTCCTTGATACAGTATAATGCAGCCCACATATAGTATAATGCAGCCACCCCATAGAGCATAATGCAGCCACCCCAGAGTATAATGTAGCCAACCCACAGAATATAATGCAACCCCATAATACCACATAATGTACCCTCATAGAATATAATGCAGCCCCCTCATAGAGTATAATGCAGCCCCTCCATGGAATATATGGTACCCCCTCATAGAGTATAATGCAACCCCCATAGAATATAATGCAGTATGATGCAATCACCGCTCATAGAATATAATAAATATAATACAGCCCCCCATAGAATATAATGTAGCCCCTATAGAATATGATGCTCTCTCCTCCGTCATTGCTTTGAACTCTATCGGCGTCACTAACGCTGGTATAGTTGAATGCGGCGCGGGGGAGTCAGCACTGGCACCGGACAGGCCGCAACCGCAGGCTGGAGTGGAGCGTCAGTGGCCGTGGGCAGCCGCAGACAGGCCGCAGCCCCGGGCTGGAGCAGGGCGGTGGCGGCCGCAGGCGGCAGTGGACAGGCTGCAACCATGGGCTGGAGTGGAGCGGCGGCAGCCGCTGGGAGCGCGGTTAGGCGGTCAGCGTCTCTCTGCTGGACGGCTCGGTGCCGTCTCCCTTCTGTCGGCAGTGAGTCTCCCTTCAGTCTCTCCTGTCGCTGCTCTGCTCTCCTTGCTCTGGCTCTCCGGCGCCCTCTAGCTTCCTTGCTCCTTCTCTGCTGCTCTGTCGACTGCCCTCTTCTGGCGTCCTCAGCACCTCTTATATAGACTCCACCCCCAACCTTTCTAGAACTCTCTGTGCTCCATCTCTCAATTATGTCCCTCGGAAACAGTCCCCCTAGGAACCTTGGTGACAGTCCCCTTGGTTCTGGGCCGGGTACGCAGCAGGGACTCCTCCTCCTACATACACATCAAGTCCCAAGAGCGGACCACGGAGGTGGCCATCGAAAGGAGATCTGTGCGCTTGGCCCATACCTTCCAAAGTCCGATCTTCAAGCAAGTTCCTGCAGCATCATCACTCCCAGAAACTATGGAGGTTGATCATGTGTCAGAATTTGAACCTAACAACTCCTGTGCACCAGTCGGCAACTCTTCCTTCTGAGCTATTCAGCGCGCTGGACAGTTCCTTGCTTATCCAAATACTTCATAGAATCATAGATCATAGAATGGTAGAGTTGGAAGAGACCTCCTGGGTCATCTGGTCCAACCCCCTGCTCAAAACATGATTCACCAAATCATCCCAGACAGATGTCTGTTCAGCCTCTGTTTGAAGACTTCCATTGAAGGAGGACTCACCACATCTCGTGGCAGCCTGTTACACTCATTGATCACCCTAACTGTCAAAAAGTTTTTTCTAATATCTAATCTGTCTCCTCCCATTCAGTTTCATCCCATTGCTTCTAGTCTTTGCTTGTGCAAATGAGAATAATGATGATCTTTCTGCAATGTCACAGCCCTTGAGATATTTGTAGACAGCTATTAAGTCTCCTCTCAGTCTTCTTTTTTGCAAGCTAAACATTCCCAAATCCTGCAACCTTTCCTCAAAAGACAGGGTTTGCAGACCGGTCACCATTCTGGTCGCTCTTCTCTGATGAACTTGCTCCAGTGTGTTGATGTCTTTTTTAAAATGTGGTGCCCAAAACTGGACACAGTATTCCCGATGAGGTCTGACCAAAGAGGAGTAGAGGGCAATAATGACTTCACGTGATCTAGACTGTATGCTTCTGTTAATACATCCTAAAATTGCATTTGCCTTTTTTGCTGCTGCTTCACACTGTTGACTCATATTCAGTCTGTGATCTATTAGTATACCCAAGTCTTTTTCACATGTGCTGTTGCTTAGCCCTATTCCTCCCATTCTGTATATGCTTTTTTCATTTTTATTGCCGAGATGTAGTAGTTTGCATTTTTCTCTGTTAAAAACCATTCTGTTAGTTGCTGCCCACTGCTTCAGTTTATTTATATCTTTTTGAATCCTCTCTCTCTCTTCTCTATTATTAGCTATCCCTCCTAGCTTTGTGTCATCAGCAAATTTAATCAGTTTACCCTCAATTCCTTCATCTAAATCATTGATAAAGATGTTGAACAATACAGGGCCCAGAACAGAGCCCTGTGGTACCCCACTTGAGACATTCTTCCAACTGGATGTGCAGCCATTTACGACCACTCTTTGGGTCTGATCACTAAGCCAGTTATGAATCCACCTAACAGTTGCTTTTTTTCAATAAGGACGGTGTGAGATACTTTGTCAAATGCTTTGCTGAAGTCAAGGTATACTATATCTACAGCAATTCCTTGATCCACCCAGTTAGGGTTAGGGTAACCCTAACCCCAGTGATTCTGTCCTAGAAGAAAATTAAGTTAGTCTGACATGAATTATTAGTTACAAACCCATGCTGACTCTGGTTAATCACGTAATTCTTATCCAGATACATACATACAAGTTGTTTAATAATTTGTTCAAAGATCTTTCCTGGTATAGAAGTCAAACTCACCGGCCTATAGTTCCCTGGGTTCACCTTCTTCCCCTTTTTGAAGATAGGAACAACATTTGCTCTTCTCCAGTCTTCTGGGACTTCTCCTGATCTCCAAGAATTTTCAAAGATTATGGAGAGTAGTTCAAAACTTTCTTCTGCTATCTCCTTCAGTACTCTGGGGTGTAAGTCATCTGGGCCTGCAGACTTGAATTAATTTAGGATAGCTAAGCATTCCTCCACTATCTTTCTGTTTATAGATAGTCTGGATTCGTCTATTCCTTTAATTGGACAGTGAAGATCAGTTGATGTTACATTTCCTTTCTGAGAGAAAACAGATGCAAAAGAGGAATTTAAAAGTTCAGCCTTCTCAACATCCTGTCTAACCATTTCATCATTTGCAGCTTGCAAAAATCCTACAGCATCTTTGACTTTACTTTTACTTTTGACATATCCCCAAAATCCTTTTTTATTGCTTTTGAAGTCTCTTGCAAGCATTAATTCATTGTCAGCTTTAGATAATCTGATTTGTGCCCTGCAGGTTCTGCAGACAGCATTATATTTTTCTTTAGATATGCCTCCCTCTTTCCTTTTTTGAATGCGTTTAAGTTCTGTGTTCATCCATCCTGGTTTCCTTAAATGCTTTCTATTCTTCCCTATTTTTGGAATTAACAACTGTGCTTTGAGAATCTCATTTTTCAAAATTTCCCATCCTTCCTGGACATTTTTGTCCTTAGGGTTAGGATATCCAGCCATTGGATTCCTCTGATTCTCTTTCTGAATCCCTTAAAATCTGCCTTTCTGAAATCTAACCTTGACGTCTGAGTCTTCACAGGTCTTCCTCCTCTAGTTATCCAAAATTCTAAAATAGCATGGTCGCTACCTCCTAGGGTCCCAGCCACTTTTACCTCCTCAACCATTTCCTCCCTGTTTATAAGGATTAGATCCAAGGTAGCAGATCCCCTTGTTTTCTCCCTTACCTTTTGGAAGGTAAAGTTGTCAGCAAGAGAGGATAAGAATTTCCTTGACCTGTTAGTTTTGCCTGAGAGAGAATCCCAACAAATGTCTGGATAGTTGAAATCTCCCATGACCACTATCATATTTTTTGGAGAACTTGGCCATCTGATGCATAAAGAGTTCATCCATATCTTCACCTTGCACAGGCGGCCTGTAGTAAATGCCTACAATGGTGTCCTTTCCATTGTTCTGTCCTTGTATTCTTACCCAAACAGTTTCCACAGAACTCCCAGTCTCTGAAGCTTCAATCTCTGTGCAGATATACGCGTTTCTAACATACAATGCGACACCTCCTCCTAGTTTATCAAGTCTGTTTCTCACAAATAAGTTGTATCCTTCTAGCCTTGTATTCCAATCATTTGTATTGTCCCAAGTTTCAGTAATTCCAATGACATCGCATATCTTATCCTATGTTAGTAGTTCCAATTCTCCTTGTTTGTTGCCCATGCTTTGTGCATTCGTATAGAAACATTTTAGTTTGCCATTGGTTTCTCTTTCTCCAATATTTTTATTATTTCGATTTTTTTGTCTTTGTTCTTCCTTTCCACTTCTAATAGCAGAGTTCTCAATAGTATTTGTCAGATGTATGGCTTTTTCTGGCCTTTTGCTTCCCTTTGCACATTGTTCTAGTTTAAAGCTCTCCTGATGAGTGTAGCAAGGCAACTACCAAATACATGTTTTCCAGCCTACATAAGGTGCACCCCATCTCTAGCAAGTAGTCCATCATATAGGTAATTCACTCCGTGATCCAGAAATCCAAATTCTTCCTGACGGCACCATCGACGTAGCCAGTTGTTCACCTGCAGAATCTTATTCCACCTCATTTAATGACCATCCACTGGGAGGATGGATGAGAATACCACCTGTGCTCCCAGTTCTTTCACGTTCTTACCTAAGTTTTCAAAGTCACTTCAGGTGGTTTCCAGGTCCTTTCTTGTCATTTGTCCCCACATGTATTAGCTTGAACGTGAACCTATGTTGTTGTCTCCTCCCTGAGTTTCTTGTTGGCTACCACCCTGAGTTCCTGGTTGGTTCTTTCTGATTGCACATTGATCGCCCCCAGGGCAAGTGTGGGGAGCACTCACTTACTCGGTGCCGGACCGGAGTCTCAGAGGGATGTATCACAGTGGCGGTGACCCGGTCCGTGGCCCCAGGGGATCCATTGTAAAGATGGGGGTTGTAATGTAGTTGGATAAAGTTTATAGGTAGTTGATTCGTGACACCACCTGTGGTGCTCGGCAAGGGAGGTGTTAAGCCGCCGCTGTGGTGCAGATCCTCTGGGACAGATGGTGGGGCACAGCAAAGATGTAATAGCTCTCCACAGGGAGAGCTGTGGTCCCAGGAAAGTAGTGATAGATGTCAAGGTACATGTTGTAGTGTTAGGCACAGAGATTTAGAAGTGCTGAGTAGGTTGGTGCAGGAAGAAGGCAATGACACAGCTGAGTGCAGTTCTAGTTCTTTTACTCACGGTTTTGGCACAGACAGGTGCCCGCTTCAATGTCGCAGCTTCCAGGTCAGGGACTCAGCCAACTCCCCAGGCAGCACTCCCTTCCGTGCACCTTTGCTGAACGTCTCCTTTCTAGCGCTAATCTGAAGTACTTGCAGTTCTGAATTACACTCAAGTGCCTCCTTCTTGATGTTACTTAAACTACACTCGTATGACAGGTGGCTTCAGCCTGCTTCGGGGACTTCATCAATCACATCCCAGCTAACACATAAGTTGCCACTGTGTCTTTGAGTCTTTGGTGAGAATAGAGCGGTCACAACTCCTATTCCTCCGGTTTCTGCTGCAGAATCGTTAGTATCACAAACAGCCTCGGATACCGGCGCCCGGCCTTGGCGCAATGAACTTAGGAAAGGGCTCTGCACTAGCCCTAACTCCCAGTCTCTCTCCTCACGTTCCGTTCTTATCTATCTTCCTTCTGAACAACTGATCCTTCTTTCTTCCTCTTTCTCTTTCCCTACTTCCCCATAGGGGAGACTCCACAGAGAGATCTTCTCCCTGCTTCCCACGTAGGGAAATCGTCTGCCTTCCTCCTCACTCAGGGGATTCTGCCCTGAGGTCTTCCCTCTGCTTCCCCCTGAGGGGAACTGCCCCAACTTCCTGTCAGCTTTCCCCTCTTAGTGTCTCTAAGATCCACCCACCACCTAGCACCCTTCATGAACCAAAGCAGCTGCCATAAAGGGTGCTCTGCTGTTCTAAGGTGTCTGTGCTGGATGTAGGTGATGGAGGCTGGTCAGTTGTCACCATCTTACCTGGAAAGTGGGATACTACACCTCAGGAGGAGATCCCAAAAGGGAAAAAAACCAAAAAAAACACCTGGTTCCCGCGCTGCTATACTTCAACCCTCAAATGGAGGAAATCCAGTCGATTCTAGGAGTAGGTTCCAATATCAATGTTTTATTTCATGGTACATACAAAGACAACGCGTTTCGAGGTCCATTCCATGGCCTCTTCCTCAGATCAGATGTACAAGGATCTTTTACACCTCAGGAGGAGGTGCAGTACCTCTGTGGTGACTGAAACCTCAGGGGGCGCCACATACACCCTATTTAACCCCTTCATGACCCAGCCTATTTTGACCTTAATGACCTGGCCATTTTTGGCAATATTGACCAGTGTCCCTTTATGAGGTAATAACTCAGGAACGCTTCAACGGATCCTAGCGATTCTGAGATTGTTTTTTCATGACATATTTGGCTTCATGTTAGTGGTAAACTTAGGTCAATAATGTTTTCATTTATTTGTGAAAAAAACGGAAATTTGGCAAAAATTTTGAAAATTTCGCAATTTTCACATTTTTAATTTTTATTACGTTAAACCAGAGAGTTATGTGACACAAAATAGTTAATAAATAACATTTCCCACATGTCTACTTTACATCAGCACAATTTTGGAAACAAAATTTTTTTTTGTTGGGAAGTTATAAGGGTTAAAAGTTGACCAGCGATTTCTCATTTTTACAACAAAATCATTTTTTTTAGGGACCACCTCACATTTGAAGTCACTTTGAGAGGTCTATATGGCAGAAAATACCCCAAAGTGACACCATTCTAAAAACTGCACCCCTCAAGCTACTCAAAACTATATTCAAGAAGATTATTAACCCTTCAGGTGCTTCACAGCAACTAAAGCAATGTGGAAGGAAAAAATGAACATTTTAATTTTTCCAATAAAAAATTTCTTTTAGCATCAATTTTTTCATTTTCACATGGGCAACAGGATAAAATGGATCCTAAAATTTGTTGGGCAATTTCTCCTGAGTACACCGATACCTCATATGTGGTCATAAACCACTGTTTGGGTGCACGGCAGGGCTCAGAAGGGAAGGAGCGCCATTTGACTTTTTGAATGGAAAATATGCTGGAATATTTAGCGGTTGCCATGTCGCGTTTGGAGAGTCCCTGTGCGCCTAAACATTGGAGCTCCCCCACAAGTGACCCCATTTTGGAAACTAGACTCTCCAAGGAACTTATTTAGATGCATAGTGAGCACTTTGAACCGCCAGGTGCTTCACAAATTTATCCATAAAAAAAAAAGGACTTTTTTTTCACAAAAATTTTCTTTTAGCCTCAGTTTTTTCATTTTTACATGGGCAATGGGATAAAATGGATCCTAAAATTTGTTGGGCAATTTCTCCTGAGTGCACAGATACCTCATATGTGCTCATAAACCACTGTTTGGGCACACGGCAGGGTCCCGAAGGGAAGGAGCACCATTTGACTTTTTGAATGGAAAATTAGCTCCAATCGTTAGTAGACACCATGTCGTGTTTGGAGAGCCCCTGTGTGCCTAAACATTAGAGCTCCCCCACAAGTGACCCCATTTTGGAAACTAGACCACCCAAGGAACTTTTCTAGATGTGTGGTGAGGACTTTGAACCCACAAGTGCTTCACAGAAGTTTATGACGCAGAAAAGTGAAAATAAAAAAATAATTTTTTTTCCTCAAAAATGATATTTTAGCCCGCTATTTTTTATTTTCACAAGGCTAACAGGAGAAATTGGACCACAAAAGTTGTTGTGTAATTTGTCCTGAGTACACCGATACCCCATATGTCAGGGGAAACCACTGTTTGGGCGCATGGGAGAGCTCAGAAGGGAAGGAGCGCAATTTTGGAATGCAGACTGATGGGATGTTCTGCGGGCATCATGTTGCGTTTGCAGAGCCCCTGATGTGCCTAAACAGTAGAAACCCCCCACAAGTGACCCCATTTTGGAAACTAGACCCCCCAAGGAGCTTATCTAGATGTGTAGTGAGCACTTTGAACCCCCAAGTGCTTCACAGAAGTTTATAAACGCAGAGCCATGAAAATAAAAAATCATTTTTTTTCCTCAAAAATGATTTTTTAGCCCGCTATTTTTTATTTTCACAAGGGTAACAGGATAAATTGGACCCCTAAAGTTGCTGTTCAGTTTGTCCTGAGTACGGTGGCACCCCATATGTGGGAGGGAACCACTGTTTGGGCGCACGGCAGGGCTCAGAAGGGAAGGAGCGCCATTTGACTTTTTGAATGGAAAATTATCTCCAATCGTTAGCGGACACCATGTTGTGTTTGGAGAGGCCCTGTCTGCCTACACTTTGGAGCTCCCCCACATATCACCCCATTTTGGAAACTATACCCCCTAAGGAAGTTATCTAGATGCATAGTGAGCACTTTGAACCCCCAGGTGCTTTACAAAAGTGTATAACGCAGAGCTGTGAAAATAAAAATATTTTTTTTTCCTCAAAAAATGATTTTTTTAGCCCGCTATTTTTTATTTTCACAATAGTAACAGGAGAAATTGGACCCCAAAAGTTGTTGTCCAGTTTGTCCTGAGTACGCTGGTACCCAATATGTGGGGAGGGACCACTGTTTGGGCACACATCGGGGCTCGGAAGGGAAGTAGTGACGTTTTGAAATACCGACTTAATGGAATGGTCTGCAGGCGTCATGTTACGTTTGCAGAGCCCCTGATGTGCCTAAACAGTGGAAACCCCCCACAAATGACCCCATTTTGGAAACTAGACCACCCAAGGAACTTATCTAGATATGTGGTGAGCATTTTGAACCCCCCAAGTGCTTCACAGAAGTTTATAACGCAGAACCGTGAAAATAAAAAATCTTTTTTTTCCTCAAAAAATGATTTTGTAGCCCACAATTTTTTATTTTCACAAGGTAAACAGGATAAATTCGACCCCAAAAGTTGTTGTCCAGTTTGTCCTGAGTACGCTGGTACCCCATATGTGGGGGGGAGCACTGTTTGGGCACACATCGGGGCTCGGAAGGGAAGTAGTGACGTTTTGAAATACCGACTTGATGGAATGGTCTGCGGGCGTCATGTTACGTTTGCAGAGCCCCTGATGTGCCTAAACAGTGGAAACCCCCCACAAGTGACCCCATTTTGGAAACTAGACCCCCCAAGGAACTTATCTAGATGTTTGATGAGCACTTTGAACCCCCAAGTGCTTCACCGAAGTTTATAACTCAGAGCCGTGAAAACAAAAAAAATCATTTTTTTTCACAAAAATCATTTTTTTAGCACCCAATTTTTTATTTTCCCAAGGGTAACAGGAGAAATTAGACCCCCAAAGTTGTTGTGCAATT
The DNA here is from genome assembly GCF_039654945.1 of Dendrobates tinctorius. Lineage (NCBI taxonomy): Eukaryota > Metazoa > Chordata > Amphibia > Anura > Dendrobatidae > Dendrobates > Dendrobates tinctorius. The sequence goes on along the minus strand of NW_027361813.1, from coordinate 2,602,875 downwards.
TTTCCTGAGTACGCTGATACCCCATATGTGGGGGTAAACCACTGTTTGGGCATACGTCGGGGCTCGGAATGGAGAGAGTGCTGTTTGACATTTTGAACGCAAAATTGGCTGGAATAAATCGTGGCGCCATGTCGCGCTCGGAGACCCCGTGATGTACCTAAACAGTGGAAACCCCTCAATTCTAACTCCAACCCTAACCCCAACACACCCCTAACCCTAATCCCACCCTAATAATAACCCTAACCACAGCCCTAACGCCAACACACCCCTAACCCTAATCCCAACTCTAACCCTAACTACAAGCCTAACCCTAATCCCAACCCACCCCTAACCCTAATTCCAGCCCTAACCCTAATTCCAGCCCTAACCCTAATTCCAGCCCTAACCCTAATTCCAGCCCTAACCCTAATTCTAGCCCTAACCCTAATTCCAACCCTAACCCTAATTTTAACCCTAATTTTAACCCTAACCCTAATTTTAACCCTAATTCCAACCCTAACCCTAATTCTAGCCCTAACCCTATTTCTAACCCTAACCCTATCTGTAACCCTTATTCCAACCCTAACCCTTATTCCAACCCTAACCCTAGTTCGAACCCTAAATGGAAAAAAAAATATTTTTTTTATTTTATTATTTGCGCCTGGCTATGGGGGTGATAAAAGGGGGGTGTATTTACTTTTTTTTTCATTTTGATCACTGTGAGAGTGTATCACAGTGATCAAAATGAAAAATGAACGGGCAACCGGCAAATTCATGGGCGCCGCCATCTTGGACAATGGCAGGCGCACTGCGCATGCGCCCGCCATTTTGCAAGATGGCGGCGCCCATGATCCGGACGCCAGGAGCCACGGCGGGACACCGGGAGCACGATCGGAGGTCCTAGGGGGATCGGAAGGTGGGAGGGAGCGATAGACAGGGGAGGGGGAGCAGATGATGACGGCGGCGAACGATCGCCGCCGTCCATCGGTGGCGGGGGCCGATCGGCCCCGCCAGTCGGTGTGTGGGGGGGTCGGGGGTCGGTGTCCAGCCATGTCCGATGCTATTGCAGCATCGGACATGGCTGGATTGTAATATTTCACCAAATTTCATTGGTGAAATATTACAAATCGCTCTGATTGGCTGTTTCACTTTTAACAGCCAATCAGAGCGATCGTAGGCACGTGGGGGCTAAGCCACGCCCCCAGGGATTAACTGTAGAGTGTCCTTTGTGTGCGGGTCGGGTGACCTTTCAGTGACCCCGGTCACCCGACCCGCAGGGGGGCTATTTATAGCATGACTCCTACGTAGGCGTCATAGGTCGTTTGGGCATGACTTTTCATGACGCCTACGTAGGCGTCATGGGTCGTGAAGGGGTTAAACCTGGCCTTGCTCTCAGTTCCTTGCGTGATTTTTGAGCTACCTGCCTTTAGTCAAGCTTCCTTTCACCTGCTTATTCCTTCAAATGAGATTGCTGCTCCTTGTAAACATCCCCTGGCTTCCTTGACTACGATTCCTGCTTATTCCTTCAAACTACATTGCTGTTTCTGTGTATCGACTCCTTGGCTGCTCCTAGTGGTTGCAATATCACTACTCCAACCAGGTCAGTCCATAGCAGAATAATCATGCGCTCAAAATGGAGTCCGATGCAGTCAAACTGGGGCAGCAACTTCAGAATTTTGGTACCACCTACCAAGAAAAATTTTCTAAGTTGAAGACAAGCGTTGGGTCAGCAAAAGAAAATATTGAGCTGTAGAGGGAAGTTCTGGAATTGCGCAACTCTGGCCCGGAATCAAATGCACGCATGACACTGCCTGCAAAGGTCAGTGGGGTTTGCTATCACTACCTTGGATTCCTAAATCAATGTTGTATCTATTTCCAGATGCATCCTTCTCTGTTTACCAGTCACAGGAAAAGGGTTCTGTTTATCATTAATCTCATGACTGATGAGGCTCTTGCAGAGGCCTCACCTTATGTGGAGAAGAACTCTGACCTCCTAAATGACTTAGTCTCTTTCATCACTGCTATGGATCAAGTGTTTGATGATCCAAATCGTTGTACTATAGCTGAAACCAAATTGCATGACCTACGTCAAAGTCTGCGCTCTGTAGCTGAATATACCTCAAAATTCCGCCCCTGGGTGGCAGACACCACATGGAAATTGGCTGCCCAAAAAAGTCAATTTCACTGAGAATCATCAGAGCTAATCAAAGATGAACTGTCAGGGATTGAGACCCCTGATAATTTGGAGGACTTTATTCAGCTATGCATCTGTATTGATCAGAGACTAACTGAACGAAGAATGGAAAGGCTGCAAGTGTTTGGAAACACCACTAACTACTCTTTTACTCAATCAGCATTAAAAAAAAACAACAAGAGAAGGAAACTGTTCATGAACCTATGCAAATCGATGTAATCTGTAAACCTCTCTCTGCAGTAGAGAACGAGAGGCGGCATACAGAGAGCATATGTCTCTATTGTGGGGGCACTGGACATTTTATCATCAACTGTCCTAACAAATAGACCATAGCCTTCACAAACACCAGGGCTGAAAGCGATTTAGACCTCTTTGAATGGCCAGACCCAGTTCTGCAGATCATCTCGTCCCTAATGCAAGATAAAGGCAAAGAGCAGTCACCATCATCTCATTTTGCTGTTCCCATACAGGTCATAATTGGGAGCCAAAAAGTTCAATGCACTGCCATGTTAGATTCTGGAGCAGGAGGGAATTTCATGGACTTACAATTCACACTTGACAATAATATTGTAAGTAGGACTAAATCCATGCCCATTGATGTGGAAACGGTGGATGGATCACCTTTATCGTCTGGACCTGTTACTCACGAGACAATTGAACTGAAAATCTATATGGAGCCGAATCATCATGAAGCGGCTAGTATTCACCTTATTTTATCTCCAGCATTTCCAATTATTATAGGAATTCCCTGGTTTTCAATTCATAACTAGGGATGAGCGAGCATAATCGTGGGTATTCGGTACTCGGCGAGTAATGTAGTACTCGCGGTACTCGAAACATAGCGAGTATTTCACTACTCGCCTCGCACTATTCGGTTCTCCCGCCCAGCATTTGCCAATCACAGTAATGCCACACCCTTCTTGATTGTGGCGGCATTACTATGATTGGCTCAGCGTCATACAGTACATGAGTCATAGCCTATGAGTCATAGCCTGGCTCTATCTAAGCCCTGCCGCCGCCATTTTCTGCACATTGCATGCAGAACACAGCTAGTGTAGAGTGTGAGCAGCTGCTAGGGAGAGTTGTGTTTGTTTGTGGAAATCATCCAGAAATCCTCTGTAAAACCAAAAAGCTCTTTTCAGAGCTGAAAGTATAAGGTCAGGGACTGAGTAGTGACAGTTTTTTAGTGGCAGCACCGCTGTCTTGTCTGGTTACTGTGGTGCGTAATCTCGCCTTAAACCTGTGGGCAATTTTTTAGTGGCAGCACCGCTGTTTTGTTTGGTGACTGTGGTGCATAATCTTGCCTTAAACCTCTGGGCAATTTTTTAGTGGCAGCACCGCTGTTTTGTTTGGTGACTGTGGTGCATAATCTTGCCTTAAACCTCTGGGCAATTTTTTAGTGGCAGCACCGCTGTCTTGTCTGGTTACTGTTGTGCGTAATCTCGCCTTAAACCTGTGGGCAATTTTTTAGTGGCAGCACCGCTGTTTTGTTTGGTGACTGTGGTGCATAATCTTGCCTTAAACCTCTGGGCAATTTTTTAGTCGCAGCACCGCTCTCTCTGTCTGGTTACTGTGATGCGTAATCTTGCCTTAAACCTCAGGGCAATATTTTTGTGCTGTTGCGGTGCTGTTTGTAAAACACAAAGCAGTACTAGGCTGTAGTGCTACCTTCCACAAAGCACTATCTGCTCCTTGTTCCCCAATATCTGCATCTGAACATCTGCAACTATGGCAGAAAAATCAAAAAATCCTACAAAGGCTGTTGTGAAGGGACAGTGACGTGGATGTGGGGTTGTCATTGGTGCCCAACAAGGCACAGAGTCTGGGAGACCGAAGAAGATGGATGCATCTAGGGTCCTGGTGAAATTTCCCGGTCTGGAACGTAAACGGGTCTGGAAGCCAGAAGAACTAGAGCAGATACTGTCTTGGATGGCTGATAAGGTCTCAACGCAATTTTCTAGCAGCACCCAATCGTCCATGACAAAACAGTCTCCTGTCCATACAGAGAATGCTGGGTCATGCTATTCTCAACCTGTTCCTAGTTCATCACCCTGTCAAGAGTCACAGGAAACATTTGACCCCAACCTTGGCCACCCTGAGGATCTGTTTGGTCCTTTTCCTTTCGCTGCCTCTGGCCTCTCACGGCGCGACATTGAAGAAGAATGTGAGGTATCCTCTGTTGATGATGGCCAAATATTTGAAACCCCACGGCCAGAAGAAAGCCACTTTCATCCACATGATATACCGGGTGAAGAGGTGGAGGATGATGGTGATGACACACAGTTGCCATCTGGCCAGTCACCAATATCAACACAGAAGGAGGATAACATGGACGAGGAGGTGGTCGATGATGAGACCACCGATCCGACTTGGACCGTTGGCACGCATAGCCAGCACAGCATCACAGAGGAAGAAGGTGGACACATAGCACCAACAAATGTCATGATCCAGGTTGGATTGTGACAGATTTAGCACATATAACCTTTTTTTCCTTCAAGCCTTTGGCTTAAGGTTAGTTTTGCCCCCGGTGGCCACTGGGGTTATTACACTGTAGTTACTTTAGCTCTGGTTTTGCCACGGGTGGCCGCTGGGGTTATTACACTGTAGTTGCTTTAGCTCTGGTTTTGCCCCCGGTGGCCGCTGGGGTTATTGCACGTAAATTACCAAGCAGGTGTGATTACCCTTGCTCCTACCTATAAAGGAGTGTCAGGTGTTCTCAATCACGGTTGGTGATATTGTTCATTCCCAACCAACCTTGGTGGTGGAAGGAGCTATTGAGAGGAGTTCCTTGTAGCTCAGCCAGAGCTTTGGAGTAGCAGCTATTCAGGTGGAAGCTGTATCCGGGTGCCGTACTCTGCTGCTTGGAGCCATAGCAAAGCTAAGTTGTGTGTTCTCCCTGTTTGTTGTTTTTCCCTTGTGTGTATTAGTACAGTGGTGGGATTAGTGCCTGCACCATCCAAGTCACTAGTAATGGATAGGTGCAGGGCGAGCTAGGGATTAAGGTATCCTGCTTGGCGACACGTGAGGAACCTGTATAGGGATCGTTAGGAGTTTAGGGACACTGCTTCAGGGGAGTGCAGGAGGTCTCCACGTCCCCATTCCCTATTGCAGGGCCCACCATTGTAACTGTTTTCCTGGTGTTCCCCTTTACTCTGTCTAAATTCGCCCTGCTGGAGGCGGTGTATCCAGGTACACGTGACATTATCAACATTCGCCCTGCTGGAGGCGGTGTATCCAGGTTCACATGACAGCAAAGGCACCAAAGGCTATTGGTTTGAGCAGAGTGCGAAGTGTGTCAACTGTTGCCAAGAGCAATCCCTCTATGCCCCAAGTCAAGGCAAGGGTGCGTTCAGCCGCTGTCTGGAAAATTTTTTCAGATAGTCCTTCTGAACCAAATGTTGTCATCTGTTGCATATGCCATACGAAGCTGAGCAGAGGTCCGGCCAAAGGCAACCAAAACAACACCAGTATGCGGAAACACATGGCAGCCAAGCACCCTAGTCAGTGGGCTGAACAGCAGGGTACCAAATCGGTGTCTGCGGGTCAAACCACTGCCATGTCACCTTTGATCCATCCTTCTCAATGTGCTGGCCAGGAAGCAGGTGATCATCATACCTCTTGCTCACAAGCTGCTGTTGCACAGACACAGTACACAGCAAGCTCATCCACTTGTTGTCCCAGGCAAGCGTCCAGTTGTCCGTGCCCCAGATTTATGAAAGAGGTGTAAATACCAAGCCATGCACCCACAAGCACAAATACTGAACGCGCACATTGCCAAGTTGCTAGCCATGGAGATGTTGCTGTTTAGGCTAATGGGGAAACAGTCTGTGATCTGTTGGCTGTGGCTGCCCCACGATACTCGGTTCCCAGCCAGCACTATTTTTCCCGGTGTGCCTTACCTGCCTTACACCAGCACGTCTTAAACAATCTAAAGCGTGCTCTCACCAACACCATAACCGGGAAGGTCCACCTTACAACAGACAAGTACTAGTGACCAGGGACGATACATCTCTGTCATGGCACACTGACTCAACCTGGTGGAGGGTGGGACAAAGTCTCATACTGGACCATAACATATCCTACCCACGCCACGAATAGCGGCCCAACCTCAATCAGTGTTTCCGCCTCATCATATATGGCCTGTCTCCCCTCTTCCTCCTCCGCCTCGTCATCCTATGCTGAATTACCCTCCACATCACTCCCAAGTTGGGGGCTGTGCAGCAGTGCATCGGCAAAGCGGCAACATGCTCTGCTGAAGCTGATATGCTTAGGTGAAACACCACACACTGCAGCAGAGCAGTGGCAAGGACTAAAACAACAGACCGATCAGTGGCTCTCCCCACTGCAACTCCAACCCGGTCTGGTTGTTTGCGACAATGGGCGTAACCTGGTGGCGGCTTTAAAGCTCGGGAAGCTGGTACACGTGCCATGCATGGCTCACGTGCTGAACCTAGTGGTGCAGAAATTTCTAAAAACATACCCTGACTTGCCGTACCTACTTGAGAAGGTGCGCCGTATTTGCGCCCATTTCCGCCACTCCTCAACCGCTGTTGCCAGTCTTGCAGCACTTCAAAAGCAATTTAATTTGCCAAACCACAGACTGATTTGCGACCTGCCGACACGGTGGAACTCAACATATAATATCTAGGCAAGGGTAAGTGAGCAGCAGAGGGCACTGTCTGAATACCAGCTTAAACATGCCCGTCACACTGAGACTCAGCCAAGACACATAACAACTGTTGAATGGGTGTGGATCGCTGATATTTGTGAGGTGTTTGATAACTTTGAGTACTGCACAAAGCTTGTGAGCACTGATCAGGCTATTATCAGCGTAACCATCCCTATGCTATGTCTGCTGAAACAATCGCTGCAGAATCAAAAAACTGAATCTTTGCTTTCCCAGCAGCTGGGTATGGAGCAAGATTTCACAATGGGTGATCCTACCTTGGCCAGCCAATATCATCAGGTAACCTTGGGGGATGAAGATGATGATGAAAATGAGGAGAGAGATGACTTCTTTTCCAGTGGTACCAAGGGGACACCTCATGCTACAGAGGGGAATCCCAACCCCAGCTTCATGTCTGTCCAGCATGGTTGGGCTGGAGAGGAGGAGGTGGAGGAGGAGAGTCAGTGTGAGGAGAGGATGGGTATTGTTCCTCCTTCAGGGGTCACAGAACATTTGCCTCTTTGCAGCTTGGCACACGTGGAACACTTCATATCTGACTGTCTGTGCCAAGACCCTCACGTAATCCACATTTTGAATAGCAACCTATACTGGTTGGCCACCTTTCTAGACCCACGGTACAAGGGCAAATTTCCTTCGCTACTGTTGCAGTCACCAAGGGGTTTGACCATGGAATCCTTCAAGAAGACCGTTGTCGATAATTTGATGGCACCAGCACCCTCAGACACCACTGCTAGCAGAGGTACCAGTTCTGTGCAACAGCATGCATTAATGGGGAGAGACACTCCAAGCAGGTCCAAAAGAGGTGGTGGTAAAATGTCCACAAACTGGGCCATCTTCAATAAATCGGCTCATCAGCAAGGACTAGCTGGACCAGTAACAATGTCAAGGAGGGATAAGTTGAGCAAGATGGTCAACGACTATCTAAGTGACCATACCTGCGTCCTTCCTGACGCTTCTGTACCGTTTAATTACTGGATATCCAAGCTGCATAGTTGGCCAGACCTCTCCTTATATGCCTTTGAGGTGCTGGCCTGCTTTGCTGCCAGTGTGATGACAGAGCATGTTTTCAGTGCCGCTGAGGCAATCATCACAGATACACGCACACTGTTGACTACAGAGAATGCAGACAGGCTGACTCTGATAAAATTAAACAAGGACTGGATTTCGCAACAGTACTTAAGCCCTCCAGATGACAGTATCCCTACCAAAAGCCTAAAGTCACCCAAACATTATTTTTTTTGCAATTGGTGATCACGTCCATCCTTTCCCATTCAAGCCCCTTTTCTTCTTCTTATACATGTTTTGAAATCCTGCTTCTGCCACATGTACCTCATGGTGAATAAGCTAAAAACAATGTTCCGTTAATTAATATTTCCCATCAGAGGCACTTGTGATGAGACCCTTCTTCCTTCATCAAATATTATACAGCCCCTTGGGCTAATTTTTGGAGACACTATGGCTATGCCTGGACACTGGGCACTGCAACTACTGTGCTAGTAATCCTAACTTCATCATAATTGTTTGGCCCTTCAGACCAGCCTTGCTTCCTTCATCAAATATGATACAGCCCCTTGGGCTAATTTTTGGAGACACTATGGCTATGCCTGGACACTGGGCACTGTAACTACTGTGGTCGTAGTCCTAGCTTCATAATTGTTTGGCCCTTCAGACCTGCCCTTCTTCCTTCATAAACCATGATACAGCCCCTTGGGCTAATGTTTTGAAGACACTATGTCTATGCCTGCACATTGGGCACTGTAACTACCGTGCTTGTAGTCTACTTTCAGAATTGTCTGTCTCTTGAGGCTTTCTTCCTGTGTCAACCATGAGACAGCTACTGAAAAAGATAAATTTCAGCTCACCTCTTGTAAGTTCGTAAGAACTATTGAAAAGCTCTGAGCGCGGACACGTCTCTGCCAGGACGTACAATGACTCCAAAAAAAGGAAGAAAGGTCCAGCTCCAGAAATTTAAAATCCAGGATTTTTATTATATCATGTTTAAAATACATTCATGGCTGCTTGTGATCAAGTAACGGCAACAAAGTTCACCGCATGGGGATATTCTCCAGGTCTCTGTATGCGTTTTGAGCACAAATGCTTCTTAGACTCTGAGTCAATTATTATGAATTATAGTACATAGAGAAATAAGCATCCATACTATACATTACCAAGCATTGTAACATTACTTCTCCACTGGAGGGACCACAGTGTCAGTGAGAAGGAAATACTCTGGTCTTGTCATCACAGAAACCGTGCACCCACGATACCTTCTGGAAATGTCCCTCCCTCACTGAACCGGGTCCACCTTTTTATACACAAAACTCCAGATCCTCCCCTATTACATCTGTGCAGTATGTTTAGGCTGAATCATCATCAGAATCTTGAAATTGCACAGTACGTTGTTGTCTTGATAACAGCACAAGACTTAAAGGTCTGTTATAGACTACTACAATCTTAGTTTGTTTGCACCAACCAGAGATTCGTTTGCCATTAGCATGTCTCTTAACAATAGCACAATGCATCAGGGTTGTTTTGCTACTGATTATAACCCAAGGTCTGTTTGCCTCTAACAATCAATGTTGCCTGTCCAGGTCCAACATATGTTGCTTGTTACAAAGTTAACTCTTCATGCTCATGGCATAATGCTCTAAGATGGTAGCATATGGGCAGCATGACTTCCATAATCACCTATTCTGAAAACTGGATACGTATCGTAACCCAGGCACACACTCATACTTGTCTCATTTGTATCACAATCGGTCCTTGATAATTGATGTCATGCATGACCATTGCTACATTTTGGTCTTCCTTGTAGAATTCCCATCAACCCCCCCAATTGGCAGGATATGCAAAAGTTAAAGTATTCTGTATCTATCACTGTCAAAGCAAATATCACAGTGATCACTTGTGTGCAAATCAGGATAATGAATCTTTGAAACACATAGCTTCAAAGACCACAGAACAATTCCTTGTCTTATGGTATTAACACAGAGCAAACGCTTTGTGGCTCAGTATCAAAGTTCAGCATCAATGATATTACACCATAGTATATTGCAATATATAGTGTTTGGATTCAAACAACCATATTTCATACTTGCAATACATTCCACCCTTGGTCTAGTGACCACACTATATCAAAGTATATAAACGATATATTACAATATGTAGGCTATAAGATATCCATATTTTTATTAGCACCACACCCTTATTATTCTCCAACTTTAATTTTATAATTTCTTATCGGCCTAGTTCATGAAATGGCAAGGCTGATTGTCTGTCCAGGATTTTTGTTGAACCTGGACCACAGGAGAGGTCTAGCACTGACTGTACCATTCTACATCCAAAAATTTGGGGGGCTAATAATGGACTCTAAAGATTTTTTGACGAAAATTAAAGAGGGATACCAAACTGACTTCTTTGTTAACCATCCTTCTAAAGAAATTGATCTTTCCTTTAAGGAGGGATTTTGGATGCAGAACTACCAAATATATGTCCCCGAATCTGCTCGATTTCAGTACTCAAACGTGTCCATGATTCTAAACTTGTGGGACATCCTGGAGTAATGAAAGTGCAAGAACTACTTCGTTCTTTTTGGTTGCTTAATTGTAGGAAGGATGTGTGAAAATATGGTTCTTCTTGTTTAACATGTGCACAGAACAAGACACCACAATCTTCTCCTCTAAGACTTTTTCAACCTCTTCCAGTTCCATCTAGGCCTTGTGGATCAATCTCAATGGATTTTATCGTGGACCTTCCTCCCTCAAAGGAAATGACTGTTATCTTTGTTGTGGTAATAATACAAAAATGGTGGGGGGAACAAGAGGCGCAATAGTGCCCTATCACTAGTGACACTAGAAGTATGAGCGGTATAATACAGTTCCACTCACCTATTCCAGTTGTGTAACCCACAACTGGCTTGAGAGCATATCACAGAATCAGCTGCTGCAGGACCTCCACCAACCACTCGCACGTGGAAAAACCTTCAGAAAGTTGTGGGAAGCAGGGTGTGTTGCAGTCCGCGCTGCCGAGATTCACAAATCACCTGGGATGCAAGATGTTGTAGCAGTGTACTCCTTTATTTCCTCCTACGCGTTTCGGCGCCCTTCCTGGCACCTTCCTCAGGGATATCCCTGAGGAAGGTGCCAGGAAGGGCGCCGAAACGCGTAGGAGGAAATAAAGGAGTACACTGCTACAACATCTTGCATCCCAGGTGATTTGTGAATCTCGGCAGCGCGGACTGCAACACACCCTGCTTCCCACAACTTTCTGAAGATCTTTGTTGTGGTGGATCGGCTCACAAAGATGGCCCATTCTATTCCAACTAAAGGAATTCCTACTGCTGAACAAACTGCAGAATTAGTGGTCAGAGGTATTCAGACTGCATGAAGTTCCTGACAATGTCATTTCTGATAGAGGGTTTCAGTTTACATTAAGATTTTGGAAAACCTTCTGTGCAGTGCTAGGAGTTAAGGTACTGTCACACTTAGTGATGCACCAGCGATCCTGACCAGCGATATGACGCGGTCAGGATCGCTGGTGCATCGCTAAGTGGTCGCTAGTGAGCTGCCACACAGGCAGATCTCACCAGCGACATCCCTGGGGTCGGGGGTCGCTACTTACCTGTCAGACGTGGCGATCCTGACGTCCTCCCGCCTGGCTCCGCGCTCGTCGCTCGTCTCTCCACAGGAAGCGCCGCAGGAAGCTGACGACGAGAAACGGTCCAGGACGTTCTCGCGCGTACAGCGATAACCAGCAGGGGAGCGGGTCGTAGGTAAGTATCACACACAGCGATATCGCTAGCAATATCGCTATAACGTCACAAGTTATAGCGATATTGCTAGCGATATAGCTTAGTGTGACAGGCCCTTTACTGTCAATTTTTCTACTGCCTTCCACCCACAATCCAATGGACAGACTGAAAGAACTAACCAAACCCTTGCACAATACCTGTGCTGTTTTATTTCTTTCCTACAGGATGACAGGGTAAGATAATAATAATCTTATCTTCCAACAGCAGAATTTGCATATAATAACTCCAAACACAGTTCCCAAAGCCCATTTTTTGCTAACTATGGCTTGCATCCGGTATTTATTCCTAATCTTCCTTTCAATACCTCAGATCATGCTGTTATAAACAGACTTACAAAGTTACAGAAAGCTCAAAAAGAACTAACTGAGATGTTACTAAAGGCCCAAGAAGATTATAAAGAAATAGCAGATAAACATCTCAAAGCCCCTCCTACCTTTCAAGTCGGTGACAAGGTTTGGCTTTCTACCAAAAATCTGAAGACAAACGTATCGTTTTCTAAATTAGGTCAAAAATTCGTATGACCTTTTCAAATTTCTGCACAAATTAAGCCAGTTGCTTTACGTTTAAAACTTCCCAGCAGCCTAAAAATTCACACTGTTCCATGTGTCCTTGCTCAAGATATTCAATGAGAACCCTTTTCCAGGAAGAACTCAGCCACCTCCTCCACCAGAAACAGTCCATGGTGAAGAAGAGTACATCGTCGATTAAATTCTGGACTCTAGAAAATTTAGAGTGAGACTACTATATTTGGTACAATGGAGGGGTTATGGACCAGAAGATAATTCATGGGATCCGGAGGGCAACATCCATGCACCCAGGCTTACAAGAGCTTTTCATCTGAGACATCCAGAGAAGCCTGCGTCTGAGATGTACAGAGGCCATCCTGGAAGGAGGGAAGTACTGTCAGGATTCGAATCTAGCAGATCCTGTGCATTAGTTGGCAAGTCTTCCTTCTGAGCTATTCAGATTGCTGGACAGTTCCATGCTTATCCAAATACTTGAACCCATGTTGTTGTCTCCTCCCTGAGTTCCTGATTGGTTCTTTCTGATTGCACACCCTATTTAAACCTGGCCTTGCTCTCAGTTCCTTGTGTGATTATTACGCTAGATGCCTTTAGTCAAGCTTCCTTCCACCTGCATATTCCTTCAAACGAGAGTGCTGCTCCTGGTAAACGACCCCTGACTTCCTTGACTATGATTCCTGCATATTCCCCCAAGCGACACTGCTGTTCCTGTGTATCGACTCCTTGGCTATTCCAGACTACGCTACCTGCTCGGTGCTGCTCCTATTGGTTGCAAATGCAATATCACTACTCCAACCAGGTCAGTCCTTAACATCAGGTCAAACTGACTAAGCATCACCAGGAGGATCGTGATGCTGAGGGAATGTGTTTCTATTGTGGCAGCTCCGAGCACTTTATGTGATCCTGCCCCGAGAAACCGGTAAACGCCAGTGCCTATGGTCTTTGGAGAGGCTACCTAGGGCAAGACTTCTCCCTCTCTCTGTGACTCTGATTGTATCTATCTTCTGCAGCAAAAGCTCTTTCATTGAGCTATCTCACCTGAACTCCAGTTTTGCAGGTAATTTTGTTAGGTTGTGGTCGAGCGGTATAAAATCCCAATCCTACGCCTTCTTCAGACGATTATGATCTCTTCGGTGGATCGAAGGCACCCCCTGAGACCATCCAGTTCCTTACAGAGCCTGTGGAGCTTCAGGTGGGGATGTTACATTCTGAGAAGTTCTCTTTTCTGTTTCTTATCTCACCCTCTGCTCTTAGGTTTGCTGTGGCTGGAGAGACAGGAGCCCGACTTTGATTGGAGTTCTGAAGAAGTCCTCAGTTGGGGACAGATATGCTACGAAACCTGCCTGGATCCCATACGTCACCGCTCTACCTCCAGTTTCTCCATCTAACCTACCAGGTTTGCCAGCACCTTATTGGGCGTATGCCAATGTCTTTGACAAAAAGGATGCAGAGACCTTGCCAACACATCGGTCGTACGACTGTCCCATTGACCTTCTTCCGGGTGTATCTCCTCCTAGGGGGTCGAATTTATCCTTTGCCTCAAGCCGGGACTCATGCAATGTCTTAATATATTGAGGAGAACTTGGCCAGGGGTTTTATCCAGAAATGTCCTCCCTGTCTGGAGGTGAATTATTTTCTGTAAAACAGGACAGCACTCTCCAACTCAATCGATTATAGGGGATTGAATCAGATCATGGTAAAGAATAAATATCCTCTGCCTCTCATGTCTGCACTGTTTGATCGGATGAAAGGGTCAGGAGTCTTCACTAATTTTGACCTGCAGGGAGCATGCAAACTGATCCACATTCGCTGAGATGAATGGAAGACAGCATTTAATAGTCATAATTAAGTTATACTATAGGACAACATGTTGTGTACAGATCAGGTTACTAGAAATACTTACTACAGCTGTGTATTATCACCTTTAAATGTATCTCTCAGATCTCGGCTGATATAAGGAGTCATATTCTGGGTGTGGCACTAAGTGTATTTGACAAGCTTTCCTCTCCAGGTCCTTAGCACTATCACATAACCCCAGTGTTACACTGATATTACTCTAGTGACTGTTATAGTAAGATAAGTATATTATATGTAAGTTACATCATAAGACTACATGTGTACAGATCAGGTTACTAATACTACAGCTGTATATTATCACTTTTATGTGTATCTGTTAGATCTCATCTGATGTAAGGAGACACATTCTGGGAGTGGCACTAAGTGTATTTGACAAGCTTTCCTCTCCAGGTCCTTAGCACTATCACATATCCCCAGTGTTACACTGACATTACTGTAGTGACTGTTATAGTAAGATAAGTATATTATATGTAAGTTACATCATAAGACGTGTACAGATCAGGTTACTAGAAATACTTGCTACAGCTGTATATTATCACCTTTATATGTATCTCTCAGATCTCGGCTGATATAAGGAGTCATATTCTGGGTGTGGCACTAAGTGTATTTGACAAGCTTACTCTCCAGGTCCTTAGCACTATCACATATCCCCAGTGTTACACTGATATTACTCTAGTGGCTGTTATAGTAAGATAAGTATATTATATGTAAGCTACATCATAAGACTACATGTGTACAGATCAGGTTACTAATACTTACTACAGCTGTATATTATCACTTTTATATGTTTCTCTTAGATCTCATCTGATGTAAGGAGACACATTCTGGGTGTGGCACTAAGTGTATTTGACAAGCTTTCCTCTACAGGTCCTTAGCACTATCACATAACCCCAGTGTTACACTGATATTACTCTAGTGGCTGTTATAGTAAGATAAGTATATTATATGTAAGCTACATCATAAGACTACATGTGTACAGATCAGGTTACTAATACTTACTACAGCTGTATATTATCACTTTTATATGTTTCTCTTACATCTCATCTGATGTAAGGAGACACATTCTGGGTGTGGCACTAAGTGTATTTGACAAGCTTTCCTCTACAGGTCCTTAGCACTATCACATAACCCCAGTGTTACACTGATATTACTATAGTGACTGTTATAGTAAGATAAGTATATTATATGTAAGTTACATCATAAGACTACATGTGTACAGATCAGGTTACTAATACTTACTGCAGCTGTATATTATCACTTTTATATGTATCTCTTAGATCTCATCTGATGTAAGGAGACACATTCTGGGTGTGGCACTAAGTGTATTTGACAAGCTGAATTTGACACTCAACATATCAGTGTCAGTTTGTCAAATACCCCAAGTGAGGCACTATCATCCTTCAACCTCAGCAGTCTTATAAGCTGAAAATGTCTGATATTACTTTGTACACAAAAACAGTAAACTATTTTTTATGGAAAATGTGTAAATCTAAGTTGAGTTTATTTCAATGTTACCAGTCGCCTCAATTTTTAAGCTTCCTTATGTCCCCTGTATTCATACGCTTCCCTACTTAGGTTAATGGGTTTTCTCAGCTCATTTGACCCGAGAGTGATGTTCACGAATGCTAAAATTCATGTTATCCACACAAGTGACAAAAGTTTGAATCTGACGCAAATTACGGTTTTCAGAACATTTGCTGCTTCAGTATGTTCAGATGTTTTAGTACAATTATATGGAGTTCATAATTAGAAATGAGTAAAATTGTTTGGAAAACGGTCACCAATCTCAAATTCGGCACCAACATAGCACATTCGGATTCGTGTTCTGTTTCATGAACATTTTTACTGAAAGTTGACAAAATTCAGTCACGGTTCGGTAAATCATTGTGTTTTCACTAATGCTATTGTTATTGCTTTGGTTAGGATAGTGGTGCTGTATAATGGGGGATTGGGGGGACATGTTTGATGAGGGGAATGGAGGTTAGGGTTAGGGTTAGAGACGTTAGAGGAGTGGCGCGCTCCTTTTTTTCCCTCAACTTTGTGTGTGTTGATTCTTGCAGCATGTCAGGGTGCAGAAACCACAGCGTCATAACACAAGGTCTTCTGTGATTCGCTTCTGTAGTCACATGTCCCTGGCCATATAAAAAGGAGACATCTTGTTTTGCTGGCGCCATTTGCTCAGTGTCACAGTGCAGAGAGGTCTCTCCTGATAGTGCTGCAAGTGAGCTTGTCAGTCATCTAGATAGGATCCCGTCCTGTGTGACATCAGTCTCACAGCATCTAACTAGATTGTGCAAAAGCTGAGTGGCAGTCTCAGGGGTAGAGATGAGTGAACATCATTGGAAAACAATCGCCACACATAAATTCAGCACGAATATGGCACATTCGGATTCATGATCAGAAACACAAGCATTTTTTCTTAAAATCGGGAAAAAAATTGGTAAAATTCGGTAAAAGTGCGGGAAAATAATTGCGTTGCCACTAATGTATTTTGAGCACTTTGACTAGGAGAGTGGTTGTATATGATAAGCATGGGGCACATGTTTGATGAGGGGAGGGGATTGGGAGAGCCCAGAGGAGAGGCTTGCTTGTAGTTTTGCAGTTTTTTGTTTCTTCTAACTTTATGTTTTCAATTTGCAGCTAGCCATTCAGTGCGCAGGAACCATTCCCAAATTCCAGGAACAAGAGCTTGTGCCATTGGCTGCTGAAATCATATGTCCCTCTCTATATAAAGAGCAGACATCTTGTTTTCGCACAGAGAGGCTGCTTCTTATGCTCAGGGCCCGTTTTAGGCAAAGTGGGGCCCTAGGCAAAGTTTAAAATGGGGCCCCAAATGCACATCACACAGAAGCATTTCGATTGTATTTACATGTGCTGAGTTCAGGCCGATAAATGAGTGTATTCGACAATATTGAAGTCGTTCAACACTTGTTTCCTGGCCTCTTTCCACTGTCTGAGAAAGAATGATGGGGACAGAGTGAACACTAATGGATCAATCTGTCCCCATACAGTATCATGTTATCAGCAGCACATCTACAGTTTACACCCCATAGTCTTCCATATAGTATAATACACTCCTCAGTCCTCCATATAGTATAATACACTCCCAATAGTCCTCCACATAGTATAATACACTCCTCTTAGCCCTCCATATATTAAAATACGCTCAGTCCTCATATAGTATAATACACTACTCAGTCCTCCACATAATATAATACACTCCTCATAGTCCTCCATATAATAAAATACACTGCTCAGTCCTCCATATAGTATAATACACTCCTCATAGTGCTCCATATAGTATAATGCACTGCCAGTCATCCATGTAGTTCAATTCACTTTGCATAGTATAATGCACCCATAGTTCTTCAAATAGTATAATGTATTCCCCATAGTCCTTGATACAGTATAATGCAGCCCACATATAGTATAATGCAGCCACCCCATAGAGCATAATGCAGCCACCCCACAGAGTATAATGCAGCCCCTCCATACAATATAATGTAACCCCCATAGAATATAATGCAGCCCTCCTCTTATAGTATAATGCAGCCACCCCTTAGAGCATAATGCAGCTACCCCACAGAATATAATGTAATCCCCCATAGAATATAATGCAGCCCCCCTCATATAGTATAATGCAGCCCCTCCATAGAATATATGGCAGTCCCCTCATAGAGTAAAATGCAGCCACTTATATAGTATAATGTAGCCCCTCCATAGACTACAATGTAGCCCTCCTCATATAGTATAATGCAGCCCCAATAGAATATAATGTAGCCCCCTCATAAACTATAATGAAGCCCCCATACAATATAATCTAGCCCCCCATAGAATATAATGCAGCCCCCCCATAGAATACAATGTAGCCTCATATAGTATAATGTAGCCCCCTCATATAATATGATGCAATCACCCCCTATAGAATATAATAAATATAATACAGCCCCCCATAGAATATAATGTAGCCCCAAATAGAATATAATACAGCCCACCTCTAGCCCCCCATATTATATAACACAGCCTCCCCCATAGAATATAATGTATAATGTACCCCCATGGTAAATAACACAGCCACATAGTATATAGCACAGCCACAAAGTATATAACACAGCCTCACATGGTATATAACACAGCCCCACATGGTATATAGCACAGCCCACATGGTATATAGCACAGCACCACATGGTATATAGCACAGCCCCACATGGTATATAGCACAGCGCCACATTTTATGCAGCACAGCCCCACATGATATACAGCACAGCACCACATAGTATATAGCACAGCCCCACATGGTATACAGCACAGCACCAAATGGTATACAGCACAGCACCACATGGTATACAGCACAGCACCACACGATATACAGCACATCACCACACAGTATACAGCACAGCACCACATGGTATACAGCACAACCCCACATGGTATACAGTACAGCCTCACATGGTATACAGCACAGCCCCACATGGTATACAGCACTGCACCATGGTATATAGCACAGCACCACATGGTATATAGCACAGCCCGCATCTCTCCCCCCAGAGAATGGCCCCACAGTCCAGTACTCACTGTTACATTAAAAAAAACACAATCCTCACCTCTCCTCGTGCCAGCGCTCCTCCCGGCTCCTGTCTCAGCCTGCAGTGCCTGGCACACAGTGAGTGCGCGATGATGTCATCACGCACCCGGAGTGTCAGAGGCAGAGCGGGGAATGATGGGAGAGGGAGTGTCAGCTGACGCACTCTCCTCCATCATTGCTTTGAACTGTACCGGCGTCTATGATGCCGGTATAGTTCACTCTGACGGCGGGGGGAGTCGGTGCTGGTGGTAGGCGGGCCCCACTGTCTCACGGGCCTCATAGTGGCTGTGTGATGTGCTACTAGCTGGGGGCCCCTGGGGGAGCGGGGGCCCTAGGCAGCTGCCTGGGCTGCCTGCCCCTAACGCCAGCACTGCTTATGCTGCTCCTAGATACTCAGAGATTTTAGCTAGTTGGCTAGGCAGTTGTTCCTTAGTCCGATAGTGTAGCTAGCTAGTTTCCTGTGTGGCTGTGAAATAGACCTTCCAACATTAGTGCTGGTGAAATTCAGCTGTATGCAGATTAAAATATATATATATTTTTCAGTTGCTAACATGATTTAACAAGGCATGGCTCACCATGTCATTTTGTGGTGGTGAAATTCAGCTGCGAGCAGAGCTCATGCAGAGCAAAGAAAATATTTTTTTTCTGTAAAAAACGTGACACAGCATGCTGGATCTTAGTTTGAAATTGTTTGGAGCATATATTCTATTTTATGCAGGTCTCCTTCAGACTAGCGGAGCATTTTTGGACGTTTTTCAAGCATTTCTTGTAACAATTGGGGCTCCATTTCACAATCTCCTTCTGACACCAATCAATAACAGTATTTTGAATCTGCACCCATGGAAACCCCAGTACCAATCCAACAGGTAAATGATCCAAAACAAAACAGGAGATGGATTCAGAGTGGAGTGCTCCCACTTTGAGAGTAAAATCCACCGTTGCTCTCTTGACCAAATTATGCGCTAACAGTGTCTTGTCAAGGGCGACAACTTGAAGATGTATTTCTAAACTAACTGTCCCTAACCCTATCTTCAGAAGCAGTCCCAAATCAGTAAAGTTTGCAGCAGACCCTCAGTCAATAAACACAAATATTGTTACCACCTGGTTCTCGAAGGATAACATCGTATTCATCAGTACCTTACCAGAGAAAGAAAAAGGTACCTGGGAGTCTGGATGACCTCCTCGGCTGTCACCCAGACTCAGTCGTTCTCCCTATGGTTTGATAGTTTGAGGAGGAGTTAGGCAATCCTTAATAATAATAAAAAATTTTATCTCTATAGCGCCGACATATTCCACAGCACTTTACATTTCAGAGGGGATTTGTACAGACAATAGACATTACAGCATAACAATAATCACAGATCATAACAGATACCAAGAGGAATGAGGGCCCTGCTCGCAAGCTTACAATCTATGAGGAAAAAAGGGGAGACACGAAAGGTGGGTGGTAACAGATGGAGAGTTGGATTCCCCCAAAACCATCTGCTGTGACGTGGAAGGCCTCCTGTTTCCTATGTTAGAAATGTTCTACCAGTCTGTAGTGGCAAGTGCCATATTTTTTCACAATCATATGCTGGGGTAGTAGTGTGTGGTAGTCTGATGCTAATAAGCTAAATAAGCTTATCAAGAAGGCAAGCTCGACTGTTGGACGCCATCTTGCCACTTTTAAGAAGGTGGTGGAGGAAAGAATTCAAAAGAAATGTTTGGTGATAATAAGCAATAATGCCCATCCATTATATTAGGTGTTCATGAAACAGAGGGCCACCTTCAGTAACAAGAAGGAAGGATACATGAAATAGTTCTTTCCAACTGCTGTGATTCCCATGCTATGTATTTATATGATACAATCCATTTTATTGATCCTGAGGGAAATTACAGGATCACAGCAGCAGAACAATAATGCCCACCCATTATATGACCTGTTCATGAGACAGAAGCCCCTTCAGTATGATTCCCATAGCAGTCGGCACAAAAGACTTCTGTATCCTTCCTTCTTGCACCTTAGTAGGATTAGACGATTGCTGAAAGTGCTCCTCTGTCTCATGGACAGCTCATATAAAGGGTGGGCATTATTTCTCCTACAACAACTACGTAAATGTGAAATTCTTCATGTGATTGGTGTATTATTGGCGTCTTAATGGTATAGCGTTACTGACTTGCCATGAATAGGACTGTATGAGATTATACCTGCAAAATGATACCGTTGTAATTCATGTCTTTATTCTTCTGCTGTGTTACAGTAATTTCCCTCACGATCAATAAAGTGTATCGTATAGTATAATCTATCAGTGTTCAAAATATGCAAGGAAAAAATGCAGCGTGAAAGCTCATAGATTATCCTGGTACAATAAAGTGCATGTTTTATGCACCAATTACGCTGGGTAAAATACCCAGTAAAAGGACTATGTGTGACCAGAGCCTTATAATGTTCTATAAGATGCCGTTTTCTATACCACATTCTTTTCTTTCGGCATGCGTAGAAGACCAATGTTTGTGAGCCACGATTTGGAATAAAAACTGTAGCCTTTTGCAGCCGGTCACGTCCCTCTCATATTCATAGGGGTCTCCACATATCTTGTCGTTTGATGACCCTTTTTAATTGTTACTTTTACTCTAGATAAATATCCTATTTCTGCAAATAACCTGCAAAACAACATATCTTTGCTAGGAAAGAGTTCCATAAAAGTAAATAGAATTTTAAAAAATACAAATGTAAAAAATTTCATACTTCCTTACCAACTGTTTCAAAGTCACAAGCTTCACACAATTTTCTAATTGAAGACATTTTATTAAATTTTTGTGCGGCATTACAGGAAAAATAAGTGCGAATCAGTGGAAGTTTCTTTGCATTACTGTTCTCTATAGATAGAAGTTTTCATTTCAAATGGTGAAAACTGGAAAAAGTGTTATTCGACAGAAGGTTAAACAAGTACAGAGACCAATATTAACTTCTCCATTACCATAAGTGCAATCTCTATTACAGGCTTGATATAATCATTCATCACAGGTGCACATATACACCCTAATTTACATCAATTCTTATCCATACAAGCGGGCAAAACAAGCCTGACAATATGGTTTGCCTTCTTGTTCTCGGAAGGTGCCTTTGTTGAGTTGTCGTAGGCAAAAAGTGCAACTTAAATGCTGAGGATGAAACTTGCGTCCCATTGCAGTCACACATCTGCCAGTGATGGGCTGATCACACCCGGCGCAGAGAGAGCCTCGACAAGAGTGGTAATGAGTCTCACACAATGGAAGTCCATCATTTTCAAAAAAACTTCCATTCACAAATGGGCTGCGACAGACCTATAACATAAGAGCAAGACACTGGAGTACAGTATATTTCAGAAACAGAAAATCTAGGTTCCCTGATGAGACTTAACAATTAAATGAACACATGAGAAATGCAAGCCAGGATTGGTTTTCTAGCATGAGCATCTGCCTGAAACACATTGACTGGAGTTGGCTCATGAAGTAGCCAATAACAACTCTCATGGGCTTAATGAAATCAGATGAAAATAAAATCATCAGCATGTATTTTCTGTGCAAATGGAAAATACAAATGTTATATGTTGTGCTGCACGTGCTCCTGCAGAGAAACCAAATAATGAATTACGTAATATCAATATAAAAACATAGTAACGTAGTTAGCAAGGCCGAAAAAAGCCCTGTGTCCATCCAGTTCAGCCTATATTCCGTCAGAATAAATCCCCAGATCTATGTCCTTCTAAAGAACCTAATAAGGCTAGTTTTACACTAGCGTTTAGCCGAGCTGCAGAGGGCTGCGGACTTCCTCCGTGAAGCTCCATCCACTGCCGCACCTCTAACGGTCAGCTCCGCCTACGTCTGCATGCGGCCTGCGTACCTATCTTTAACATTGGGTACACAGACCGTGCGGATGTATGCGGATGCGTCCGCATGCGTTGTTTTGACGATGCGGTGACTGCAACAAATTGCAACACATTGCGATCGACGCAGGTCGCCACATCGTCAAAACGACGCATGCAGACGCATCCGCATACATCCACACGGCCTGCGTACCCAATGTTAAAGATAGGTACGCAGGCCGCATGCAGACGTAGGCGGAGCTGACCGGAGGAGCTGCGGCAGTTGGCGGAGCTTCACGGAGGAAGTCCGCAGCCCTCAGCAGCTCGGCCGAACGCAAATGTGAAGCCGGCCTAATTGTAAGATACAGTATTGTTACGCTCCAGGAAGACATCCAGGCCTCTCTTGAACCCCTCGACTGAGTTCGGCATCACCACCTCCTCAGGCAAGGAATTCCAGATTCTCACTGCCCTAACAGTAAACCAAAGAGGATTCGTGCAAACATATTTGGGGTGTACATGTTCTTGGTTAACTTCCCAATGTAATACCAGAATAGTTGAAGTGGCACTCACTCCATAAAGGGAATCTGTCACCCTTTTTTTTTCCGCTGCCGGCATTGACATCAGGGGCTTATCTATAGCATTCTGTAATTTTTGTAATTTGGGGAGCCATGCTTACAATGACAGGACGGGGCAGCCATGCATACCAGGACAGGATGGGGGAGCCATGCATAGAATGACAGGATGGGGAAGCCCGTGCATACAATGACAAGGACGGGGGAGCCATGCATACAATGAAAGGGACGTAGGAGTCATGCATACCAGGACAGTATGGGGGAGCCATGCATACAATGACAGGGAAGGGGGAGCCATGCATACCAGGACAGGATGGGGGAGCCATGCATACTAGGACAGGACGGGGGAGCCATGCATACAATGACAGGAATGGGGGAGCCATGCATACCAGGACAGGACGGGGGAGCCATGCATACTAGGACAGGACGGGGGAGCCATGCATACAATGACAGGAATGGGGGAGCCATGCATACCAGGACAGGACGGGGGAGCCATGCATACAATGAAAGGGACGTAGGAGTCATGCATACCAGGACAGTATGGGGGAGCCATGCATAACAGGACAGGACGGGGCAGTCATGCCTACCAGGACAGGACAGGGGAGCCATGCATAAAATGAAAGGGACGGAGGAACCATGCATACCAGAACAGGATGGGGGAGCCATGCAAACCAGAACAGGACGGGGCAGCCATGCATACAAGGACAGGACGGGAAGCCATGCATACAATGACAGGAATGGGGGAGCCATGCATACCAGGACAGGACGGGGGAGCCATGCATACAATGAAAGGGACGTAGGAGTCATGCATACCAGGACAGTATGGGGGAGCCATGCATAACAGGACAGGACGGGGCAGTCATGCCTACCAGGACAGGACAGGGGAGCCATGCATACAATGAAAGGGACGGAGGAACCATGCATACCAGAACAGGATGGGGGAGCCATGCATACCAGAACAGGACGGGGCAGCCATGCATACAAGGACAGGACGGGAAGCCATGCATACAATGACAGGGATGGGGGAGCCATGCATATCAGGACAGGGATTGGGGAGCCATGCTTACAATGACAGGACCGGGCAGCCTTGCATACCAGAACAGGATGGGGGAGCCATGCATAGAATGACAGGACGGGGAAGCCCGTGCATACAATGACAAGGATGGGGGAGCCATGCATACCGGGCCAGGACGGGGGGAGGCATGCATACCAGCATAGGACGGGGCA
Organism: Dendrobates tinctorius; assembly: GCF_039654945.1. Taxonomy (NCBI): domain Eukaryota; kingdom Metazoa; phylum Chordata; class Amphibia; order Anura; family Dendrobatidae; genus Dendrobates; species Dendrobates tinctorius. The sequence continues at coordinate 2,578,613 of NW_027361813.1, read as the reverse complement.
GCCATGCATACCAGCACAGGACGGGGGAGCCATGCATAACAGGATAGAGATGAGGGGACAATGCATACCCGGCATATACTGGAGTCAATAAGCTTACGCAGTTTTCCGTGCCAAAATTACTGTAGGTGCCTCGACTTATACTCGGGTCGGCTTCTACTCGAGTATATACGGTATATGAAGAAAACAAAGTAGCGTCAACTATGTCTTAGCTTCCAAGAAGAGACAAGAATGGGTGTGTACAGGGTCGTACGGCCAGTCTCATCTAACCTCGAAAGCTAGAACATGGTTAACGGATTTGGAAACATACAGCATGTAATCTACATTGTTGAGGATACTAAGAAGTGAATGCTGCATCAATTCTCCTGCACTTACTGTCATGAATCCAGCAGGCACTGCACACTGGTACTTGTAAAGTAGCAATCGACAACGGCACACAAACTGTTGCTGCAGTATTTATGGGCAAATCAAACATATTCCTCACTATATCCATTCTGGCATACTCACATGGCACACAAAACACTGAGGATGCCATAATCCATTTAAAGCTGATATGTAACTTTCCTTCACCGGTTCAGAACAACCGGCACAAACAGTTCCAAAGAGATGGTAGTAATCATAAGAGCAGTAGGGAACATTGTCCTTCTCATGAAACCCTGCAGGACATAATAAAGGCAAATGCTTTTTAAACATGGAAAACGGATGATATCCACAAGTAAAAAACACTCCCAAAACTCTCATATGGAGATTGTCATTCAGTGGTGCATATAACAGCATTCATTAGGTGGAGATCATTGATAAAGAAAAATCACTGCGGCTAAAGAAACATAAGCTTAAAGACATCAGAAGTAGTGTGATGCTGTTAAGGTGGGCAGGGAACCCTTGGCTGCGTCACTGATACAGCGTGTGGCATGTACCCTAAGCTGTGGCGTAAACTCTGAGGATCTTGGGAAAATTAGGGTTAAAATGCTTATTGTCAGTGAAGATAGTGCACTGTCCTTTTCTGAGTCATGGTGCTGTGCATATTTATTAGCTATATTATGCTGCAAACAGTCTTGTATGCGGTGTTATGTGCTACTGCTACATTGTGTCTGTGCACCTATTGGAGCATGTGTTGCTTCTCAATAAAATAATGGTGATCCTCAGGAATGTAACATGAAGCTAAAGAGAGTTGGCCACCGATGCCATCTTCTCAGAATAACAACACTCTATGGGGTACAGTAACATAACCACCACCATTATGTGCTCATTATAGGTACTGTTTTCCTGACCCTAGTCAATAGAGGTAGAAGAAGTGATGTAGAGGTCATTGGTCAATGGGCTAAAGTATGGAACTAGCGTGTCAATGTGGACAGTTTAGACCAGTGATTGGCTGCGTTGGTCACATATGGAGTGCTCTCACCACTCTATCATCGTCCTCACTTGCTCTGCAAGGACTGCAGCAATGATGTCCCAACTACAACAAGTGACTGATACAGGCAACCACTGGCCCTGACTATTTTGTGCTGTTTGCACATCCCCACTTATCTCTGTGGTTAGCTAAACGTGATCACATATTGAAGATCTAACATCACGACTGGAGGAGCTCACAGGTATTAGTTGTTTGCAACCAGGGCCAACGTCACCACCCAGTGCACCCAGGAAGTGTTGGAGCCCTGGACAAATGGGGGGGCCCACTCGCTGCCAGGGAAACCAGCACTTAACGTGTCTTGACCAGTTGCATACCGCCAATTGTGGCAGACCACGTGGCAACTATGGGGCCCATGAATTGGAGGGCACTGGATCCTTGCATGCTGATACAGTTGAAAACAATGATGGGAGAGGGAGCGGTGGGTAGCTCCCAAGTACCACTCCAGGGCAGCATCCAGAGCAGTAGCAGCTGACCCCAAGGGTCAAGGCGGAGCCTAGAGACTAGACACGGAACACAGGACGAAGAACAAGGAAAGGAAGAGCTTAGGCAAGACATAGCGATACAGGAAAAGGCAGAAAACAGAGGAAGTACTACAAGGAAAAGCATAGCAAAAGCAACCACAGCACGAGAGACAACACAAGACATGGCACCAGACAAGAGACAGAGTACAAGCACAGAGCGTGTGCAGAGACGTACTACAGAGCACAGTGCAGGGGCACAGAATACAGGGAGCGACCGAGCAGACCAAGCAGCCATGCAGGGAAGCAACACGATACTCAGGCCCCGACCATAGGAAAGGGCGGTCTGATATAGCACCATAGCACCTGGACTTCCGGGTCAGTCCAGGGAAGGACTTCCGGTTCAGATCCTCCTGGGTCATAGAGAGCGTTGCCAGATCAGACTGGCTGGACCATAGAGAAGGTCACATGCTCAGGGGTTCCAGGAATACAGAGGATTGCAGAATCAGACAGTGCTGGAACATAGGAAAGATCACATGATCAGGGGTTCCAGGAATACAGAGGATTGCTGAATCAGAGCAGAGACGGATGGCTACCTAGCAACAGCATGCAGCCATGAGGTAAGGCGTGCGTGCACACTGCTCCAGGCGTCTTGCAGCATAACAGTCATGAGGTGCGCCTGTACACACAGGCGAGACCCGCGGGGCACCCTCAGGGACCCGGACCTGGGGACAATGAGGCATGTCAGGCATGACAATGGGGATCATGCAGCGCAAGCAGCATTGCCGACATGACGGGCATGACAGCATGTATCCTAGTTTTGATTTAACAAGAGTCCTTCCTTCAGTATTTACATAACAGGTAACAATGGAGTTGAGATCTAGTGGCATTACTTGATTATTTAATCTATTTGCATAGTTTTTTCTCCTCTGTTTTCGAAGTCAACAAACTATCAGGCCTACACAATGCATAATTAGCACGTCAGTAAACATCACTAGCCATCAAGGATTAGAGCACACTATGTTATATTAAATATCAGCTTGCAAGTCAATATTCCAGGCTTACACAAGCAAAAGTCTGTTTTTTGACCAAGCAAAAATCAACACTTAAATTCAAATGTCAACATATAAATAAGTCTATTTTTCCTGACTTGTCAAAAAATAGTCGTCTGGTTAATTAAGATACAATGCTTTGTCTCCACAGCTTTCTACTGAGTTCTTTCATTTTCTTGCAGTTTTACACTGATCCTACCAATAAAAGTTGAAAAAGACCCCCCGAGTCTAACTCAATTAGTGATGAGCGGGGTGCTCGTCATTGCTCATGACTCGCTTGAGCATCAGTGTGCTCGGGATGCTCGTTACTCGGCGAGTATTTTTGAATGTTAATGCACAAGCTCGAGTCCCGACCCCGCATGTTTGGCGCTTGTTAGATAGCCAAAAAAACATGCGAGGATTGCCTGATGGTCACTGTAATGCTGTAACCATCTTGGTTGTGGCATTACTATGATTGGCTGACAGCATAGCATCATTGAGACTATATAAGACTCATGACGCCATGCTCGGCATAGTGTACCAACGGACACAGGCAGAACAGGGAGAGGGGCTGTTCTGCTTAGCTATGGAAAGAGTTGTAGCTACGTATAAGCAGGGATTAGACAGCTTTAATATTTCTATCGCTATATTGCTTCTGCACTGTAACCAGTCCATCTGTGGTGGAGAAATTTTCCAGCAATAGTAATTCTGCAAATTTTTTTCAGCACGGAAATATATGGCATTTATACTGCGCCAGTTCTGCATCAAAAGCATACAGTCAGACTTGGATATTTAGCAATAGCATCGCTATATTGCTCCTGTACGGCATTAAGTCCATCTGAGGTGGGCACATTTTCCTGCAATTTGTAATCCTGCAAATTTTTTTCAGCAGGGAAATATTATAGGGCATTTATACTATACCAGTTATGCAACAAAAACATACAGGTAACCTTGGTTGGTTAGCAATAGTGTGGAGACATGGGTGGGTCGGCGGGCACCCCGATCTGCTAGCCGAAACCACATGGACCAGGGATCATCCCACCGCACGCTGCTCTCCTTTTAATGTGGGCAAATGCTAATCAGACAACACAGGGTGAGGGTAAAACAGTGTGCCAATACTTTATTGAACCACAATGCCATGATCTCCACTCTGTTCCTGTCTGATATGTTGCTTTGTGTAGAGGTTGTTAGTATGTTTTGGTTTTCCTGGGTCTGTGCTGCAATCATCTGTGTTCACTTTCCTTGATTAGTCTTCTACATAAGCATGCTAGCTCCTTCAAGCAGTGTCAATTGTACACTTACTGCTTCCTGTATAGGACTGATCCCTCTTTGCTCTGTGCCTGACCCAGCTTGACTTAATTCCCTTTCCGGACTTAAAACCTTTGCTTGTGACTAGAGTTGAGCGATACCATCCGATACTTCAAAGTATCGTATCGGATGGTATCGGCCGATCTTTAAAAAAAGTATCGGTATCGCCGATTCCGATACCGGAAGTCCCATTCAAGTCTATGGGACTTCCGGTATCGGAATAAGAAAAACCCTTTCCTGCCCTTGTACAGCCTCTCTGGGGTCTGTACGGGCCTTTCGGGGGGCTGTGCCGGCCTGCCAGGGGGTCTGTGCAGGCTCCGGTGGTCTGTGCCGGCCTGCCGGTGGTCTGTGCAGGCTCCGGGGGGCTGTGCCGGCCTGCCGGGGGGCTGTGCCGGCCTGCCGGGGGGCTGTGCAGGCTCCGGTGGTCTGTGCCGGCCTGCCGGTGGTCTGTGCAGGCTCCGGGGGGCTGTGCCGGCCTGCCGGGGGGCTGTGCCGGCCTGCCGGTGGTCTGTGCAGGCTCCGGGGGTCTGTGCAGGCATCGTCCGATGGGACTACAAGTCCCATCGGGCGATGCCTGCTACCATGACAGTGATTGACACATTAGCCAATGATGGGACAGTAGTAGTCCCATCATCCGGTTAATGTGTTAAATGTAAAAAAAAAAAAAAAAAAATTACATGCTACATTCATACTACATACTACATACATGCTACATTCATACTACATGCAACATACATACTACATATATACTACATGCATGCTACATATATACTACATGCATGCTACATATATACTACATGCATGCTACATACATACTACATATATACTACATGCATGCTACATACATACTACATGCTACATGCATGCTACATACATACTACATACATGCTACATATATACTACATACATACTACATATATACTACATGCATGCTACATATATACTACATGCATGCTACATACATACTACATATATACTACATGCATGCTACATACATACTACATGCTACATGCATGCTACATACATACTACATACATGCTACATATATACTACATACATACTACATATATACTACATGCATGCTACATATATACTACATGCATGCTACATACATACTACATATATACTACATGCATGCTACATACATACTACATACATGCTACATATATACTACATACATACTACATATATACTACATACATACCACATACATACTACATGCATGCTACATATATACTACATGCATGCTACATACATACTACATATATACTACATGCATGCTACATACATACTACATGCTACATGCATGCTACATACATACTACATACATGCTACATATATACTACATACATACTACATATATACTACATGCATGCTACATATATACTACATACATACTACATATATACTACATGCATGCTACATATATACTACATACATACTACATATATACTACATACATGCTACATACATACTACATATATACTACATGCATGCTACATATATACTACATGCTACATACATACCACATACATACTACATACATGCTACATATATACTACATGCATGCTACATACATACTACATATATACTACATGCATGCTACATACATACTACATGCTACATGCATGCTACATACATACTACATACATACTACATGCTACATACATACCACATATATACTACATACATACAATACATTCATACAATACATACATAGACATACAGTACATATAACATAGAGTAACATACTTACCAATACTTGTCACATTGTTCCCCGAAGCCATTGTCGTCTACGGAATAAATATTAACATAACAAACCACAAAAATACTCACCCACGATCCGAAGCAGTCCACGAGTGTGTCCCACGACGATCTTGGGTAGAGAACTGCAGCATCAGCTGATGCTGCCGTTCTCTACGGGCTGCAGGAATCCAATGACGGAAGGTAGGTATCCTTCCGCACTGTATTCCTCCGCCACTTAAAAAAAAAAAAAGTCCCTAGTCTCACTTTATGCCATTGCTGTGTGGGAATTTCCCACACAGCAATGGCATAAAGTGAGACTAGGGACTTTTTTTTTTTTAAGTGGCGGAGGAATACAGTGCGGAAGGATACCTACCTTCCGTCATTGGATTCCTGCAGCCCGTAGAGAACGGCAGCATCATCTGATGCTGCAGTTCTCTACCCAAGATCGTCGTGGGACACACTCGTGGACTGCTTCGGATCGTGGGTGAGTATTTTTGTGGTTTGTTATGTTAATATTTATTCCGGAAAGACAATGGCTTCGGGGAACAATGTGACAAGTATTGGTAAGTATGTTACTCTATGTTATATGTACTGTATGTCTATGTATGTATTGTATGAATGTATTGTATGTATGTAGTATATATGTGGTATGTATGTAGCATGTAGTATGTATGTAGTATGTATGTAGCATGCATGTAGCATGTAGTATGTATGTAGCATGCATGTAGTATATATGTAGTATGTATGTAGCATGCATGTAGTATATATGTAGCATGTATGTAGTATGTATGTGGTATGTATGTAGCATGTAGTATATATGTAGCATGCATGTAGTATATATGTAGTATGTATGTAGTATGTATGTAGCATGTATGTAGTATATATGTAGTATGTATGTAGTATATATGTAGCATGCATGTAGTATATATGTAGTATGTATGTAGTATATATGTAGCATGCATGTAGTATATATGTAGTATGTATGTAGTATATATGTAGCATGTATGTAGTATGTATGTAGCATGCATGTAGCATGTAGTATGTATGTAGCATGCATGTAGTATATATGTAGTATGTATGTAGCATGCATGTAGTATATATGTAGCATGCATGTAGTATGTATGTGGTATGTATGTAGCATGTAGTATATATGTAGCATGCATGTAGTATGTATGTAGTATGTATGTAGTATGTATGTAGCATGCAGTATGTATGTAGTATGTATGTAGTATATATGTAGTATGTATGTAGCATGCATGTAGTATGTATGTAGCATGTATGTAGTATGTATGTAGTATATATGTAGTATGTATGTAGCATGTAGTATGTATGTAGTATTTTTTTTTTTTTTTTTTTTTTTTAACATTTAACACATTAGCCGGATGATGGGACTACTACTGTCCCATCATTGGCTAATGTGTCAATCACTGTCATGGTAGCAGGCATCGCCCGATGGGACTTGTAGTCCCATCGGACGATGCTTGCACAGACCCCCGGACATCAGCACAGCCCCCCGGCAGGCCGGCACAGCCCCCCGGCAGGCCGGTACAGACCCCCACAGGGTGCACAGCCCCCCGGCAGGCCGGCACAGCCCCCCGGCAGGCCGGCAGAGACCCCGGGCAGTCCACACAGCCCCCCGGCAGGCCGGCAGAGACCCCGGGCAGTCCACACAGCCCCCCGGCAGGCCGGCACAGCCCCCCGGCAGGCCGGCAGAGACCCCCGGAAGGCCCGAAATGACGGCGCATCATGATGCGCACACACCGCGCATCATGATGACGTCAGGCCGTCAATCAACTGAACTTCCGATTCCGATGCCGAATTCTGATATTGAAAAAATATCGGAAGTCGGTATCGGAATTCCGATACAGCAAGTATCGGCCGATACCCGATACTTGCGGTATCGGAATGCTCAACACTACTTGTGACCTGATTTCTCTTGTGCCTGCACCCCGTAAACTGTCTTGCCTTTCTGGTTTTCCTGATCTCGGCTCGTGAACTGGATTTTGTCTCTGTATTCTCCTTGCTGTACTGCGCCATTTCCTGGACCTGACCTCAGATTGTCTGACCTCCCGTTACTTATTCTGTAAGTAGCATATATTTTTACTACCTGTTATTGTAGTCTTTCTCTCCACTTCCGGGACTCAAATCTACTACAGTGACTCGCGTCACACACAAAACAGGCAGATAACACATAGAACAGTCCCAGCAAAATACCCCAAGATGGTGCACATTACAGAGTCTCACCCTTCCGCCGAATTGCTGGGATAAGAGCAGCTTTGACTTCAGAGCTTCCAGGGTCGACTACCCCACCTGTAGCAAGCACACAGAAAGCAGGTAATGACAAGAATTGGAAGCTGACAGTCCATTGAGGTACAAGGCCAGTTGACCCAAGGGTCATAACCTGTCTTCTCCGAACATATCCATGGTGCCAGGAGACCAGATGGTCCCAACCTGGTTTCTCCAAGAAAGAAACCTTTGTTTGGTTTCTCCAAACAAATCCATAGGTTCCAGGTGATCGGATGGTCCCAACCTGGGTTTCACAAACGTATCCATGGATTCCAGGTGACCAGATGGTCCCAATCTGGGTTTCACAAATGTATCCATGGTTCAGCGATGGCCAATGGAGCAGATCTGTATTCTTTCAGCCTGCGCCAAAGTCACCTAGGTTGGCATACTTTTGAATAATAAATCTGTGTCCCTCTTGATGGAGCCATGATGTTGTGGCTACTGTCCTGTCTCTTGTCCTTTGGATGTCTGGATGTCTTGGTTGAATCTTTGTCTGTCTCACTCTCAGAGAGTCACATCACCTCTTTTTTTCTGTTTAACAAGTGTCCTTCAATCCAGCATCACAAATAAGGGGAAGAATGGTGATGACCAAGTCGCTTTGTTTGATTATGTAATCTATTTGCATAGATTTTCCTCCTCTGTTTGGAATGCCAACAAGCTATCTGGCCTAGACAATGCGTAATTAGCATATCAGTAAACATCACTAGTCATCAAGGCTAAGAGCACAATGTTAAATCAAATGTCAACTTACAAGTCAATATTTCAGGCTTACACAAGCAAAAGTCTGTTTTCTTGACCAACCAGAAATAAACACATACATTCAAAAGTCAACATATAGATAACAGTCTATTCAACCTGGCTTGCTAAAAATAGGTGTCTGGTTAATTAAGATACAATGCTGTACCTCCACAAATAGCATTGCTATATTGCTCCTGCACTGTAACAAGTCCATCTGAGGTGCGCATAGTAAGGGACACAATGCTGATGGTGAGTGCAGAGGCCAAGGCCATGGGCAAATTGAAACTGTGCCTGCTGCAGGAACACAACAAAGACACATCATGTCAACCTATCTTCCTGTCCCACTTTGTAGGGGTGCAGAATACCACTCTTGAAGCCAGTACAATGTGAAAAGATTGTTGATGGATAGCAGATAATGCTGCCAATCATTTTGCCAGCACCAAACTGTCTTCCACACAGTCCAGTCTCAGTACCTGTGATTCTGGAACACATAATCCTCACCCTGATCCTCCTTCCTCCCACCATGCCAAGTGCCCGGAGACAAGTGATCCCACACTTGGACACTCCAAAAAGCTGGTCACATTTCCATTTATAGATGCTGGCCTCTCGTCCTGCCCGTTTCAAGCAGGACATGAGGAGATCGCATGTAGCGATGCCCAAATATTTGATCAGCCACGCTCATGAAGGCGACAGTGCAAAAATACAATTACTGTCACAAGAGGTGGATAATGATGAGACACAATTGCCAACAACTGATTTTGTTAAGTTAGCAAGTCAGGAGGTGGACCAGGGTGCGGAAGTGGAAAATGAGGTAGTGGACAATGAAGTCACTGACCCAACCTGGGAAGGAGACATGTAGAGCGAGGACAGCAGCGCAGAGGGGGAGGGATCCGCAGCACCACAACAGGCAGAAAGAGGACGTGGAGTGGCCAAAGACACAGCGCAGGCAACTGTGAGCACCACAGAGCAACAACACGGGTGAAGTTGTCAGGTTAGGGTTAGGTATTCCCGAGTCTGGCACTTTTTAAAGGCAGTCCAGTTAACCCAAAAAAGGCCATTTGCAACATCTGCCATACGAGCATCAGTAGGAGCAGCATAACTACCAGTCTAACCACCACCAACATGCTCAGGCACATAACAGCAAAGCACCCGACTAGTTGGGCCAAATGCTAGGGTCCAGAATTAGTGTCTGCAGGTGACACCACTGCCTCTTCCCCTAGTCTACATGCACGTCAATCCCCTGTCCATGATGAAGGTAAAGATGTCTCCCTCCCTGCACCTGTTGTTGCACACTTGCAATCACTGTCAGCAACCACCTCCCTTCGCAGTGTTCAGTTTTTCTTACCCCAGTACTTGGAATACAAGTGTAAATACGCAGCCACCCACAGACCACAATACTAAATGGCCACATTTCCATACTGCTTGGCCTTGAAATGTTGCCATTTAGGCTTGGGGAGACGGAAGCTTTCCGCAACCTCATGGCGCAGGCTGTCCCTCGGTTCTCTGACACCAAGGATTCAATCAGAGTTTCCCCCACCTCCTACAGCAGTTACTGCATCTCCTCCTCACCCTCCATATCAGAAATGTCAACATCAGTTGCAAGCTGGAAGCACTGCAGCACTGCCTCAGCTAAGTGACAACAGGCTCTGCTGAAGCTGATGTGCTTAGGGGAAAAACCGCACACCACCGCAGAGTTGTTGAAAGGTCTAATAGACCAGACTGATCTGTGGGTCTCGCCCCAGAAACTACAACTATGCATGGTCATGTATGACAAAGGGCATAACCTGGTGGTGGCTGGCAACTTTGCACACGTACCGTGCCTGGTCCACGTGCTCTACCTAGTGGTTCAGTGGTTTCTCAAAACCTACCCATATCTGCCTGAGCTACTTGCGAACATACACTATGTGTGTGCCCATTTGCGCAAGTCAGCTACAGCTGCCACCGCACTGGCAGTGTTGCAGCAGCATTTACTACTTCCTGCTCACTGATTGGTGTGCGATGCCACCAAGGGGGCTAAGGAAAAAAAGTGAGCACGAGTGTTGATCGGTGAACTGCGTCACCAATCAGCGCTCGGCGGCTGCGCACAAAGGCGGAGCAAAAGGGGGGGATGGAGGGGGGTAAAAAGAGGGGGATGGGGATGAAGATAGATGGGGGGTCAAGATAGATGGGGGTGAAGATAGATTGGGCAGGGGATCAGGAACACTTACGGTTGGCGTTTTTTTCTTTCTTTTTTTTCTGCAGGGATTGTGATGCTACAAATTGTGGCACCACAATACCCAGCACAGGAGCTCTTGCTGCGTCTGACCTCTCTGCCGAACTCCTCAGCTAGAGTGAGGACCCCTGCAGAGATGTCAGATAGGTCATCTGCAGGTCAGAGACAGGTCACAGAGCGGTCACATCGCTGCTGTGACCTGTCATTGGTGGGATCGACTGATTACATCGATCCCACTAATCCCTGCTCTGCCTGGTGACCATGGCAACTGCCTAGGATCGGAGCTCACCGCTCCGATTCCTAGGCAGGTCATTGCCAGGTCACCAGCAGGGCACAGAGCGGTCACAGCGAGACAGCAGCTGTGCCCTGTGGTTGGCGCCATCGCCGATCTAATCGATCGCACCAACCAGCTCCTGCAGGCCCTGCTGGGCCTCCACTAGGCTCTGGCCTAGGATCGGTGCTAATACAGCACCGATCCGGGCCGGTACTGGCAGGGCACAGCAGCGATATAGTGCCGCTGTGCCCTGCGATTGGCGCGATCGATTAGATCGGCGATCGCGCCAATCCGGGGGCTTTTTGCCAGTGCCTGGTCAGGCACCGGCTCTAGGATCGAGTACATCGGTACTCCGATCCTAGCCTATGACCTCATTGTTTCAGCCACTCCGATTGGCTAAAACAATGAGAAACGCTGTGATTGGCTGTTCAGAATTGAACAGCCAATCACAGCACTCTGGATGCCGGGGGGCGGGATAGCAGCCCGGGAGGCCGACGCCATCTTCCCTAAGGTGAGATGGCATCGGAATTTTAATGCGATCACCGCAACTAAAGTCGCGGTATCGCATTAAAGGGCTCGACGTACTATCCCGTCCACGGTCATACAGGCCCGGGTACCGTGGACGGGATAGTACGTCGGATGTCGGGAAGGGGTTAATAATACTGTGTACCATGTAGGGTGAGCTGTTGCACTTGGGATAGCGTATTACAGGCATCTAGTCAGGGATTATTACCTTATAAATTATAATTCTTCCTGATGTAACTTTAAATAAAATCAAAGTAACATTTATTCTATTCCGTATTAATACCGCTGTTAGCTGTGCTTAGTGTAAGGATAGGTGCTAGGTATCATCTGTTTTAAATGAGTGTTCATTCTGGTCGCATACATCTCTTCCACAGAAAGTAGTAAACAGCCGACAGCACATCAATATTGGATGCCCGCTCCAGTCCAATGACCCAATTGGAAATAGAACAATCCAGCATGAAAAAGGAACAGCATCCAGTCCAAGTGATGAAAAAATCCAAACAAATTTTATACTGCCATGATGCAACCAATATAGGTCTTAGCTGACAAAGACCTATATTGGTCGAAATGTTGCATCATGTCAGAATAAAATTTGTTTGGATTTTTTCATCACCTGGACTGGATGCTGTTCCTTTTTCATGCTGGATACATCTTTTCCCCAGTCCATAAATTGATTGCTTTTTTCCATACACTCAATGACAGATTTGTGTTTTTACATAGATTTCTACTGAGAAATTCATCAAAGCAGGCAAAATTAACTGATTTAAACCCAGTTTTCTGACACTGCACACTACATTATGACCCAAAATCCTTTTGGATCTTCACATTTCATGATACCTTGCACAATGTCAAGGCACCCAGTGCCAGAGGCAGTAAAACAAAATAAAAATATCTTTGAACTCCCATCATATTTGACTGTAACTACTGTGTTATTTTATTTGTAGGCCTTATTACATTTATAGTAAACAGTACAATTATGTCTTTTACCAAAAAGCTCTATTTTGGTCTCATCTGTCCAGAAGATGCCTGCTGGCCCTCTAAAAATAGTGGGGGCCGCCAGATGGCCGTCTAATAATAGTGTGGGCCACCTGATGGCCCTCTAAAAATAGTGAAAGCCGCCTGATGGCCCTCTACAAATAACAAGGGCCACACTACAAACACTGTGTCCAAGCACAGTCCAAGGTGTGGAGGAGCCTTTTTTCCCTTATTTATTTTGCTTTATATACAAGTCATTATCCTGGAAAGAATATTTCTCAACATTTTTTTCCAGTAAAATCTATTTTAACTTTGCTTTTGTATGTTTTATTATAAGTTCTTAAAAGTGGCATAATACTCTGACAACATTGTTCCCAGTAGCGGCCTGGGATTCAGAGATGCGTCCATGCTGTTCCCATGCCATTTCAGTGCTGTTTCCATTGATTTGAGCAATTTTTAGACCCCTCCAGAGCTCATGGGGGGCAGCAGGAAAAATGCTCTCCCATTGACTTCCATTACACTCGTTACTCAAGTCGAGTACCCGAGCATTACGATTTGCTCGACTCGAGTAACGAGCACCCGAGTCAAGAATGATACACAGGGAGAATGCATTTACAGACAGCTAAACTCTTTCCTATCGATGCATTAGTAAGGTGGTCGAACATGCGGTCCATCAAAGTTACATGAAACCTGTGACCAAATGTTACCATCTACTGAATAAGCTGAGGAAGGTGGGACCAGAAGATGGAAGAAGCGTTTCTGGGAGGATGAATTTGAAGAGAACATTGGGTCAGTTGATAGCTGTGGCGCAGTTATCAAATATAAAAGGGCAGAGCAACAAGGCGGAAAGTCACTTAGTGCCAACCAATGAGAGAGGAAGGACATGTGAGCAGTAGAACGCAGAGGTAGAGTTACCTAAGAGTGGCTGGGGACTGAGACCAGCGGGACATTGTGGGTCAAGAACTGAAGTCCACACATCGCCAATCGAGACCCAAGCCCAGATTTTGCCGGTCAAGACCCAAAGCTTGGTCTTCACCAGTTGAGACCCGGAATCCGGATGCCACAAATTAAGCACTGAAGGTTGAACTCTGATCATTGTACTGGGCCAGATGTCTCTCGTGGTGACGAGAAGATGCGAGTGAACCAGGCCTTTACTTCCAGCGCAGGCACACGGCACAGGTTGTGGGACAGGGCCGTGCAGTAGGAGGGATCAGGAGCGGTCAGTGTGAGGAGCACACATAGAGTATTAAGTGACTGGCTACTAAAGACATACAACCTAGTGGGGAATACCGGTGACCTCGTTAGTGCTAGTATAATATCGAAAACTCTTGAAGCACTTATTGTAGGGACCGGCCTATCGTTGTGCGTGCCTCCCGTGAACGTTAAAGCTGAAGGACATTAAAGTGCATTTCATACTGAGAGATAGTTAGATAAAATATAGAATAGGATATTGAAACTGTTAAATTGTTGCTATCACCATTACTACTAATATTGTGTAACTTGACACCCTGAACAAATTACTGTTTCCATAATTAACACTTTCATTTCATTGTTAGAAAAATAAATAACTTACTTGAGTACTTCCGCCATATCTCTATATGCGTGATGCATCTTAGTAACCTCTTCACACAAATACTGACTGAAAATATGGTCATGTGAACATAGTCTTACATAAAGAGCATTTACCTTCTTCCCCAATTGTTTTTTTGCAGATTTTGCAGCAAAAATGCTCTGGGTGCCAGGTCCGGCCAAGAGCAGTCACTAAATTCTGTAAAAAAAAAAAATAAAGAGCAAAAAAAATGAAGAAAAACTTCATGTAATATATTGCAGAAAAAAATCTCAATTACAGGAAGAATGAAACATCTTCTGATTAATAAATAGATAACTAGAAGGTACAAGCAAACGAAGACAAAAAGCAAAGAGAAGAAAAAATTACAGAATGAAGAGATCAACTCAAGTGTAAGAAAAGTAGAAAGACACCAGGAGAATATGTACAGAATAGTGGGAAAATAGAAAAAGCACCAGAAGAACAAGTACAGTACAGTAAAAAGTAGGAAAAGCCAAAGGAAAACGTGTAAAGAAAGGTGGGAAAGTAGAAAAAGCACAAGGAGAACATCTAGAAAATAAAGAGAACGTAGAAAAAGCAGCAAGAAAACATGAACAAAAAGGAGTGAAAGCAGAAAATCACGAGAAGAGCATGTACAGAACGGGAAGAAGGTAGAGAAAGCACAATGAAAAGATGTACAGAAAAGTGGGGAAGTAGAAAAGGCGCAAGGAGAACATGCACGAAATGAAGAGAAAGTAGAAAAAGCAGCAAGAAAACATATACAAAATGGGGAGAAAGTAGGAAAAGCATCAGGAGAACGTGTACAAAACGATGACAAAAACGGAAATGCACCAGGAGAACACTGTACAGAATGGGGACAATAAAAACAAAGATATGAGCTTAGGGTATGCATGCAATGTGTAGGCGCATGTTTACACTGGCCACTAAACAGACAAAACCTAAGATAAAAACAAAATGAGCAAATGCCATATAGTAAATAAATAAATAACAATAGTACATGAAAATATCATAGGGTATGTGGTTAACATAACTTTGATTAGACAAAAACGTAAAAGCCATCTCACTGCGTCAAGGCAACTCTGTTTGGTGCCGTCCTAACCTCTAGCATTAAAACTACCATATGTCAAATGTAATGTAATATGTCATGACGTAAATGTGAATAAGGGCCGAGCAGGACCGCCAATTCGACTAATGGTCATCCAGCCATGGGGAGCTATATAAAAATAATGCCCAACTAAAAAAAAGGGAGGTCATGCTCTTATTTCCGCGGAGTGTCCATTACTCAGGGCTGGGTGTCCATTAGTTAGGATCTCAGTCTTGGCCTTATTCACATTTACGTCATTTGACATATGGTAAGGTAATATGAGAGGCTAGGACTTTCCCAAATAGCATCACCGTGGCACAGTGGGATAGTTTTATCAAAATTATGTAAACTAAGCATCCTGTATTATTTTCATGCATTCAGGCTTTTAATATATTACTGTAGGGTATTTGCTCATTTTGTTTTTATCTTAGCTTTAGAATGGGAAGTAAAGGCATCTGGAGAAAATGTAGAGAATGGTGACAAAGACAGAAAAGCACCAGGAAAACATGTAACGAACATGTAAAGTAGAAAAAGCACCAGGAGAACATGTATAAATATAACAGGGAAAAGAAGAAAGTGCTCAAATACAAGAACAAGAAGATGTGGAAAGCAGCAGTTACTGAGTATAGAATCTGCTAAGACTTCATCGATGTAATCTTACCTGTAAAATGGGCAGGTCACACAATGCACAGCGTGGAGCATATAGTGAAAAATAATCCCTTTCACAATATGGACGTCCTTCTTTCTCAAAGAAATTCGTAGTTCCAATAAGTGACTTACAGTGGGCACAAACAAAGTGTTCAGGGTGCCATTTATGTCCTAATGCAGTCACCACCTGTGAATGAAGAGCACAGTTATAACTAGGGATGGGCGGACCCATTTATGTTCGGGTCCGTCAGATTCAGCCGGACCAGGGGCGGACAATGACAGCTTGGGGCCCCTGTGCAAGAAATGTGTCTGAGCCCCCTCCTTTTATGGTGACAAAGTTACATATATATATATATACCGTATATACACTCACTGGCCACTTTATTAGGTACACCTGTCCAACTGTGTGTTAAGACTTAATTTCTAATCAGCCAATCACATGGCGGCAACTCAGTGCATTTAGGCATGTAGACATGGTCAAGACAATCTCCTGCAGTTCAAACCGAGCATCAGTATGGGGAAGAAAGGTGATTTGAGTGCCTTTGAACGTGGCATGATTGTTGGTGCCAGAAGGGCTGGTCTGAGAATTTCAGAAACTGCTGATCTACTGGGATTTTCACGCACAACCATCTCTAGGGTTTACAGAGAATGGTCCGAAAAAGAAAAAAAATCCAGTGAGCGGCAGTTCTGTGGCCGGAAATGCCTTGTTGATGCCAGAGGTCAGAGGAGAATGGGCAGACTGGTTCGAGCTGATAGAAAGGCAACAGTGACTCAAATTGCCACCCGTTACAACCAAGGTAGGCAGAAGAGCATCTCTGAACGCACAGTGCGTCGAACTTTGAGGCAGATGGGCTACAGCAGCAGAAGACCACACTGGGTACCACTCCTCTCAGCTAAGAACAGGCATCTGATGGCTACTTTCAGCAGGATAATGCGCCATGTCATAAAGCTCGAATCATCTCAGATTGGTTTCTTGAACATGACAATGAGTTCACTGTACTCAAATGGCCTCCTCAGTCACCAGATCTCAATCCAATAGAGCATCTTTGGGATGTGGTGGAACGGGAGATTCGCATCAGGGATGTGCAGCCGACAAATCTGCGCCAACTGTGTGATGCCATCATGTCAATATGGTCCAAAATCTCTGAGGAATGCTTCCAGCACCTTGTTGAATCTCTGCCACGAAGAATTGAGGCAGTTCTGAAGGCAAAAGGGGGTCCAACCCGTTACTAGCATGGTGTACCTAATAAAGTGGCCAGTGAGTGTATATCACTGTTCTTTATTACATACCGTCCTGTCTTGTTAGATATATAATGCAACAACAGCTGATGGAGACTGGGAAAGCCTCTTTTCTAATGGAGGGTTGATGGACTGCTCATTTGGTAACCGGCTGCTCCATCAGAAGTCATTTTATATCTAGCAAGAGAGGGGACTATGTAATAAAAGAGGGCACTGTGAATAACAAAAATAACAACAATACACTATAGGCCAGTAAGTCTAACCTCTATTGTTGGTAGAGTATGTGAAGGGTTTCTGAGGGACGTTATTCTGGATGATCTCACTGAGAATAACTGTGTAACGCCATATCAGCATGGGTTTATGAGGAATCGCTCCTGTCAAACCAATCTAACCAGCTTTTATGAAGAGGTAAGCTATAGACTGGACCAAGGTGAGTCATTGGATGTGGTATATCTTGATTTTTCCAAAGCGTTTGATACCGTGCCACACAAGAGGTTGGTACACAAAATGAGAATGCTGGGTCTGGGGGAAAATGTGTGTAAATGGGTAAGTAACTGGCTGAGTGATAGAAAGCAGAGGGGGGTTATAAATGGGATATTCTCTAACTGGGTCGCTGTGACCAGTGGGGACCGCAGGGGTCGGTGTTGGGACCTCTTCTCTTCAATATATTTATTAACGATCTGGTAGAAGGTTTGCACAGTAAAATATCGATATTTGCAGATGATACAAAACTATGTAAAGCAGTCAATACAAGAGAAGATAGTATTCTGCTACAGATGGATCTGGATGAGTTGGGAACTTGGGCCGAAAGGTGGCAGATGGGGTTTAACAATGATAAATGTAAGGTTATACACATGGGAAGAAGGAATCAATATCACCATTACACACTGAACGGGAAACCACTGGGTAAATCTGACCTGGAGAAGGACTTGGGGATCCTAGTTAATGATAAACTTACCTGGAGCAGCCAGTGCCAGTCAGCGGCTGCCAAGGCAAACAGGATCATGGGGTGCATTAAAAGAGGTCTGGATACACCTGATGAGAGCATTATACTGCCTCTGTACAAATCCCTGGTTACACCGCACATGGAGGACTGTGGACAGTTTTGGGCACCGGTGCTCAGGAAGGATATAATGGAACTAGAGCGGGTACGAAGGAGGGCAACAAAATTAATAAAGGGGATGGGGGAACTACAATACCCAGAGAGATTAGCAATATTAGGATTATTTAGTCTAGAAAAAAGACAACTGAGGGGTGATCTAATAACCATGTATAAGTATATAAGGGGACAATACAAATATCTCTCCGAGGATCTGTTTATACCAAGGAAGGTGATGGGCACAAGGGGGCATTCTCTGCATCTGGAGGAGAAAAGGTTTTTTCACCAACATAGAAGAGGATTCTTTACTGTTAGGGCAGTGAAAATCTGGAATTCCCTGCCTTAGGAGGTGGTGATGGCGAACTCAGTCGAAGGGTTCAAGAGAGGCCTGGATGTCTTCCTGGAGCGTAACAATATTGTATCTTACATTGATTGTTAGGTTCTTTAGAAGGACATAGATCTGGGGGTTTATTCTGACAGAATTTTATAGGCTGAACTGGATGGACTAATGTCTTTTTTCGGCCTTACTAACTATGTTACTATGTTACACTATGTAAGAGACAGTGTTGCACATAACAGCAG
Source organism: Dendrobates tinctorius (assembly GCF_039654945.1). Classification (NCBI taxonomy): domain Eukaryota; kingdom Metazoa; phylum Chordata; class Amphibia; order Anura; family Dendrobatidae; genus Dendrobates; species Dendrobates tinctorius. The sequence continues at coordinate 2,559,433 of NW_027361813.1, read as the reverse complement.
AGAATTACTATGTACCCACTATAGTAATTTGTTTAATCCCTATGCAATTCCTCCCCAGTACAAGGGGTTCATCAGGTGAGCAAGAAGAGAATGAGTAAGGCCGTACTGGGCCACAAGCCTTAAAAGGGAGGCCGACATGACAGGGTTGAGGGGGAATACGGTGAGCTGGAGTTAGGGAATGGGATGATATTACGGGGTTAATGTATTTGAATAAGGTGGGGGCTAGTGCTAGGATAAGGGGGAGGTGGGGTCAAAGGTGGGGTTACAAGGTAGCTTCATAAAAACAGTGGCCATCTTAGTGGGGCAACCATTTTGGGTTCCCCCACATAGTGACAAGAAGCTGTGGGGTCTCGTCTGTAGAACCTTAATTATGGAGGTGGAAACAATGCTCCAAAAACTGAGGTATGCTGAGGAGCCGCTGGGTGCTAGCTGGATGCAAGCTGCCTTCCAAGGCTTGCTACAGGGAGCGGTGACCGGGTCACCTCAGGCACTGCAGGATGGACGTCGGCCGCAGAGAGCTAATTCTCCAGCATACCTTAGTCCGCAGGTCCCCCTCTGGTTCGGCGCTGCATCAGGGGCCCCTACTGGGACCCTCCAGCTCGGGGTGTGAGCTGTAAGCCGGCAGCTCACGTAACAAAAACTGGGAGGAATCCGAATAGGCGGCGGGGCCTGCAACGGGGGGAGGAGTCGGCCTCCCTCTCTACATCGTCACAGAAGGCTTACGGTCCGGGTGCGGCGGACGTCCCGTTGGGTGGCAGATCCGCTTGGCGGGGTCAGGAGGATACGGTGTGAAGACGGGGGCCTGGTACGCAGGCCCCTCAGCGAGGATACCATCGCGAGCGGCAGCCGGCAGGCACCGTCCATTTAGCGGCAGAAGCGGCGCTTCAATAAGATGGCGCGCACTGTCAGGCTGGCCTGGGAAAAAAGAGCAAGGGGAGCCTGATGGAACATGCAGGCGGCAGATCGATCACCAGGATGGTGTGAAGCATTTGGACACCGCAATCTTTTGGGGACCAGTATGAATTGATTTAACCGGATTCAGGATTTACGGCTGCTGGGATCACAGCACCCAGGCAGCCAGGTGAGACTGATCATTTTTTTTCCTTACTCTTAGCCATTCGCTAGCCTTTCATGAGTGTATGGGTCAGAAATTTTGTTTTATTAAAGGGGGCTAGCAGAGGCATGAAGTTTATTTTGCATGGGCTACAGAATTTCATCCGGTTATGGGGATCCGGGATCCATATGGGATTTAGTCAGGTTATGGGGATCCGGGACCCCTACGGGATTTAGTCAGGTTTTGGGGGTCCGGGACCACTCAAGGCGGAGTGGCACCTTCCGCAGCATGGCTGGGTAGTGCTAAGGATAGGTGTTTTTAAGGCGTTATTAGGGGGTGAGATACATACATCCAGTTCGGCATTAAGTGCAGCCCATTAGTGAATTCGGAGAGGAGAAAGAAAAAGAGGATTCAATGCTATTAGATGATTCTGCTAAGGGTGAGGTTTGTGTTTGAGGGAACTTTGGGGGTGCACTTAAACATGAAGTATGGGACACGATTTGGAAAGGACAATATGTTGAAACATTTTCATTGCTTCCAGTGGAACGTTTTAATTTAGACAAGGTGAGGTGAGGATAGGGAGAAATGCTCGGGATTTGTGGTTACATGAATGTGATTGGTGAGGTTTTTAGGCTAAATATGTTAAGTAGTTTCAACGGCGAAAAGCCATGCGGCCGGGCATCTATTGGGATCACAACGACTTAGCATTATAGTTGAGGTTAAGACCCCCTGGTTAGGCTGGGGCATGGGAAACAATCATTGCCTGGGGGCACCGGGACTTTGTAGCGGTCAGGATACTCGGTGTCAATGGAGAAAGGGTCGTGTTTATTATTTAAGTAGGTCACGGGGTGGTAAAATGTTTCAAGGCTAGAAAGCAAAGGTGGTAATGATGGAATTGAAAAAAGGGTCGAGGTAATTGCATCGGGAAGAGAGGCTTCCTAAATAGGTGTCTTAATAAGACGGCAGCCCACGAGTAAGAGGGGGTTTTAGGGATGGTTTTCAGGATTCTTCTTGTTGACGTTAAAATTCGGTTGTCTACCAAAACTGGAAGTTGGCTTTGCTTTCTAAACAATTATATAAAGATGTGGCTTTGGGTAAAAGGGCTGGACTGTTTAAATAGGCTTCCCTTCAATAATTTGAGTTTTTCTCCGATTGGTGTCCTCTTTCGTGCTCATAATCTTGTGATGTTTGGTTTGTTTTTGGAATGGTTGCTTACAGAGGTGTTCGTTTTCAATTCCTGTATTCATTAATTGGATGAATTTTTTGGTCACTGGTTCGGCGCAGGTCCTGATTGTTGATTCTATTATGTACAATGGAAAGCATGGCCAAGAAGTTTGCGGCCCCTTTAGCGGCCCATAATACGGTGGGTCCTGTGACAGTATTGAGTTTTCTTGGGTATCAAATTGATACAATTGCATTAGACAGCAGGTTGCCACTGAAAGCGATGGTTGACATGAAGGCAGAAGTGAGGCGGGTTAGTGATTTGCAGATGGTGACGTTGCATGAGGTTCAATCTCTACTGGACAAGCTAATTTTGCCTGTAAGATTATGCCGTTGGGCAAAGCGTTCTGCCGTCGGCTGTATATGGCAACAGTGTCTACGCATTTGTTTGCCTCAAAAGTGAGTTACAAAAGTTAAACAAGAAGAGGCAAGAACCCTTAATGGTATATGTAAGACCAATATATGTAAAATTAATGTAAAATTAATAAAATTCTTTTTTTTCTTGCTTGTCATTATGCACATGTAAAATTATTTTATGTGTTATGTTCCAATAAAATATATATCTTTTTAACCTTATTTTTTACTTAACCCTGCCGGGGTTGTAAACCCCCCCAAATCCAGTGGTTCCTAACTTCAACTCAAAAGTGAGTTGTGTAATAGCAGGACCATCTGGATTGCACCGATGGACTTAGGTCTTTTGCTTGCTTGACGGGTCAGCATGGTTTCGGTTTAGACATTCAGTTTGTGTGGTTGGTAGAGTCAGGGCAAATGGTTTGGTTTAGTAATGGTCTGGCATGGTTGGTAGAGTCAGGGCCAAAGGTTGGGATTAATAATGGTCTGGCGTATAATCGGGTTTGGTGTCAAGTATTCCCAATCATTGTGGAATTATCATTGTAGGGTAATGGAGTTCTTTTCATGGTGGGAAGATTCGGTTGTGTTTCGATTTAAAAGGTTTTGGAGGATAGGCCCCTAAATTCCTTATTTCCTCCCAAGCGGCCGTTTGCTAGGGTGTTACTGCATTTGGTTTGGATGGGCCTAATTTTAGCTTGTGTTTATCAGCAGAGGTTGGGCGTGGTGTGTTACCCTATTCTTGAAGCTTTTGTGGTCCACAGTGGGAGTGAGTTTAAAAAGACGGATGTGTCCGGAGGCGTGACAGGACAATTGTGTACAAGATAATTGTGTACGGACTATTGTGTACAGACAATTGTGTACAGGCCAATTGTGTACAATGACAATTGTGTACAAGGCAATTGTGTACAAGGCGATTGCCCTGTACACAATTGTCCTTGTACACAATTGTCCTTGGACACAATTGGCCTGTACACAATTTTCTGTACACAATTGTCCATACACAATTATCTTGTACACAATTGTCATGGAACCGTCCGGAGGAGTTCTGGAACTTCCCATCGGGCAGTAAGGGATTTATTGTCTAGGTCTTTAATGAATGTGGGCACAATACGTTTAGGCATGTGGTAATTGGGAGGATTGGAAGTCGGCATTGGACAAAGGGCTGTAGGAGGAGAGCAATTCGGTGTTATTAACATAGTAACATAGCTTTGAAGGCTGAAGGAAGACCTTATGTCCATCTAGTTCAGCCTATTTTTAGTGCAGCTGTTCTGCATTGTTGATCCTGGGGAAGGCAAAAAACCCACAGAGTAGAAGCCAATTTTCTCCATAGGGAAAAAAATTCCTTCCCCTAAGCTGGGTCAACCATCTACCTATAATATTCTGTTATTCGTAACCTTCTATACTGTTACTCACAAGAAAAGCATCCATTCCTTTCTTACATTCATTCAGTGAGTTGGCCATCACCACTTCCTCAGGAAGAGAATTCCAGAGCCTCACTGCTCTTACCATGAAGAACCCTCTTCTATGCTGGTGCAGAAATTGTCTTTCCTCCAAACGAAGAGAATGCCCCCTTGTTCTTGTCACAGTCCTTGGTACAAACAGTTCATTGGAGAGATCTCTGTATTGCCCTCTGATATACTTGTACATATATATTAGGTCTCCCCTAAGTCTTCTCTTTTCTTGAGTAAATAGACCTAATTTTGATAACCTTTCTGGGTATTGTAGTGAACCAACTCCATTTATCATTTTAGTAGCCCGCCTTTGAACCCTTTCAAGTTCAGTAATGTCTTTCTTGAGCACCGGCGTCCAAAATTGCACACAATCCCCCAAGTGTGGTCTGACGAGTGATTTGTACAGAGGGAGAATTATGTTTTCATCTCGTGTCCCCAGACCTCTTCTAATGCATCCCATGACCCTATTTGCTTTGGTGGCAGCTGCCTGACACTGGGCACTCCAATTTAGCTTCTTATTGACTAAGATGCCTAAGTCTTTTTCCATGTCTGATTTCCCCAGCAGTTTCCCATTTATTCAGTAATTGTAGCCTCTGTTTCTCCTTCCCATGTGCAGAACCTTACACTTATCTGTGTTAAACCTCATTTGCCATTTTTCAGCCCAATTCTCCAATTTACTCAAATCTGTCTGTAGTTGCAAACTGTCCTCCTTTGTGTTAACTACCTTACATAGTTTTGTATCATCTGCAAATACTGATATTTTACTGTGTAAGCCATCCACTAGATCATTAATAAATATATTAAATAGTAGGGGGCCCAATACAGACCCCTGTGGTCCCCCACTGGTAACCCTGGCCCAATCTGAGTTTGCACCATTAATAACCGCTCTTTGCTTTCTATCACTAAGCCAGCTACCTACCCATCGACACACATTTTCCCCTAGCCCAAGCTTTCTGATCTTACTGACCAATCTTTTATATGGGACAGTGTCACATGCTTTAGAGAAGTCGAGATAAATTACATCAAATGATTCTCCTTGGTCCATTTGAGAGCTTACATCCTCATAGAAGCTGATCAGGTTAGTCTGACAGGAGCGATCCTTCATAAATCCATGTTGATATGGAGATAAACATTTATTAACATTGAGATATTCCATAATGGTATCCCTTAGAAACCCTTCAAAAATGTTACCCACAACAGATGTTAAGCTTACCGGCCTATAGTTTCCAGGTTCCCTTTTACACCCCTTTTTGAATATTGGTACCACATTTGCTTGCCGCCAGTCAAAAGGAACAGACCCTGTTTCTATAGAGTCTTTAAATATAAGGAATAGAGGCCTGTCTATTACATTACTTAACTCCCTTAATACCCGAGGGTGAATGCCATCAGGGCCTGGTGATTTGTTAATTTTAATCTTACTAAGGCGGTTCTGCACTTCTTCCTTGGTTAGGCAGGTAATTCTTAATGGGGAGTTTACATTATCACTCTGCATTTCCCCTGGCAAATCCTTTTCCTGTGTGAACACTGTTGAGAAAAAAATATTTACAACATTTGCTTTTCCCACATCGCTCTTTATGATTTCACCCTCATTGTTCTTTAAAGGGCCGACACCATCAATTTTAATTTTTTTACTGTTTATATAATTAAAGAATAGTTTGGGGTTTGTTTTACTTTCCTTAGCAATGAGTCTCTCAGTTTCCACTTTTGCTAAATGTATTTGTTTTTTTACACATTTTATTTTTTTCTCTATAACTTTTTAATGCTTCTTCATTGCCTTCTTGTTTTAGCTTCCTAAATTGGGTATAGTTGGGAGAAGAGTTGGTCTGTCTCTAAATTGAATAAATTAATGTCGAATATAGCTTTTGAATTTTGAAGTTCAGGGATATTCAGGATTTAGCAAAAGTCCTTCTGATCTAAGGGTATGGAACTGGAGTTGGCTGGTGTCTTATCAAATATTTGCTGATTTTGGCAATCAACTAGTGGATGTCTGTTCCTCTTCACGGGAGTTACCTCCTTTTCAAAGGGCTTTCCCGACAACCTTATTTTGTTTTTTTTCTTTTCAATTGAGGGAGTTAGTCTGCCCTTCTAGATTTCGGGAAGGAGGGCTGCGGAAATGGGATGCGAACGGGTTTGAGAACAGGGTGACGATATTTATCCATACCTCCAAAACGGATGTCGAAAGCAAAGGTTGCAAAGTAATGTTGTTTGAAGTGGTTGATTCTCCTTATATATCCTGTGGATTTATATGAAGAGTTTTTTCTGTGGATAATTGGCACGTTGGGTGCCCTGTTATTGGTGCATAAAGACGGTTCATTTCTGTCACATTTTCAAAAAGCCGATGTCGAACGCATAGGTTGCAAGGTAAGGTTGTTGATGTGGTTAGTTCTCCTTATATGTTCAGTGGATTTATATGAAGAGTTCTTTTGGTAGATAAGGGGCACGTTGGGTGCCCTGTTATTGGTACATAAGGCTGGTTATTTTTTTGTCACATTTTCAATTTGTAGCAATAAAAAGAGGTGTTTGGACTAGGAAGGTATCCTTTCAGAGGATTACAATGGGCATTATCTTCGGATGGGAGCAGCCATAAAGACAGTCAGGAGAGGTTTAGGCTAGGAAGTGACGAGGATTGGTCGTTGGGAGTCCGTGAGGTTACAACAGTAAGTTGGTCCAGCGTAGATTTATGTTTAAGTATGGATAACTGCGTTGGTGGATTATGGGACATTCATTTGTCTTCAGGGCAGCATTAAGGGCAGCAGTGTGCCTAGATAGGTGGCAGCTGGGGTGCCAAGGAATATAGCGGTCCCACGGTGGATCAGTAGGCGGGGGGATGGTTTGAAAACAGTTACGCTCTGAATTTAAAAGATTTGTTTGCTTGGGCCCAAGCTTCAGACGTACTGGCGATACATGTGGGAAAGATTGGTTTTAGAAAAGGCCCTACAGGGACGTGATTAAGGATATGAAGTTGCATATGTTGCAGCTATGGCTATGTCTCCTAGGTTTTGGTGGTAGGGTATGATATCGTTTTTGGAAAGGTGTGGCATGGAGCGAGGTCTGTTCAGGGAGTGAACAAAGCTGGGACCAAGGTGAATAAAGCATTTATGTTGGTGGCGTGGGGGGGAGGTCCTCGAAGTTGGTGGTGCTGGTAAATAGCGGTTCAGGGGGGATCTCAAGAGGTCCTAGACTCCCCCCTGGGTGGATTCAAATGGAAGGGTAATGGAATTATCCCGCGGAAGGGATTAAAGTGGACCCGTGCTTAATGGTAATGGAAACTGGCCAGGTGGGTTGATATGTGTCTCGGATCTGGTGCTTAGCGGTTAGAGGCAAGACTCGACCTGGGGAATAAGTTGGGAATATTAAATCTGAGATTTATGGTTTGGGGTTTCGAGGACCACCCCTTCTGGGACGTTCCGTTTAAAATGTTATGTTATATGTATAATAAAAGGCTGCTGTGGCCAATTTATCCAAATACTTCTGGAGTGTTTATTTGGTTGGTGTATAAATCAATGCGGTTGAGTGGCAAATAAGTTTTAAATAACTAAGTTAAGAAACCAGGGGAAGAGTCTTGAGGAGATCATTTGCATATTCCCAGTGCCTTCTGGGATAAGTGAAGAGTCTCCGCGAGCTCAACGATCACTGGGTTTTGGCCGTTGCAGCTGAAAAGAGGAAATCGGAGAAACCAGGGGAAGAGTCTTGAGGAGATCATTTGCATATTCCCAGTGCCTTCTGGGATAAGTGAAGAGTCTCCGCGAGCTCAACGATCACTGGGTTTTGGCCGTTGCAGCTGAAAAGAGGAAATCGGAGAAACCGCGCGCCGATTTTGGCTCATCTTTCATCTTTTTAAGAAATCTCAAGATGGAAGAGGCCAGGAGCCATTTGGTGAGCTGCATTTCTTGCTACATGTTCACAGATTTACCAGTGGAAAAGCCAAACTTCACATGCCACAAATGCAAGCTTGTGACCCTGTTGGAGGAAAAGTTGCAAAATCTCGAAGAGAGGTTAGCTACGTTGAAGATCATTAAGGAAGGTGAAGAGTTCTTGGACAGAGCAGAATTATCTCTTCATGTTACAGAAAGAGAAGAAATTCGAAGTGCACCTGAAGAAACAGAGGATTGGAGACATGTGACCCAGAGAAGCAGGAGGATCAGGAGGCAGTCAGCACCCATACTGCTCAGAAACCAGTACCAGGCTCTCACGCAGGAAAACGATGAAGAAATACATCAGGATAAGACTTTGCCAACAAACAGCAACCTTGTACGCCTTCAGAGTCCTCCTGGATGGAGAAAGAAAAATGTTGTGAAGAAGAAACGGAGAGTGGTGGTCATGGGGGATTCCCTGTTGAGAGGAACAGAGGCCGCTATCTGCAGACCGGATATAACTTCAAGAGAAATGTGCTGTCTTCCAGGTGCAAAAATTAAAGATGTGTCTGACAGGATATCAGGACTCTTCAGACCTACAGATGACTACCCATTCCTGCTACTACATGTGGGGACAAATGACACCGCAAGAAACAACCTGGAAACCATCTGCAGAGACTTTGAAGACTTAGGCAAGAAAGTGAAAGAACTGGGAGCGCAGGTGGTCTTCTCTTCCATCCTCCCAGTGGATGGCCATGGAACAAGGAGGTGGAATAAGATTCTGCAGGTGAACAACTGGCTACGTCGATGGTGCCGTCAGCAACGATTTGGATTTCTGGATCACGGAGTGAACTACTTATACGATGGACTACTTGCTAGAGATGGGGTGCACCTTACGAAGACTGGAAAGCAGGTATTTGGAAGTCGCCTTGCTACACTTGTAAGGAGAGCTTTAAACTAGAACAACATGGGAAGGGAAGCAAAAGACCAGAAAAAGCCATACACCTGACAAATGCTACTGAGAACTCTGCTATTAGAAGTGGAAAGGAAGAACAAAGACGAAAGAATCTAATTAAAAAAAATATTGGAGAAAGAGAAACCAATCACAAACTAAAATGTTTCTATACTAATGCACAAAGCATGGGCAACAAACAAGGAGAATTGGAACTACTAACACAGGAAAAGAAATATGATGTCATTGGAATCACTGAAACTTGGTGGGACAATACACATGATTGGAATACAAGACTAGAAGGATACAACTTATTTGCAAGAAACAGACTTGATAAACGAGGAGGGGGTGTCGCATTGTATGTTAGAAATGCGTATATCTGCACAGAGATTGAAGCTTCAGAGACTGGGAGTTCTGTGGAAACTGTTTGGGTAAGAATACAAGGACAGAACAATGGAAAGGACACCATTGTAGGCATTTACTACAGGCCACCTGTGCAAGCTGAAGATATGGATGAACTCTTTATGCATCAAATGGCCAAGTTCTCCAAAAAATATGACATAGTTGTCATGGGAGATTTCAACTATCCAGACATTTGTTGGGAATCTCTCTCAGGCAAAACTAACAGGTCAAGGAAATTCTTATCCTCTCTTGCTGACAACTTTATCTTCCAAAAGGTAAAGGAGAAAACAAGGGGAACTGCTACCTTGGATCTAATCCTTATAAACAGGGAGGAAATGGTTGAGGAGGTAAAAGTGGCTGGGACCCTAGGAGGTAGCGACCATGCTATTTTAGAATTTTGGATAACTAGAGGCGGAAGACCTGTGAAGACTCAGACGTCAAGGTTAGATTTCAGAAAGGCAGATTTTAAGGGATTCAGAAAGAGAATTGGAGGGATCCAATGGCTGGATATCCTTAAAGACAAAAATGTCCAGGAAGGATGGGAAATCTTGAAAAATGAAATTCTCAAAGCACAGTTGTTAACAATTCCAAAAAGAGGGAAGAATAGGAAGCATTTAAGGAAACCAGGATGGATGAACACAGAACTTAAGCACATGCTAAAAAGGAAGCAAAAAATGTTTATAAAATGGAAAGAAGGAGGCATATCTAAAGAAGAATATAATGCTGTCTGCAGAACCTGCAAGGCACAAATCAGATTATCTAAAGCTGAAAATGAATTGAGGCTTGCAAGAGATGTCAAAAGCAATAATAAAGGATTTTGGGGATATGTCAAAAGTAAAAGAAAAGTCAAAGATGCTATAGGATTTTTACAGGATGAAAATGATGAAATGGTAAGACAGGATGTTGAGAAGGCTGAACTTTTAAATTCCTATTTTGCATCTGTTTTCTCTCAGAAAGGAAATGTAACATCAACTGTTATTCACTGTCCTATTAAGGGAATAGAAGAATCCAGGATATCTATAAACAGAAAGATAGTGAGGAAACACTTAGCTAACCTAAATGTATTCAAGTCTCCAGGTCCAGATGAATTACACCCCAGAGTACTGAAGGAGATAGCAGAAGAAATTTTTGAACCCCTCTCCATAATCTTTGAAAATTCTTGGAGAACAGGAGAAGTGCCAGAAGACTGGAGAAGAGCAAATGTTGTTCCTATCTTCAAAAAGGGGAAGAAGGTGGACCCAGGCAACTATAGGCCGGTGAGTCTGACTTCTATACCAGGAAAGATCTTTGAACAAATTATTAAACAACATGTATGTCAATACCTGAATAAGAATGAAGTGATTAAACAGAGTCAGCATGGGTTTGTAACTAATAAGTCATGTCAGACTAATTTAATTTCCTTCTATGATGGTATTACTGATTGGGTGGATCAAGGAAATGCTGTAGATATAGTATATCTTGACTTCAGCAAAGCATTTGACAAAGTCTCTCATACAATCCTTATTGAAAAAATGACTAAGTATGGAATGGACAAGGCAACTGTTAGGTGGATTCATAACTGGCTTTGTGATCGGACCCAAAGAGTGGTCGTAAATGGCTGCACATCCAGTTGGAAGAATGTCTCAAGTGGGGTACCACAGGGCTCTGTCCTGGGCCCTGTATTGTTCAACATCTTTATCAACGATTTAGATGAAGGAATTGAGGGTAAACTGATTAAATTTGCTGATGACACAAAGCTAGGAGGGATAGCTAATACTAGAGAAGAGAGAGAGAGGATTCAAAAAGATTTAAATAAACTGGAGAAGTGGGCAGCAACTAACAGAATGGTTTTTAACAGGGAGAAATGCAAAGTACTACATCTGGGCAATAAAAATGAAAAAAGCATATATAGAATGGGAGGAATAGGGCTAAGTGACAGCACATGTGAAAAAGACTTGGGTATACTAATAGATCACAGACTGAATATGAGTCAACAGTGTGATGCAGCAGCAAAAAAGGCAAATGCAATTCTAGGATGTATTAACAGAAGCATACAGTCTAGATCACGTGAAGTAATTATTTCCCTCTACTCCTCTTTGGTCAGACCTCATCTGGAATATTGTGTCCAATTTTGGGCACCACATTTTAAAAAAGACATCAACAAACTGGAGCAAGTTCAGAAAAGAGCGACCAGAATGGTGACTGGTCTGCAAACCCTGTCTTATGAGGAAAGGTTGCAGGATTTGGGAATGTTTAGTTTGCAAAAGAGAAGACTGAGAGGAGACTTAATAGCTGTCTACAAATATCTAAAGGGCTGTCACATTGTAGAAGGATCAACTTTATTCTCATTTGCACAAGGAAAGACTAGAAGCAATGGGATGAAGCTGAATGGGAGGAGACACAGATTAGATATTAGAAAAAACTTTTTGACAGTTAGAGTGATCAATGAGTGGAACAGGCTGCCACGAGAAGTGGTGAGTTCTCCTTCAATGGAAGTCTTCAAACAGAGGCTGGACAGACATCTAACTGGGATGATTTAGCGAATCCTGCTTTGAGCAGGGGGTTGGACCAGATGGCCCAGGAGGTCCCTTCCAACTCTACGATTCTATGATTCTATGATTCTATGATTAAGTACGGAAACTCACATGAGTCACGAATACCCATTGTCATGTGAAAAATGTCAAAGGTTCCTGCAGTAACAGGAGACCCATACATAGAATGTGCGGTACACGAGATCCTCCATCCTGTGCTGCTTTAAATAGAGGCACACAATGTCTCCTTTAATGCTGGCATGTGACATCACCTCCAGGCCTAGAAATGCATCATGGCCCGGAAGCGACAACATTTCCTTGCCGCGTCACATCCAGTTAATGATTGCCAATATGACTTGAGGTCCACCAGTAGGCACAGGAGGTACTTTGTTGCTTCAGGTCAGTGGACCGCATGGTGAGGCGTATATCACTGGGATGTGATGTGAGTTCCTCAACATCACAATCGGTGACAGTGTGATGCACCTAATTCGTTCTATGAACCGCATCGTGGAAGGCACTGATGCCATTTGGTATCAGCCGCATATCACCTCCAGTCAATGGACTGATGTAAAGAGAAGCGTGTGAGCCTGCTGTATTTACTTGGATCTAATTGCTATGGGTATAAAGGATTCACAACAGTATGAAGCAAACATATAGCACAAGGGGAGGAATGTTCTAAGAATATTGTACCCAATCTAAGCCTGGACTTATAGAACAGATTATGTAAGTGTGTCTATTATGACATGATATTTACCCCTACGAATGTCAGTTATTACTGTATCGGAATGAATTCCCCTGTTTTTAACTATCTCAACTCAATGTCTCTATTATGGGACCTATACTTGAGATACTTATTTGGGAATTAATGAACTTAGACTTTGTATCATTGGTCTATATTGGCTGTCTATTAATATGCCCATAGCTACATCTTCTTTAAAAAAATTGGGTACAATATTCTTAGAACATTCCTCCCCTTGTGCCATATGTTTTCTTTATAGTGAATCCTTTACACCCATAGCAATTGGATCCAAGTAAATACAGCAGGCTCACACACGTCTCTTTACATCAATCCACTGACTGGAGGTGATGTGAGACTGATACCTAATGGCATCAGTGCGTTCCACAATGCAGTCCAGAGAACGGATTACATCCATCATACTGTCACCGAATGAGATGTTGGGGAACTCCAGAAAAGAAGGAAGAATTGAAAGCACTTAAAGAGACCAGGATGCATGAACACAGAACTTAATCACTTGTTAAAAAGGAAAAAAATTGTACCGTATATACTCGTGTATAAGCCGATCCGTGTATAAGTCGACCCCATTAATTTTGTCACAAAAAACTGGGAAAACGTATTGACTCGCGTATAACCCTAGGGTGGAAAATGCTGAAGCTACTGCCCCTATAATGCTGCACAGTGAGCAGCCCCTTACAATGATGCACAATTAGTGGCCCCTTATAATGCTGCACAGTGAGCGGCCCCTTACAATGATGCACAGTGAGTGGCCCCTTATAATGCTGCACAGTGAACGGCCCCTTACAATGATGCACAGTTAATAGTGGCCCCTTATAATGCTGCACAGTGAGCGGCCCCTTACAATGATGCACAGTTATTAGTGGCCCCTTATAATGCTGCACCGTGAGCGGCCCCTTACAATGATGCACAGTTATTAGTGGCCCCTTATAATGCTGCACAGTGAGCGGCCCCTTACAATGATGCACAGTGAGTGGCCCCTTATAATGCTGCACAGTGAACGGCCCCTTACAATGATGCACAGTTAATAGTGGCCCCTTATAATGCTGCACAGTGAGCGGCCCCTTACAATGATGCACAGTTATTAGTGGCCCCTTATAATGCTGCACAGTGAGCGGCCCCTTACAATGATGCACAGTTATTAGTGGCCCCTTATAATGCTGCACAGTGAGCGGCCCCTTACAATGATGCACAGTGAGTGGCCCCTTATAATGCTGCACAGTGAACGGCCCCTTACAATGATGCACAGTTAATAGTGGCCCCTTATAATGCTGCACAGTGAGCGGCCCCTTACAATGATGCACAGTTAATAGTGGCCCCTTATAATGCTGCACAGTGAACAGCCCCTTACAATGATGCACAGTTATTAGTGGCCCCTTATAATGCTGCACAGTGAGCGGCCCCTTACAATGATGCACAGTTATTAGTGGCCCCTTATAATGCTGCACAGTGAGCGGCCCCTTACAATGATGCACAGTTATTAGTGGCCCCTTATAATGCTGCACAGTGAGCGGCCCCTTACAATGATGCACAGTTATTAGTGGCCCCTTATAATGCTGCACAGAGAGCGGCCCCTTACAATGATGCACAGTGAGTGGCCCCTTATAATGCTGCACAGTGAGCGGCCCCTTACAATGATGCACAGTTAATAGTGGCCCCTTATAATGTTGCACAGTGAGCGGCCCCTTTCAATGATGCACAGTTATTAGTGGCCCCTTATAATGCTGCACAGTGAGCGGCCCCTTACAATGATGCACAGTTATTAGTGGCCCCTTATAATGCTGCACAGTGAACGGCCCCTTACAATGATGCACAGTTATTAGAGGCCCCTTATAATGCTGCACAGTGAACGGCCCCTTACAATGATGCACAGTTATTAGTGGCCCCTTATAATGCTGCACAGTGAGCGGCCCCTTACTATGATGCACAGTTATTAGTGGCCCCTTATAATGCTGCACAGTGAACGGCCCCTTACAATGATGCACAGTTATTAGTGGCCCCTTATAATGCTGCACAGTGAGCGGCCCCTTACAATGATGCACAGTTATTAGTGGCCCCTTATAATGCTGCACAGTGAGTGGCCCCTTACAATGATGCACAGTTATTAGTGGCCCCTTATAATGCTGCACAGTGAACGGCCCCTTACAATGATGCACAGTTAATAGTGGCCCCTTATAATGCTGCACAGTGAGTGGCCCCTTACAATGATGCACAGTTATTAGTGGCCCCTTATAATGCTGCACAGTGAACGGCCCCTTACAATGATGCACAGTTATTAGTGGCCCCTTATAATGCTGCACAGTGAGCGGCCCCTTACAATGATGCACAGTTATTAGTGGCCCCTTATAATGCTGCACAGTGAGTGGCCCCTTACAATGATGCACAGTTATTAGTGGCCCCTTATAATGCTGCACAGTGAACGGCCCCTTACAATGATGCACAGTTATTAGTGGCCCCTTATAATGCTGCACAGTGAGCGGCCCCTTACAATGATGCACAGTTATTAGTGGCCCCTTATAATGCTGCACAGTGAGTGGCCCCTTACAATGATGCACAGTTATTAGTGGCCCCTTATAATGCTGCACAGTGAACGGCCCCTTACAATGATGCACAGTTATTAGTGGCCCCTTATAATGCTGCACAGTGAACGGCCCCTTACAATGATGCACAGTTATTAGTGGCCCCTTATAATGCTGCACAGTGAACGGCCCCTTACAATGATGCACAGTTATTAGTGGCCCCTTATAATGCTGCACAGTTATTAGTGGCCCCTTATAATGCTGCACAGTGAGCGGCCCCTTACAATGATGCACAGTTATTAGTGGCCCCTTATAATGCTGCACAGTGAGCGGCCCCTTACAATGATGCACAGTTATTAGTGGCCCCTTACAATGATGCACAGTGATTAGTGGCCCCTTACAATGATGCACAGTTATTAGTGGCCCCTTATAATGCTGCACAGTGAGTGGCCCCTTATAATGCTGCACAGTGAGCGGCCCCTTATAATGCTGCACAGTTATTAGTGGCCCCTTACAATGATGCACAGTGATTAGTGGCCCCTTACAATGATGCACAGTTATTAGTGGCCCCTTATAATGCTGCACAGTGAGTGGCCCCTTACAATGATGCACAGTTATTAGTGGCCCCTTATAATGCTGCACAGTGAACGGCCCCTTACAATGATGCACAGTTAATAGTGGCCCCTTATAATGCTGCACAGTGAGCGGCCCCTTACAATGATGCAGTTATTAGTGGCCCCTTATAATGCTGCACAGTGAGTGGCCCCTTACAGTGATGCACAGTTATTAGTGGCCCCTTATAATGCTGCACAGTGAGCGGCCCCTTACAATGATGCACAGTTATTAGTGGCCCCTTATAATGCTGCACAGTGAGTGGCCCCTTACAATGATGCACAGTTATTAGTGGCCCCTTATAATGCTGCACAGTGAACGGCCCCTTATAATGATGCACAGTTATTAGTGGCCCCTTATAATGCTGCACAGTGAGCGGCCCCTTACAATGATGCACAGTTATTAGTGGCCCCTTATAATGCTGCACAGTGAGTGGCCCCTTACAATGATGCACAGTTATTAGTGGCCCCTTATAATGCTGCACAGTGAACGGCCCCTTACAATGATGCACAGTTATTAGTGGCCCCTTATAATACTGCACAGTGAGCGGCCCCTTATAATGCTGCACAGTGAGCGGCCCCTTACAATGATGCACAGTTATTAGTGGCCCCTTATAATGCTGCACAGTGAGCGGCCCCTTACAATGATGCACAGTTATTAGTGGCCCCTTATAATGCTGCACAGTGAGCGGCCCCTTACAATGATGCACAGTGATTAGTGGCCCCTTACAATGATGCACAGTTATTAGTGGCCCCTTATAATGCTGCACAGTGAGTGGCCCCTTATAATGCTGCACAGTGAGCGGCCCCTTATAATGCTGCACAGTTATTAGTGGCCCCTTACAATGATGCACAGTGATTAGTGGCCCCTTACAATGATGCACAGTTATTAGTGGCCCCTTATAATGCTGCACAGTGAGTGGCCCCTTACAATGATGCACAGTTATTAGTGGCCCCTTATAATGCTGCACAGTGAACGGCCCCTTACAATGATGCACAGTTAATAGTGGCCCCTTATAATGCTGCACAGTGAGCGGCCCCTTACAATGATGCAGTTATTAGTGGCCCCTTATAATGCTGCACAGTGAGTGGCCCCTTACAGTGATGCACAGTTATTAGTGGCCCCTTATAATGCTGCACAGTGAGCGGCCCCTTACAATGATGCACAGTTAATAGTGGCCCCTTATAATGCTGCACAGTGAGCGGCCCCTTACAATGATGCACAGTTATTAGTGGCCCCTTATAATGCTGCACAGTGAGTGGCCCCTTACAATGATGCACAGTTATTAGTGGCCCCTTATAATGCTGCACAGTGAACGGCCCCTTATAATGATGCACAGTTATTAGTGGCCCCTTATAATGCTGCACAGTGAGTGGCCCCTTACAATGATGCACAGTTATTAGTGGCCCCTTATAATGCTGCACAGTGAGCGGCCCCTTATAATGCTGCACAGTGAGCGGCCCCTTACAATGATGCACAGTTATTAGTGGCCCCTTATAATGCTGCACAGTGAGCGGCCCCTTACAATGATGCACAGTTATTAGTGGCCCCTTATAATGCTGCACAGTGAGCGGCCCCTTACAATGATGCACAGTGAGTGGCCCCTTATAATGCTGCACAGTGAACGGCCCCTTACAATGATGCACAGTTAATAGTGGCCCCTTATAATGCTGCACAGTGAGCGGCCCCTTACAATGATGCACAGTTAATAGTGGCCCCTTATAATGCTGCACAGTGAACGGCCCCTTACAATGATGCACAGTTATTAGTGGCCCCTTATAATGCTGCACAGTGAGCGGCCCCTTACAATGATGCACAGTTATTCGTGGCCCCTTATAATGCTGCACAGTGAGCGGCCCCTTACAATGATGCACAGTTATTAGTGGCCCCTTATAATGCTGCACAGTGAGCGGCCCCTTACAATGATGCACAGTTATTAGTGGCCCCTTATAATGCTGCACAGTGAGCGGCCCCTTACAATGATGCACAGTTATTAGTGGCCCCTTATAATGCAGCACAGTGAGCGGCCCCTTACAATGATGCACAGTTATTAGTGGCCCCTTATAATGCTGCACAGTGAGCGGCCCCTTACAATGATGCACAGTTATTAGTGGCCCCTTATAATGCTGCACAGTGAGCGGCCCCTTACAATGATGCACAGTTATTAGTGGCCCCTTATAATGCTGCACAGTGAGCGGCCCCTTACAATGATGCACAGTGAGTGGCCCCTTATAATGCTGCACAGTGAGCGGCCCCTTACAATGATGCACAGTTAATAGTGGCCCCTTATAATGTTGCACAGTGAGCGGCCCCTTTCAATGATGCACAGTTATTAGTGGCCCCTTATAATGCTGCACAGTGAGCGGCCCCTTACAATGATGCACAGTTATTAGTGGCCCCTTATAATGCTGTACCGTGAGCGGCCCCTTACTATGATGCACAGTTATTAGTGGCCCCTTATAATGCTGCACAGTGAACGGCCCCTTACAATGATGCACAGTTATTAGTGGCCCCTTATAATGCTGCACAGTGAGCGGCCCCTTACAATGATGCACAGTTATTAGTGGCCCCTTATAATGCTGCACAGTGAGTGGCCCCTTACAATGATGCACAGTTATTAGTGGCCCCTTATAATGCTGCACAGTGAACGGCCCCTTACAATGATGCACAGTTAATAGTGGCCCCTTATAATGCTGCACAGTGAGCGGCCCCTTACAATGATGCACAGTTAATAGTAGCCCCTTATAATGCTGCACAGTGAACGGCCCCTTACAATGATGCACAGTTATTAGTGGCCCCTTATAATGCTGCACAGTGAGCGGCCCCTTACAATGATGCACAGTTATTAGTGGCCCCTTACAATGATGCACAGTGATTAGTGGCCCCTTACAATGATGCACAGTTATTAGTGGCCCCTTATAATGCTGCACAGTGAGTGGCCCCTTATAATGCTGCACAGTGAGCGGCCCCTTATAATGCTGCACAGTTATTAGTGGCCCCTTACAATGATGCACAGTGATTAGTGGCCCCTTACAATGATGCACAGTTATTAGTGGCCCCTTATAATGCTGCACAGTGAACGGCCCCTTACAATGATGCACAGTTATTAGTGGCCCCTTATAATGCTGCACAGTGAGTGGCCCCTTACAATGATGCACAGTTATTAGTGGCCCCTTATAATGCTGCACAGTGAACGGCCCCTTACAATGATGCACAGTTAATAGTGGCCCCTTATAATGCTGCACAGTGAGCGGCCCCTTACAATGATGCAGTTATTAGTGGCCCCTTATAATGCTGCACAGTGAGTGGCCCCTTACAGTGATGCACAGTTATTAGTGGCCCCTTATAATGCTGCACAGTGAGCGGCCCCTTACAATGATGCACAGTTATTAGTGGCCCCTTATAATGCTGCACAGTGAGTGGCCCCTTACAATGATGCACAGTTATTAGTGGCCCCTTATAATGCTGCACAGTGAACGGCCCCTTATAATGATGCACAGTTATTAGTGGCCCCTTATAATGCTGCACAGTGAGTGGCCCCTTACAATGATGCACAGTTATTAGTGGCCCCTTATAATGCTGCACAGTGAGCGGCCCCTTACAATGATGCACAGTTATTAGTGGCCCCTTATAATGCTGCACAGTGAGTGGCCCCTTACAATGATGCACAGTTATTAGTGGCCCCTTATAATGCTGCACAGTGAGCGGCCCCTTACAATGATGCACAGTTATTAGTGGCCCCTTATAATGCTGCACAGTGAGCGGCCCCTTACAATGATGCACAGTTATTAGTGGCCCCTTATAATGCTGCACAGTGAGCGGCCCCTTACAATGATGCACAGTTATTAGTGGCCCCTTATAATGCTGCACAGTGAGCGGCCCCTTACAATGATGCACAGTTATTAGTGGCCCTTATAATGCTGCACAGTGAACGGCCCCTTACAATGATGCACAGTTAATAGTGGCCCCTTATAATGCTGCACAGTGAGCGGCCCCTTACAATGATGCACAGTTATTAGTGGCCCTTATAATGCTGCACAGTGAACGGCCCCTTACAATGATGCACAGTTAATAGTGGCCCCTTATAATGCTGCACAGTGAACGGCCCCTTACAATGATGCACAGTTAATAGTGGCCCCTTATAATGCTGCACAGTGAGTGGCCCCTTACAATGATGCACAGTTATTAGTGGCCCCTTATAATGCTGCACAGTGAACGGCCCCTTACAATGATGCACAGTTAATAGTGGCCCCTTATAATGCTGCACAGTGAACGGCCCCTTACAATGATGCACAGTTAATAGTGGCCCCTTATAATGCTGCACAGTGAGCGGCCCCTTACAATGATGCACAGTTATTAGTGGCCCTTATAATGCTGCACAGTGAACGGCCCCTTACAATGATGCACAGTTAATAGTGGCCCCTTATAATGCTGCACAGTGAACGGCCCCTTACAATGATGCACAGTTAATAGTGGCCCCTTATAATGCTGCACAGTGAGTGGCCCCTTACAATGATGCACAGTTATTAGTGGCCCCTTATAATGCTGCACAGTGAACGGCCCCTTACAATGATGCACAGTTAATAGTGGCCCCTTATAATGCTGCACAGTGAACGGCCCCTTACAATGATGCACAGTTATTAGTGGCCCCTTATAATGCTGCACAGTGAGCGGCCCCTTACAATGATGCACAGCTATTAGTGGCCCCTTATAATGCTGCACAGTGAGCGGCCCCTTACAATGATGCACAGTTATTAGTGGCCCCTTACAATGATGCACAGTGATTAGTGGCCCCTTACAATGATGCACAGTTATTAGTGGCCCCTTATAATGCTGCACAGTGAGTGGCCCCTTACAATGATGCACAGTTATTAGTGGCCCCTTATAATGCTGCACAGTGAGCGGCCCCTTACAATGATGCACAGTTATTAGTGGCCCCTTATAATGCTGCACAGTGAGCGGCCCCTTACAATGATGCACAGTTATTAGTGGCCCCTTATAATGCTGCACAGTGAGCGGCCCCTTACAATGATGCACAGTTATTAGTGGCCCCTTATAATGCTGCACAGTGAGCGGCCCCTTACAATGATGCACAGTTATTAGTGGCCCCTTATAATGTTGCACAGTGAGCGGCCCCTTACAATGATGCACAGTTATTAGTGGCCCCTTATATTGCTGCACAGTGAGCGGCCCCTTACAATGATGCAAAGTTATTAGTGGCCCCTTATAATGCTGCACAGTGAGCGGCCCCTTACAATGATGCACAGTTATTAGTGGCCCTTATAATGCTGCACAGTGAGCGGCCCCTTACAATGATGCACAGTTATTAGTGGCCCCTTATAATGCTGCACAGTGAGCGGCCCCTTACAATGATGCACAGTTATTAGTGGCCCTTATAATGCTGCACAGTGAGCGGCCCCTTACAATGATGCAAAGTTATTAGTGGCCCCTTATATTGCTGCACAGTGAGCGGCCCCTTACAATGATGCACAGTTATTAGTGGCCCCTTATAATGCTGCACAGTGAGCGGCCCCTTACAATGATGCACAGTTATTAGTGGCCCCTTATAATGCTGCACAGTGAACGGCCCCTTACAATGATGCACAGTTATTAGTGGCCCCTTATAATGCTGCACAGTGAGCGGCCCCATACAATGATGCACAGTTATTAGTGGCCCCTTATAATGCTGCACAGTGAGCGGCCCCTTACAATGATGCACAGTTATTAGTGGCCCCTTATAATGTTGCACAGTGAACGGCCCCTTACAATGATGCACAGTTATTAGTGGCCCCTTATAATGCTGCACAGTGAGCGGCTCCTTACAATGATGCACAGTTATTAGTGGCCCCTTATAATGTTGCACAGTGAGCGGCCCCTTACAATGATGCACAGTTATTAGTGGCCCCTTATAATGCTGCACAGTGAGCGGCCCCTTACAATGATGCACAGTTATTAGTGGCCCCTTATAATGCTGCACAGTGAGCGGCCCCTTACAATGATGCACAGTTATTAGTGGCCCCTTATAATGCTGCACAGTGAGCGGCCCCTTACAATGATGCACAGTTATTAGTGGCCCCTTATAATGCTGCACAGTGAGCGGCCCCTTACAATGATGCACAGTTATTAGTGGCCCCTTATAATGTTGCACAGAGAACGGCCCCTTAAAATGATGCACAGTTATTAGTGGCCCCTTATAATGCTGCACAGTGAGCGGCCCCTTACAATGATGCACAGTTATTAGTGGCCCCTTATAATGTTGCACAGTGAACGGCCCCTTACAATGATGCACAGTTATTAGTGGCCCCTTATAATGCTGCACAGTGAGCGGCCCCTTACAATGATGCACAGTTATTAGTGGCCCCTTATAATGCTGCACAGTGAGCGGCTCCTTACAATGATGCACAGTTATTAGTGGCCCCTTATAATGTTGCACAGTGAGCGGCCCCTTACAATGATGCACAGTTATTAGTGGCCCCTTATAATGCTGCACAGTGAGCGGCCCCTTACAATGATGCACAGTTATTAGTGGCCCCTTATAATGCTGCACAGTGAGCGGCCCCTTACAATGATGCACAGTTATTAGTGGCCCCTTATATTGCTGCACAGTGAGCGGCCCCTTACAATGATGCACAGTTATTAGTGGCCCCTTATAATGCTGCACAGTGAGCGGCCCCTTACAATGATGCACAGTTATTAGTGGCCCCTTATAATGCTGCACAGTGAGCGGCCCCTTACAATGATGCACAGTTATTAGTGGCCCTTATAATGTTGCACAGTGAGCGGCCACTTACAATGATGCACAGTTATTAGTGGCCCCTTATAATGCTGCACAGTGAGCGGCCCCTTACAATGATGCACAGTTATTAGTGGCCCCTTATAATGTTGCACAGTGAGCGGCCCCTTACAATGATGCACAGTTATTAGTGGCCCCTTATAATGTTGCACAGTGAGTGGCCCCTTACAATGATGCACAGTTATTAGTGGCCCCTTATAATGCTGCACAGTGAGCGGCCCATTACAATGATGCACAGTTATTAGTGGCCCCTTATAATGCTGCACAGTGAGCGGCCCCTTACAATTATGCACAGTTATTAGTGGCCCCTTATAATGCTGCACAGTGAGCGGCCCCTTACAATGATGCACAGTTATTAGTGGCCCCTTATAATGCTGCACAGTGAGCGGCCCCATACAATGATGCACAGTTATTAGTGGCCCCTTATAATGCTGCACAGTGAGCGGCCCCTTACAATGATGCACAGTTATTAGTGGCCCCTTATAATGTTGCACAGTGAACGGCCCCTTACAATGATGCACAGTTATTAGTGGCCCCTTATAATGCTGCACAGTGAGCAGCTCCTTACAATGATGCACAGTTATTAGTGGCCCCTTATAATGTTGCACAGTGAGCGGCCCCTTACAATGATGCACAGTTATTAGTGGCCCCTTATAATGTTGCACAGTGAGCGGCCCCTTACAATGATGCACAGTTATTAGTGGCCCCTTATAATGCTGCACAGTGAGCGGCCCCTTACAATGATGCACAGTTATTAGTGGCCCCTTATAATGTTGCACAGTGAACGGCCTCTTACAATGATGCACAGTTATTAGTGGCCCCTTATAATGTTGCACAGTGAACGGCCCCTTACAATGATGCACAGTTATTAGTGGCCCCTTATAATGCTGCACAGTGAGCGGCCCCTTACAATGATGCACAGTTATTAGTGGCCCCTTATAATGTTGCACAGTGAGCGGCCCCATACAATGATGCACAGTTATTAGTGGCCCCTTATAATGCTGCACAGTGAGCGGCCCCTTACAATGATGCACAGTTATTAGTGGCCCCTTATAATGTTGCACAGTGAGCGGCCCCTTACAATGATGCACAGTTATTAGTGGCCCCTTATAATGCTGCACAGTGAGCGGCCCCTTACAATGATGCACAGTTATTAGTGGCCCCTTATAATGCTGCACAGTGAACGGCCCCTTACAATGATGCACAGTTATTAGTGGCCCCTTATAATGCTGCACAGTGAGTGGCCCCTTACAATGATGCACAGTTATTAGTGGCCCCTTATAATGCTGCACAGTGAGCGGCCCCTTACAATGATGCACAGTTATTAGTGGCCCCTTATAATGCTGCACAGTGAGCGGCCCCTTACAATGATGCACAGTTATTAGTGGCCCCTTATAATGTTGCACAGTGAGTGGCCCCTTACAATGATGCACAGTTATTAGTGGCCCCTTATTATGCTGCACAGTGAGCGGCCCCTTACAATGATGCACAGTTATTAGTGGCCCCTTATAATGTTGCACAGTGAGTGGCCCCTTACAATGATGCACAGTTATTAGTCGCCCCTTATAATGCTGCACAGTGAACGGCCCCTTACAATGATGCACAGTTATTAGTGGCCCCTTATAATGCTGCACAGTGTGCGGCCCCTTACAATGATGCACAGTTATTAGTGGCCCCTTATAATGTTGCACAGTGAGCGGCCCCTTACAATGGTGCACAGTTATTAGTGGCCCCTTATAATGTTGCACAGTGAGTGGCCCCTTACAATGATGCACAGTTATTAGTGGCCCCTTATAATGCTGCACAGTGAGCGGCCCCTTACAATGATGCACAGTTATTAGTGGCCCCTTATAATGCTGCACAGTGAGCGGCCCCTTACAATGATGCACAGTTATTAGTGGCCCCTTATAATGCTGCACAGTGAGCGGCCCCTTACAATGATGCACAGTTATTAGTGGCCCCTTATAATGCTGCACAGTGAGCGGCCCCTTACAATGATGCACAGTTATTAGTGGCCCCTTATAATGCTGCACAGTGAGCGGCCCCTTACAATGGTGCACAGTTATTAGTGGCCCCTTATAATGCTGCACAGTGAGCGGCCCCTTACAATGATGCACAGTTATTAGTGGCCCCTTATAATGCTGCACAGTGAACGGCCCCTTACTATGATGCACAGTTATTAGTGGCCCCTTATAATGCTGCACAGTGAGCGGCCCCTTACAATGGTGCACAGTTATTAGTGGCCCCTTATAATGTTGCACAGTGAGTGGCCCCTTACAATGATGCACAGTTATTAGTGGCCCCTTATAATGCTGCACAGTGAGTGGCCCCTTACAATGATGCACAGTGAGCGGCCCCTTACAATGATGCACAGTTATTAGTGGCCCCTTATAATGCTGCACAGTGAGTGGCCCCTTATAATGCTGCACAGTGAGCGGCCCCTTACAATGATGCACAGTTATTAGTGGCCCCTTATAATGCTGCACAGTGAACGGCCCCTTACAATGATGCACAGTTATTAGTGGCCCCTTATAATGCTGCACAGTGAGCGGCCCCTTACAATGGTGCACAGTTATTAGTGGCCCCTTACAATGATGCACAGTTATTAGTGGCCCCTTATAATGCTGCACAGTGAACAGCCCCTTACAATGATGCACAGTTATTAGTGGCCCCTTATAATGCTGCACAGTGAGCGGCCCCTTACAATGATGCACAGTTATTAGTGGCCCCTTATAATGCTGCACAGTGAACAGCCCCTTACAATGATGCACAGTTATTAGTGGCCCCTTATAATGCTGCACAGTGAGCGGCCCCTTACAATGATGCACAGTTATTAGTGGCCCCTTATAATGCTGCACAGTGAACGGCCCCTTACTATGATGCACAGTTATTAGTGGCCCCTTATAATGCTGCACAGTGAGCGGCCCCTTACAATGATGCACAGTTATTAGTGGCCCCTTATAATGCTGCACAGTGAACGGCCCCTTACAATGATGCACAGTTATTAGTGGCCCCTTATAATGCTGCACAGTGAGTGGCCCCTTACAATGATGCACAGTTATTAGTGGCCCCTTATAATGCTGCACAGTGAGTGGCCCCTTACAATGATGCACAGTTATTAGTGGCCCCTTATAATGCTGCACAGTGAGCGGCCCCTTACAATGATGCACAGTTATTAGTGGCCCCTTATTATGCTGCACAGTGAGCGGCCCCTTACAATGGTGCACAGTTATTAGTGGCCCCTTACAATGATGCACAGTTATTAGTGGCCCCTTATAATGTTGCACAGTGAACGGCCCCTTACAATGATGCACAGTTATTAGTGGCCCCTTATAATGCTGCACAGTGAGCGGCCCCTTACAATGGTGCACAGTTATTAGTGGCCCCTTATAATGTTGCACAGTGAGTGGCCCCTTACAATGATGCACAGTTATTAGTGGCCCCTTATAATGCTGCACAGTGAGTGGCCCCTTACAATGATGCACAGTTATTAGTGGCCCCTTATAATGCTGCACAGTGAGCGGCCCCTTACAATGATGCACAGTTATTAGTGGCCCCTTATAATGCTGCACAGTGAGCGGCCCCTTACAATGATGCACAGTTATTAGTGGCCCCTTATAATGCTGCACAGTGAACGGCCCCTTACAATGATGCACAGTTATTAGTGGCCCCTTATAATGCTGCACAGTGAGCGGCCCCTTACAATGGTGCACAGTTATTAGTGGCCCCTTACAATGATGCACAGTTATTAGTGGCCCCTTATAATGCTGCACAGTGAACAGCCCCTTACAATGATGCACAGTTATTAGTGGCCCCTTATAATGCTGCACAGTGAGCGGCCCCTTACAATGGTGCACAGTTATTAGTGGCCCCTTATAATGCTGCACAGTGAACAGCCCCTTACAATGATGCACAGTTATTAGTGGCCCCTTATAATGCTGCACAGTGAGCGGCCCCTTACAATGATGCACAGTTATTAGTGGCCCCTTATAATGCTGCACAGTGAGCGGCCCCTTACAATGGTGCACAGTTATTAGTGGCCCCTTATAATGCTGCACAGTGAGCGGCCCCTTACAATGGTGCACAGTTATTAGTGGCCCCTTATAATGCTGCACAGTGAACAGCCCCTTACAATGATGCACAGTTATTAGTGGCCCCTTATAATGCTGCACAGTGAGCGGCCCCTTACAATGATGCACAGTTATTAGTGGCCCCTTATAATGCTGCACAGTGAACGGCCCCTTACAATGATGCACAGTTATTAGTGGCCCCTTATAATGCTGCACAGTGAGCGGCCCCTTACAATGGTGCACAGTTATTAGTGGCCCCTTATAATGTTGCACAGTGAACAGCCCCTTACAATGATGCACAGTTATTAGTGGCCCCTTATAAAGCTGCACAGTGAGCGGCCCCTTACAATGATGCACAGTTATTAGTGGCCCCTTATAATGCTGCACAGTGAGCGGCCCCTTACAATGATGCACAGTTATTAGTGGCCCCTTATAATGTTGCACAGTGAGCGGCCCCTTACAATGATGCACAGTTATTAGTGGCCCCTTATAATGTTGCACAGTGAGCGGCCCCTTACAATGATGCACAGTTATTAGTGGCCCCTTACAATGCTGCACAGTGAGCGGCCCCTTACAATGATGCACAGTTATTAGTGGCCCCTTATAATGTTGCACAGAGAGCGGCCCCTTACAATGATGCACAGTTATTAGTGGTCCCTTATAATGCTGCACAGTGAGCGGCCCCTTACAATGATGCACAGTTATTAGTGGCCCCTTATAATGCTGCACAGTGAGCGGCCCCTTACAATGATGCACAGTTATTAGTGGCCCCTTATAATGTTGCACAGAGAACGGCCCCTTACAATGCTGCAGTTATTAGTGGCCCCTTATAATGCTGCACAGTGAGCGGCCCCTTAAAATGATGCACAGTTATTAGTGGCCCCTAATAATGCTGCACAGTGAGCGGCCCCTTACAATGATGCACAGTTATTAGTGGCCCCTTATAATGCTGCACAGTGAGCGGCCCCTTACAATGATGCACAGTTAATAGTGGCCCCTTATAATGCTGCACAGTGAGTGGCCCCTTACAATGATGCACAGTTATTAGTGGCCCCTTATAATGCTGCACAGTGAGCGGCCCCTTACAATGATGCACAGTTATTAGTGGCCCCTTATAATGCTGCACAGTGAGTGGCCCCTTACAATGATGCACAGTTATTAGTGGCCCCTTATAATGCTGCACAGTGAGCGGCCCCTTACAATGGTGCACAGTTATTAGTGGCCCCTTATAATGTTGCACAGTGAGCGGCCCCTTACAATGATGCACAGTTATTAGTGGCCCCTTATAATGCTGCACAGTGAGCGGCCCCTTACAATGATGCACAGTTATTAGTGGCCCCTTATAATGCTGCACAGTGAGCGGCCCCTTACAATGATGCACAGTTATTAGTGGCCCCTTATAATGCTGCACAGTGAGCGGCCCCTTACAATGATGCACAGTTATTAGTGGCCCCTTATAATGCTGCACAGTGAGCGGCCCCTTACAATGATGCACAGTTATTTGTGGCCCCTTATAATGTTGCACAGTGAGCGGCCCCTTACAATGATGCACAGTTATTAGTGGCCCCTTATAATGTTGCACAGTGAGCGGCCCCTTACAATGATGCACAGTTATTAGTGGCCCCTTATAATGTTGCACAGTGAGCGGCCCCTTACAATGATGCACAGTTATTAGTGGCCCCTTACAATGCTGCACAGTGAGCGGCCCCTTACAATGATGCACAGTTATTAGTGGCCCCTTATAATGCTGCACAGTGAGCGGCCCCTTACAATGATGCACAGTTATTAGTGGCCCCTTATAATGTTGCACAGAGAGCGGCCCCTTACAATGATGCACAGTTATTAGTGGTCCCTTATAATGCTGCACAGTGAGCGGCCCCTTACAATGATGCACAGTTATTAGTGGCCCCTTATAATGCTGCACAGTGAGCGGCCCCTTACAATGATGCACAGTTAATAGTGGCCCCTTATAATGCTGCACAGTGAGTGGCCCCTTACAATGATGCACAGTTATTAGTGGCCCCTTATAATGCTGCACAGTGAGCGGCCCCTTACAATGATGCACAGTTATTAGTGGCCCCTTATAATGCTGCACAGTGAGCGGCCCCTTACAATGATGCACAGTTATTAGTGGCCCCTTATAATGCTGCACAGTGAGCGGCCCCTTACAATGATGCACAGTTAATAGTGGCCCCTTATAATGCTGCACAGTGAGTGGCCCCTTACAATGATGCACAGTTATTAGTGGCCCCTTATAATGCTGCACAGTGAGCGGCCCCTTACAATGATGCACAGTTATTAGTGGCCCCTTATAATGCTGCACAGTGAGCGGCCCCTTACAATGATGCACAGTTATTAGTGGCCCCTTATAATGCTGCACAGAGAACGGCCCCTTACAATGATGCACAGTTATTAGTGGCCCCTTATAATGCTGCACAGTGAGCGGCCCCTTACAATGATGCACAGTTATTAGTGGCCCCTTATAATGCTGCACAGTGAGCGGCCCCTTACAATGGTGCACAGTTATTAGTGGCCCCTTATAATGCTGCACAGTGAGCGGCCCCTTACAATGGTGCACAGTTATTAGTGGCCCCTTATAATGCTGCACAGTGAACAGCCCCTTACAATGATGCACAGTTATTAGTGGCCCCTTATAATGCTGCACAGTGAGCGGCCCCTTACAATGATGCACAGTTATTAGTGGCCCCTTATAATGCTGCACAGTGAACGGCCCCTTACAATGATGCACAGTTATTAGTGGCCCCTTATAATGCTGCACAGTGAGCGGCCCCTTACAATGGTGCACAGTTATTAGTGGCCCCTTATAATGTTGCACAGTGAACAGCCCCTTACAATGATGCACAGTTATTAGTGGCCCCTTATAATGCTGCACAGTGAGCGGCCCCTTACAATGATTCACAGTTATTAGTGGCCCCTTATAATGTTGCACAGTGAGCGGCCCCTTACAATGATGCACAGTTATTAGTGGCCCCTTATAATGCTGCACAGTGAGCGGCCCCTTACAATGATGCACAGTTATTAGTGGCCCCTTACAATGCTGCACAGTGAGCGGCCCCTTACAATGATGCACAGTTATTAGTGGCCCCTTATAATGCTGCACAGTGAGCGGCCCCTTACAATGATGCACAGTTATTAGTGGCCCCTTATAATGCTGCACAGTGAGCGGCCCCTTACAGTGATGCACAGTTATTAGTGGCCCCTTATAATGTTGCACAGAGAGCGGCCCCTTACAATGATGCACAGTTATTAGTGGTCCCTTATAATGCTGCACAGTGAGCGGCCCCTTACAATGATGCACAGTTATTAGTGGCCCCTTATAATGTTGCACAGAGAACGGCCCCTTACAATGATGCACAGTTATTAGTGGCCCCTTATAATGCTGCACAGTGAGCGGCCCCTTACAATGATGCACAGTTAATAGTGGCCCCTTATAATGCTGCACAGTGAGTGGCCCCTTACAATGATGCACAGTTATTAGTGGCCCCTTATAATGCTGCACAGTGAGCGGCCCCTTACAATGATGCACAGTTATTAGTGGCCCCTTATAATGCTGCACAGAGAACGGCCCCTTACAATGATGCACAGTTATTAGTGGCTCCTTATAATGCTGCACAGTGAGTGGCCCCTTACAATGATGCACAGTTATTAGTGGTCCCTTATAATGCTGCACAGTGAGTTCCCCCTTACAATGATGCACAGTTATTAGTGGCCCTTATAATGCTGCACAGTGAGCGGCCCCTTACAATGATGCACAGTTATTAGTGGCCCCTTATAATGCTGCACAGTGAGCGGCCCCTTACAATGATGCACAGTTATTAGTGGTCCCTTATAATGCTGCACAGTGAGCGACCCCTTACAATGATGCACAGTTATTAGTGGCCCCTTATAATGCTGCACAGTGAGTGGCCCCTTACAATGATGCACAGTTATTAGTGGCCCCTTATAATGCTGCACAGTGAGCGGCCCCTTACAATGATGCACAGTTATTAGTGGCCCCTTATAATGCTGCACAGTGAGCGGCCCCTTACAATGATGCACAGTTATTAGTGGCCCTTATAATGCTGCACAGTGAGCGACCCCTTACAATGATGCACAGTTATTAGTGGCCCCTTATAATGCTGCACAGTGAGTGGCCCCTTACAATGATGCACAGTTATTAGTGGCCCCTTATAATGCTGCACAGTGAACGGCCCCTTACAATGCTGCACAGTTATTGGTGGCACCTTATAATGCTGCACAGTGAACGGCCCCTTACAATGCTGCACAGTTATTAGTGGCCCCTTATAATGCTGCACAGTGAGTGGCCCCTTACAATGATGCACAGTTATTAGTGGCCCCTTATAATGCTGCACAGTGAACGGCCCCTTACAATGCTGCACAGTTATTGGTGGCCCCTTATAATGCTGCACAGTGAGCGGCCCCTTACAATGATGCACATTTATTAGTGGCCCCTTATAATGCTGCACAGTGAGTGGCCCCTTACAATGATGCACAGTTATTAGTGGCCCCTTATAATGCTGCACAGTGAACGGCCCCCTACAATGCTGCACAGTTATTGGTGGCCCCTTATAATGCTGCACAGTGAGTGGCCCCTTACAATGATGCACAGTTATTAGTGGCCCCTTATAATGCTGCACAGTGAGCGGCCCCTTACAATGATGCACAGTTATTAGTGGCCCCTTATAATGCTGCACAGTGAACGGCCCCTTACAATGATGCACAGTTATTAGTGGCCCTTATAATGCTGCACAGTGAGCGGCCCCTTACAATGATGCACAGTTATTAGTGGCCCCTTATAATGCTGCACAGTGTGCGGCCCCTTACAATGATGCACAGTTATTAGTGGCCCCTTATAATGCTGCACAGTGTGCGGCCCCTTACAATGATGCACAGTTATTAGTGGCCCCTTATAATGCTGCACAGTGAGCGGCCCCTTACAATGATGCACAGTTATTAGTGGCCCTTATAATGCTGCACAGTGAGCGGCCCCTTACAATGATGCACAGTTATTAGTGGCCCCTTATAATGCTGCACAGTGTGCGGCCCCTTACAATGATGCACAGTTATTAGTGGCCCCTTATAATGTTGCACAGTGAGTGGCCCCTTACAATGATGCACAGTTATTAGTGGCCCCTTATAATGCTGCACAGTGAGTGGCCCCTTACAATGATGCACAGTTATTAGTGGCCCCTTATAATGCTGCACAGTGAACGGCCCCTTACAATGATGCACAGTTATTAGTGGCCCCTTATAATGCTGCACAGTGAGTGGCCCCTTACAATGATGCACAGTTATTAGTGGCCCCTTATAATGCTGCACAGTGAACGGCCCCCTACAATGCTGCACAGTTATTGGTGGCCCCTTATAATGCTGCACAGTGAGTGGCCCCTTACAATGATGCACAGTTATTAGTGGCCCCTTATAATGCTGCACAGTGAGCGGCCCCTTACAATGATGCACAGTTATTAGTGGCCCTTATAATGCTGCACAGTGAGCGGCCCCTTACAATGATGCACAGTTATTAGTGGCCCCTTATAATGCTGCACAGTGTGCGGCCCCTTACAATGATGCACAGTTATTAGTGGCCCCTTATAATGCTGCACAGTGAGTTCCCCCTTACAATGATGCACAGTTATTAGTGGCCCCTTATAATGCTGCACAGTGAACGGCCCCTTACAATGATGCACAGTTATTAGTGGCCCTTATAATGCTGCACAGTGAGCGGCCCCTTACAATGATGCACAGTTATTAGTGGCCCCTTATAATGCTGCACAGTGTGCGGCCCCTTACAATGATGCACAGTTATTAGTGGCCCCTTATAATGCTGCACAGTGAGTTCCCCCTTACAATGATGCACAGTTATTAGTGGCCCCTTATAATGTTGTGATGAGTTTGTGATTTGATCTTTATCTCTCAATGGGAGATCGATATGCTGGAAGGTTGCCAGATTATGGTCTGAGGCCTACTCGAGTAGCGGAGAACAAACACACACAGAGACAGGGTATGTATCTGCAGGATGTTCCCCCTTTCCTGATTTAATTAGGTAGCTTATATGCTCATTTGAGTAGGCGGTAACATTACATCATCACATTTCATTGGACAATTGATCATTCAACAGTAAGCATAAATGGTTCCAACCAATCATATTCATATTCGTTAACCAATCAGATTGTACTCGGCTGTTAATTATTAGTATTTGTGTAGACGTGCTGAAAGCTTTAATAGGTCTTGGGTAAATTACACAAGACCCCAATATCATTCTCATTAATCTATCCTCATGACAGTTATAGCTCCATTAGCCTCATTAACCTGTCTTACTAAGTATTCATGGCCCCAGTATCTACCTAATATGTGGACGTGTAGTTTCAATGTCCAACTGGGTGCAGTAAACAGTTTATCCATCACGTACAATTTCTTATGAAGAATAAGGTTATAGGTAATCATTATCATGAGACAGCATTTTCATATACAGAGTATGCATGTAAGACCCCAGAAATACATTGATATTAAAAGGACATACAGAATTCCCTGTCAGTTGCACAGTGTGCGGCCCCTTACAATGATGCACAGTTATTAGTGGCCCCTTATAATGTTGGACAGTGAGCGGCCCCTTACAATGATGCACAGTTATTAGTGGCCCCTTATAATGCTGCACAGTGAGCGGCCCCTTACAATGCTGCAGTTATTAGTGGTCCCTTATAATGCTGCACAGTGAGCGGCCCCTTACAATGATGCACAGTTATTAGTGGCCCCTTATAATGCTGCACAGTGAGTGGCCCCTTACAATGATGCACAGTTATTAGTGGCCCTTATAATGCTGCACAGTGAGTGGCCCCTTACAATGATGCACAGTTATTAGTGGCCCTTATAATGTTGCACAGTGAGTGGCCCCTTACAATGATGCACAGTTATTAGTGGCCCCTTATAATGTTGCACAGTGTGCGGCCCCTTACAATGATGCACAGTTATTAGTGGCCCCTTATAATGCTGCACAGTGAACGGCCCCTTATAATGATGCACAGTTATTAGTGGCCCCTTATAATGCTGCACAGTGAGCGGCCCCTTACAATGATGCACAGTTATTAGTGGCCCCTTATAATGCTGCACAGTGAGCGGCCCCTTACAATGATGCACAGTTATTAGTGGCCCCTTATAATGCTGCACAGTGAGCGGCCCCTTACAATGCTGCAGTTATTAGTGGCCCCTTATAATGCTGCACAGTGAGCGGCCCCTTACAATGCTGCAGTTATTAGTGGCCCCTTATAATGCTGCACAGTGAACGGCCCCTTACAATGATGCACAGTTATTAGTGGCCCCTTATAATGCTGCACAGTGAGCGGCCCCTTACAATGATGCACAGTTATTAGTGGCCCCTTATAATGCTGCACAGTGAGCGGCCCCTTACAATGCTGCAGTTATTAGTGGTCCCTTATAATGCTGCACAGTGAGCGGCCCCTTACAATGATGCACAGTTATTAGTGGCCCCTTATAATGCTGCACAGTGAGTGGCCCCTTACAATGATGCACAGTTATTAGTGGCCCTTATAATGTTGCACAGTGAGTGGCCCCTTACAATGATGCACAGTTATTAGTGGCCCCTTATAATGTTGCACAGTGTGCGGCCCCTTACAATGATGCACAGTTATTAGTGGCCCCTTATAATGTTGCACAGTGAGCGGCCCCTTACAATGATGCACAGTTATTAGTGGCCCCTTATAATGCTGCACAGTGAGCGGCCCCTTACAATGATGCACAGTTATTAGTGGCCCTTATAATGCTGCACAGTGAGCGGCCCCTTACAATGATGCACAGTTATTAGTGGCCCCTTATAATGTTGCACAGTGAGCGGCCCCTTACAATGATGCACAGTTATTAGTGGCCCCTTACAATGTTGCACAGTGAGTGGCCCCTTACAATGATGCACAGTTATTAGTGGCCCCTTATAATGCTGCACAGTGAACGGCCCCTTACAATGCTGCACAGTTATTAGTGGCCCCTTATAATGTTGCACAGTGAGCGGCCCCTTACAATGATGCACAGTTATTAGTGGCCCCTTATAATGTTGCACAGTGAGCGGCCCCTTACAATGATGCACAGTTATTAGTGGCCCTTATAATGCTGCACAGTGAGCGGCCCCTTACAATGATGCACAGTTATTAGTGGCCCTTATAATGCTGCACAGTGAGCGACCCCTTACAATGATGCACAGTTATTAGTGGCCCTTATAATGCTGCACAGTGAGCGACCCCTTACAATGATGCACAGTTATTAGTGGCCCTTATAATGCTGCACAGTGAGCGGCCCCTTACAATGATGCACAGTTATTAGTGGTCCCTTATAATGCTGCACAGTGAGCGGCCCCTTACAATGATGCACAGTTATTAGTGGCCCCTTATAATGCTGCACAGTGAGCGACCCCTTACAATGATGCACAGTTATTAGTGGCCCTTATAATGTTGCACAGTGAGTGGCCCCTTACAATGATGCACAGTTATTAGTGGCCCCTTATAATGTTGCACAGTGAGCGGCCCCTTACAATGATGCACAGTTATTAGTGGCCCTTATAATGCTGCACAGTGAGCGGCCCCTTACAATGATGCACAGTTATTAGTGGCCCCTTATAATGCTGCACAGTGAGCGGCCCCTTACAATGATGCACAGTTATTAGTGGCCCCTTATAATGCTGCACAGTGAGCGGCCCCTTACAATGATGCACAGTTATTAGTGGCCCCTTATAATGCTGCACAGTGAGCGGCCCCTTACAATGATGCACAGTTATTAGTGGCCCCTTATAATGCTGCACAGTGAGCGACCCCTTACAATGATGCACAGTTATTAGTGGCCCCTTATAATGCTGCACAGTGAGCGGCCCCTTACAATGATGCACAGTTATTAGTGGCCCCTTATAATGCTGCACAGTGAGCGGCCCCTTACAATGATGCACAGTTATTAGTGGCCCCTTATAATGCTGCACAGTGAGCGACCCCTTACAATGATGCACAGTTATTAGTGGCCCTTATAATGCTGCACAGTGAGCGGCACCTTACAATGATGCACAGTTATTAGTGGCCCCTTATAATGCTGCACAGTGAGCGACCCCTTACAATGATGCACAGTTATTAGTGGCCCTTATAATGCTGCACAGTGAGCGACCCCTTACAATGATGCACAGTTATTAGTGGCCCCTTATAATGCTGCACAGTGAGCGGCCCCTTACAATGATGCACAGTTATTAGTGGCCCCTTATAATGCTGCACAGTGAGCGGCTCCTTACAATGATGCACAGTTATTAGTGGCCCCTTATAATGCTGCACAGTGAGCGGCCCCTTACAATGATGCACAGTTATTAGTGGCCCCTTATAATGCTGCACAGTGAGTGGCCCCTTACAATGATGCACAGTTAATAGTGGCCCCTTATAATGCTGCACAGTGAGCGGCCCCTTACAATGATGCAGTTATTAGTGGCCCCTTATAATGCTGCTGCTGCCGCTGCCTCAATTAAAAAAACCTATATACTCACCTTGTCCCTGCTGCTGCAGCTGCTGCTCCTCAGCGTTGCCGGCTCTGCACAGTGACTGTTCAGGCAGAGAGCGCCTGCTAACTACGTCATGGCGCCCTTTGACCTGAACGTCACTGCCAGAGGAAGCAAGACAGCAGAGCGACGCGCAGTGGTGGAACGGGGGACAGGTGAATATGGCTCCCTCCGCTATACTCACCTCTCCTAGCATGTCTCTTGCAGTCCCCTTGCTTATTCCATCTTCTCAGGGCTGTTCTTCCTGCTTTCAGCGGTCATGTCATGCTGCTCATTACATATGCACATATGTAATGAGCAGCACCACGTGACCGCTGAAAGCAGGAAAAACAGCGCGGAGAAGATGGAATAAGCACGGGGGGGGCTGCAAGAGACATGCTAGGAGAGGCGAGTATGATCTCCTACACCCCCGCCCAGCTCACCCCCGGTATATGACTCGCGTATAAGCCGAGAGGGGGGACTTTCAGCCCAAAAATGGGCTGAATATCTCGGCTTATACACGAGTATATACGGTATATCAAATGGAAAGAGGGGGAATATCTAAAGAAAAATATAATACTGTTTGCAGGGAATGAAGGGAAAGAGTTAAAAGAGCTAAAGTCAGTAATAAACTGAAGCTTCCAAGGGAGACCAAAAGTACCAAAAAGGGATTTTGGGGGTACTGTATGTCAAGGGAAAAGTCCAATATGCTATAGGATTTTTACAGGATGAAAATGGTCAAGTGAAAAAAAATTATGTTGAGAAGGTTGAACTTTTTAATTCCTATTTTGCATCTGTGTTCTCTAAGAAAGCAAACGCAATATCAACTGATCTTCACGGTGCTATCGAAAGAATAAAAGAATCCACACTATTCATAAACAGAGAGATGGTGAAGGGACACTTAGCTAATTTAAATGAATGGTCCAGATGAATTACATCCTAGGGTACTGAAAGAGTTAGCAGAGGAAACTGCAGAAACTGCAGAACCACTAGCTAGAATCTTTGAGAAATCCTGGACAACATGAGAAGTCCCAGAAGATGGGAGAAGGGCAAATGTTGTCCCTATCTTCAAAAAAGGAAAGAAGACTGAGCCAGGAAATTACAGGCCAGTGAGCCTTACCTCTATACCAGGAAGGATCTTTGAACAAATTATTAAACAGTGTGTATGTAAGCACTTGGATAAGAATACAGTAATTAAACAGAGTCAGCATGGGTTTGTAGCAAACAAGTCATGCCAGACCAATTTAATTTCCTTCTATGATGGAATCACTGATTGGGTGGATCAGGGAAATGCGGTAGATATAGTATATCTAGACTTCAGCAAAGCATTTGATAAAGTATCTCACAATATTCTTATTGAAAAAATGACCAAGTATGGGATTGACAAGGCTACGGTTAGGTGAATTCATAACTGGCTTAGTGATCGGACCCAAAAAGTGGTTGTAAATGGCTGCACATCCAGTTGGAAGAATGTCTCAAGTGGGGTACCACAGGGTTCTGTCCTGGGCCCTGTATTGTTCAACATCTTTATCAATGATTTAGATGAAGGAATTGAGGGTAAACCTATTAAATTTGCTGATGACACAAAGCTAGTGTCAGGATATCCAGAACTGACATCAGTTAGTGTCTGGACCCTGCAAAATCAGCGCTGCTGCAGGGGCTTACTGGGGTACCTAGGGAGAGGAGCTCGTCCCAGCGAGGCTGAGCACTAGCAGGACCTGCACCACATGACTGCCAAGAGGCAGAGCCAGCCACAGGTCTCCCCGAGGGAGCATGAGCAGAGAGAGATGCTGGCCCGAGAATAAAGACTCTACCAGCAGGTAAGCACAAACATAAGTGCCGATGAGTGCTAGACATGAGGGATTTCAGGGACAGGCTAAGGGTCACAACCGTATGTACAGAAGTACCAGGTGCGTAGACAGGAGAATAACCAGAGACATAGCCGAAGTCAGAAACCAGGAGAATATATACACAGTACCGAATCAGCAGACAAGCGCACAAAGGGGACAGACCAGGTCAGA
The DNA here is from genome assembly GCF_039654945.1 of Dendrobates tinctorius. Classification (NCBI taxonomy): domain Eukaryota; kingdom Metazoa; phylum Chordata; class Amphibia; order Anura; family Dendrobatidae; genus Dendrobates; species Dendrobates tinctorius. Next base: position 2,521,337 of record NW_027361813.1, on the reverse strand, counting down.
AGCCAAGATATCAAACACAGAAGCAAGCACATGGCACGAGGCACAAACGTACAGGGATCACTTAAACTAAGCCAAGGGCAAAAGTATAGTTGACAGAGAAGCCTGGTAAAGAGTGAGTATAAATACCCCTCCGAGATCCAGAAAGAAGCCACATACACTTAACCCTGAGAGTGCAGGGCAAGAACCCTGTCCAAACCATGACAGTACCCCCCTCTTAATGGGGGGGCCACTGGACCCCCAGACTTCTCCGGGTATCTGGCATGGAATAGAATCATAGAGTTGGAAGGGACCTCCTGGGCCATCTGGTCCAACCCCCTGCTCAAAGCAGGATTCGCTAAATCATCCCAGTCAGATGTCTGTCCAGCCTCTGTTTGAAGACTTCCATTGAAGGAGAACTCACCACTTCTCGTGGCAGCCTGTTCCACTCATTGATCACTCTAACTGTCAAAAAGTTTTTTCTAATATCTAATCTGTGTCTCTTCCCATTCAGTTTCATCCCATTGCTTCTAGTCTTTCCTTGTGCAAATGAGAATAAAGTTGATCCTTCTACAATGTGACAGCCCTTTAGATATTTGTAGACAGCTATTAAGTCTCCTCTCAGTCTTCTCTTTTGCAAACTAAACATTCCCAAATCCTGCAACCTTTCCTCATAAGACAGGGTTTGCAGACCGGTCACCATTCTGGTCGCTCTTTTCTGAACTTGCTCCAGTTTGTTGATGTCTTTTTTAAAATGTGGTGCCCAAAACTGGACACAATATTCCAGATGAGGTCTGACCAAAGAGGAGTAGAGGGAAATAATGACTTCACGTGATCTAGACTGTATGCTTCTGTTAATACATCCTAGAATTGCATTTGCCTTTTTTGCTGCTGCATCACACTGTTGACTCATATTCAGTCTGTGATCTATTAGTATACCCAAGTCTTTTTCACATGTGCTGTCACTTAGCCCTATTCCTCCCATTCTATATATGCTTTTTTCATTTTTATTGCCCAGATGTAGTACTTTGCATTTCTCCCTGTTAAAAACCATTCTGTTAGTTGCTGCCCACTTCTCCAGTTTATTTAAATCTTTTTGAATCCTCTCTCTCTCTTCTCTAGTATTAGCTATCCCTCCTAGCTTTGTGTCATCAGCAAATTTAATCAGTTTACCCTCAATTCCTTCATCTAAATCGTTGATAAAGATGTTGAACAATACAGGGCCCAGGACAGAGCCCTGTGGTACCCCACTTGAGACATTCTTCCAACTGGATGTGCAGCCATTTACGACCACTCTTTGGGTCCGATCACTAAGCCAGTTATGAATCCACCTAACAGTTGCCTTGTCCATTCCATACTTAGTCATTTTTTCAATAAGGATTGTATGAGAGACTTTGTCAAATGCTTTGCTGAAGTCAAGATATACTATATCTACAGCATTTCCTTGATCCACCCAATCAGTGATACCGTCATAGAAGGAAATTAAGTTAGTCTGACATGACTTATTAGTTAGAAACCCATGCTGACTCTGTTTAATCACTTCATTCTTATCCAGGTATTGACATACATGTTGTTTAATAATTTGTTCAAAGATCTTTCCTGGTATAGAAGTCAGACTCACCGGCCTATAGTTGCCTGGGTCCACCTTCTTCCCCTTTTTGAAGATAGGAACAACATTTGCTCTTCTCCAGTCTTCTGGCACTTCTCCTGTTCTCCAAGAATTTTCAAAGATTATGGAGAGGGGTTCAAAAATTTCTTCTGCTATCTCCTTCAGTACTCTGGGGTGTAATTCATCTGGACCTGGAGACTTGAATTCATTTAGGTTAGCTAAGTGTTTCCTCACTATCTTTCTGTTTATAGATATCCTGGATTCTTCTATTCCCTTAATAGGACAGTGAATAACAGTTGATGTTGCATTTCCTTTCTGAGAGAAAACAGATGCAAAATAGGAATTTAAAAGTTCAGCCTTCTCAACATCCTGTCTTACCATTTCATCATTTTCATCCTGTAAAAATCCTATAGCATCTTTGACTTTTCTTTTACTTTTGACATATCCCCAAAATCCTTTATTATTGCTTTTGACATCTCTTGCAAGCCTCAGTTCATTTTCAGCTTTAGCTAATCTGATTTGTGCCCTGCAGGTTCTGCAGACAGCATTATATTCTTCTTTAGATATGCCTCCCTCTTTCCATTTTGTAAACATTTTTTTCTTCCTTTTTAGCATGTGCTTAAGTTCTGTGTTCATCCATCCTGGTTTCCTTAAATGCTTCCTATTCTTCCCACACCAGACGATTGGCGTGCACCGAACTGGCCGGAACCCATGACTGATCCTCCAGAGAGTACCCCTTCCAGTGTATCATATACTGGAGTCTCAGGCTCACCCAGCGGGAGTCTGTGATGCACTCTACTTCATACTCCAGGTGCCCCTCTACCAGCAGTGGTGTAGCATTGGATGAGGAATCCTCCCTCACCGTCCCCACCGGCTTTAACAGGGAACTGTGGAAGACATCAGAAATTTTAAAGGAGGCGGGCAGCTGCAGTCGGTAAGCTACTGGGTTAACGACCTCCACAACTTTGCATGGGCAAATAAACTAGGGGCCCAGCTTCATAGAGGGCACCTTAAGCTTGATATTGCGCTTGGATAGCCACACCTTCTCCCCTACTTCCCCTACTTCCCCTACTACAAATGCTGGACCTGGCCCCTCCTCCTGTCAGCAAGCCGCTTATAGTTTTCCTGGGCCTTGGAAATATTCCTCTGAACCTCCCTCCAAAGAATTCTAAGACATTGTACCACACCCTCAGCTCCAGAACAACCTGAATTCATGCGGGAAAACTCTCCAAAATGTGGGTTAAACCCATAGTTGATCTGACAGGGTGACTTCCCAGTAGACTAACTCACCCGACCGTTGAACGCAAACTCTGCCATGGGCAATACCTCACACCAGTCCTCCTGTCTGGAAGAGGCCAAGCATCTCAGAATCTGCTCCGATTGGTCGGTGCACTCAGTCTGTCCATTAGACTCCGGGTGATAGGCAGAGGAGATGGACAACGAAATCCCCAGCTTTTTACAAAAAGCCCTCCAGAACCTGGCCACAAACTGTACCCTTCTATCTGACACCACATTCACAGGCACTCCATGCAACCAAACTACATATTGAATAAATAAGCAGGCCAGGGTTTCAGCAGATGGTAACGCGGGGAGAGATACAAAGTGGGCTACACCTGGCTGAAAAATGGAGGAGGGAGGTTCTGAGACAAAACTGTCCCCACCCCCACTTCTGAAGCATCGACCTCTACAACAAAAGGTCTTGACGGGTCGGGTTGTACCAATACAGGGGCTGGATAAAAACATTTCTTTACCGTCATGAAATAATTTTTTGCAGCTACAGACCAATTTTTTACATCAGCTCCCTTGAGAGTGAGGTCCATTAAAGGCTTTGCCATCTGCAAGAAGCCCTTAATAAACTTCCTATAGAAGATAGCAAAACCCAAAAATCGCTGCAGCCCTTTTAAGTCATGATGCTGCACCCAATCTGTAACAGCCTGGACCTTCTAAGGATCCATGCGGAACCCCTCCCCTGACACAAACCCAGAAAGGATAATTCTTGTACGAAGAATGAGCATTTTTCCAACTTGACATTCAAATGATTCTCCCTCTCAGTTTCATGAGAACCATCCGCCAATGGTGCAAGTGAGATTGACTGTCCGCCAAGTACACCAAAATGTCATCCAAATAGATAACCACGAAATGTCCAATTAAGTCAGAGAAAATTACATTAATAAAATTCTGAAAACGGCAGGAGCATTAATGAGACCAAAAGGCATAACCAAGTTTTCGAACAGCCCTTCAGTCATCCGGAATGCTGGTTTCCATTCGTCCCCTTGCCGGACTCTTATAAGGTTATATGCTCCACGTAAATCCAGTTTAGAGAACCATTTGGCCCCGGTGAGTTGGTTACATAGATCGGGAATTAGGGGAAGAGGGTATGTATTTTTTACAGTAATTTTGTTTAATTCACGAAAGTCGAGGCATGGACGCAAACCACCATCTTTTTTCTTAACAAAAAAGAAAACCGCTGCCAGAAACAGAAGGCCGAATATGCCCTTTACAGAGACTCTTGGTAATGTATTCCTTCATAGCTAGTCATTCGGGCCCGGACAATTTGAACAGGCGAGCCTTGGGTAACTTGGCTCCAGGGACTGGAGATGATTTAGCGAATCCTGCTTTTAGCAGGGGGTTGGACCAGATAGCCCAGGTCCCTTCCAACTCTACGATTCTATGATTCTATGACTAGATCAATGGCACAATCAAAGGGTCTATGTGGTGGTAGCGCCTCAGCCTCACTTTCGGAAAATACATCTTCAAAGTCCTTCAGGTACTCCGGAATACCTTCCAGACTGACAGACGACACTGACACAGATTTTACAGGGGTGACAAGAGGTGTCAGGTTGTTAGGGATGGCGGAACGCACTAAATATAATAGAAAGTGCGTTCGCCGCCCGGGGTCCATCCTGCAGTAGGTGTTAAACTGCTGCTATATAATGGCAGACGCACAATATGGTGGTATATCGCACACGGGTTGAACGTCACCGGTGTGCACTGGGTGTACTCTGTTATGTTCACAGAGGCGCCTAAAGGCATAAACATAAATGCCGAGCCTGTTGACCTCACAGGTCTCAGCGGTGTGCATGCACGGTATATGGTCACAAGACTTGGGTCCAAGACACAGGATCGGAGTCCATCTAGACCTACTGTGCGTGTGGTGTCGCAACTGCGGACACCCCAAGTGCTGCTGACTGCAGCGCGGCGACTGAACCAGCCGCTGTACGTCAATGCCCAAGAGGGCCGCCAGAGGTGGGGGAAACGGGAAGAGGAATGCCGGGATGTTGTCCAAAAACTATAAAAAAAGGAGACTTGGAAGAGGCTTCACTGGGATGATTATTGTAGGCGAATTCGGCCCAGGGCAGAAGAGAAACCCAGTCGTCCTGGTGGGCGTTGGAAAAATGCCGGAGATAGGAAGTTAGAGTTTGGTTGACTCGTTCAACTTGCCCATTCGACTGCGGATGATAAGCCAAGGAGAAATCTAGAGTGATCTTCATTAATCTGCAGAGAGCTCGCCAAAAGCGGGAGGTAAACTGGACTCCTCGGTCCGAGACAATATGTTAAGGAAAACCATGGAGGCGGAAGATGTGGAGCAAGAAAATCTTCGCCAACTCGGGGGCCGTAGGCAGACCAGGTAAGGGAATGAAATGGGCCATTTTAGAAAACCGATCTACGACCAACAGGATCACAGAGCACTTAGAGGACGAAGGTAAATCGGTAATAAAGTCCATAGCAATGTGGGTCCATGGGACCGAAGGCACAGGCAACGGGTGTAGGAGACCAGAAGGATGTTGTCTAGGGACTTTGTTTCTAGCGCAGAAGGGACAGGAGGCGATGAAGTCCACTATGTCTTGGTGAAGCGAGGGCCACCAATAGTGGCGGGAGACGAGAGAGAGGGTCTTCTTGGTTCCAGCATGCCCGGAAAACTTCGAGGAATGGCTCCATCGTAGGACCTTCTGCCTGTCCCCACTTGACACAAAGGTTTTGCCCGGTGGTGGAGTGGCTAGGCTTAGCGGGGCCACGGTGAGAATCTTGGCCGGGTTAATAATATGTGTAGGTTCATCCTCGCTGTCCATGGGCAAAAATGACCGGGATAGGGCGTCAGCCTTGATGTTCTTGTCCCCCGGTCGGAAATGGAGTTCAAAATCGAATCGCCCGAAGAACAAAGACCACCTGGCCTGCCGTGGATTGAGTCTTTGGGAGGACTGAACATACTCCAAATTTTTGTGATCCGTGAAGATGATGAACGGATGAACTGCCCCTTCGAGGAGATAGCGCCACTCCTCGAGGGCTAGCTTAATGGCCAGCAACTCTCTATCCCCAATGGAGTAATTTCGTTCCGGAGCGGAAAAGGCTTTAGAGAAGAATCCGCAGGTGACTAAACGGCCAGAGGAGGATTTCTGCAAAAGAACCGCTCCTGCTCCAACTGAAGATGCGTCTACCTCGAGGATGAACGGCCTATTGGCATCAGGGCGGTGGAGCACAGGAGATTTTGCAAATTCTTGTTTCAGAGCCTCGAAGGCGACCTCAGCGTCTGTGGGCCAGTGGTTGGGATTGGCCACCTTGCAGACAAGAGCAGAAATGGTCTTAGTCAGAGTCGAAAAATGAGGGATAAATTGCCTATAATAATTGGCAAATCCCAAAAAACGCTGGATTGCCTTCACCCCAAGTGGACGTGGCCAATCGAGAACCGCAGAAACCTTCTCAGGATCCATCTCCAACCCGGAGCTCGAGACGATGTACCCAAGAAAGGGCAGTGATGATTGCTCAAAAATGCACTTCTCCAATTTGGCAAAAAGGAGATTTTCCCTGAGGCGTTGGAGAACCTGGCAGACATCTCGGCGATGAGTGGATAGGTCTGGGGAGAAGATCAAGATGTCGTCTAGGTAGACTACGACACAGGAGTATAGGAGGTCTCGGAAGATATCGTTAACGAGCTCCTGGAAGACTGCTGGCGCGTTACAGAGGCCAAAAGGCATGACTAAATATTCGTAGTGGCCGTCTCGCGTGTTGAATGCGGTCTTCCACTCGTCTCCTGATCGTATGCGAACAAGGTTGTAGGCTCCTCGCAGGTCCAGCTTGGTAAAGACTCTTGCTCCCCTCAAGCGGTCAAAAAGCTCCGAGATAAGCGGCAGTGGATATTTGTTCTTCACTGTAATGCGGTTCAGGCCACGATAATCGATACATGGACGAAGAGACCCATCCTTCTTTTTTACAAAGAAGAAGCCTGCTCCAGCAGGGGACGAGGATTTCTGAATGAAGCCTCGGGCTAGGTTTTCTTGAACATATTCGGACATGGCCAGAGACTCCGCAGGAGAGAGAGGGTAAATCCTACCACGAGGAGGCATAGTACCAGGAATGAGCTCAATGGGGCAATCGTAGGAACGGTGAGGAGGAAGGATTTCCGCTTCTTTCTTGCTGAAGACATCCGAGAAGGAACTGTACGCGGACGGCAGCCCGGAGAGGACAGGGAGGGAAAGGGGAATACCTACTGGAACCGGCAGCAGACACCGAGCACGACAAGACTCCCCCCAGCGAAGAACATTGCCATTACGCCAATCCAAGGTGGGCTCGTGGAGCTGCAGCCAAGGAAGGCCGAGAAGGACGGGATGCGAAATACCAGCCAAAACATAGAACGAAATTCTCTCCTTGTGCAAGGCCCCTACCTGTAACTCTACCTCCTGTGTTACCAACGTAACGGTCTCTAGCAAAGGTCTGCCATCCACAGAGGCGAGGACCTGAGGCTTTTCGAGGGTCCTAACGGGGATAGACAATTTGGTGACCTCATCGAGCCTGATAAAATTTCCAGCAGCACCCGAATCCACATAGGCCATCAAAGAAACCCGCTTACCACCGACATGCAGGAGGACCGACAAAGTAAGGGGTTGAGCGGTATCTTGACCACCTAGGGAGGCCTCCCTTACCTGACCTAAGCGGAGAAGATCAAGAACGGGATTGGAGGTAGAAGCCCTGGGTCGGGGACTGGGTGATCTGCGGGCGGATGGCATTGGACGAGAAAGTCGTCTCTCGCGGGACCGCTCTTGAAACCGGAGGTCAATCCGCGTGGCTAGAGAAATTAGATCCTCCAGAGCGGTGGGGTTATCGCGACCAGCGAGTTCGTCCTTTATACGACCCGAGAGCCCACGCCAAAAGGCTCCTACCAAAGCCTCATTGTTCCACCCTAAGTCGGACGACAGGGTCCGAAATTGGATGGCATACTGACTCATGGTTTGTGAACCCTGACAAAGGCTGAACAGGGACTCCGTAGTGGAGGCTAGACGACCTGGTTCGTCGAACACTCGCCGAAAAGTGTCCAGAAAGAGGGCCAGCTGGGAAACTACGGGATCGTCACGCTCCCAAAGGGGATTCACCCACGCCAAAGCGTCCTCCTCTAAATGAGAAACAATAAAGGCCACCTTGGACCGGTCAGTGGGATACTGTTGGGGCAACAGTTCAAAATGGAGACGACATTGGTTCAGGAAACCCCGGCATAGTTTAGCATCACCACCATACCGGTGTGGTTTGGCCAAGCGAGGCAGAGGGTGAGAAAGCGCAATGGGAGGAGACGCTGAGACAGCCGACTGCAAGGAGAGCAATCGAGTGTCCACAGAGGCCATGTAGCTAAGAAAATGCGTTTGGTTGTCTCGCTGCTGGGCCAACTCCTGCTGTAAACCCACCAGCTGAGAAGCATTCCCTGGATCAGCGGATTGGAGAGCAGAAAAGCGCGAGTCCAAAGATTTCATTAAGGACATTATGCGTACTTGATTCTCCCGTAAAGACACTAACTCCTTCTGAGTAACCAAGGCTCCAGCGGGATCCATGGCCTGATTATGCTGTTACGGTGTGGGAAATAAAGGAGGAACCTGGAGGTGGACCCTCTGGATCACGGCTCCAGAGCCCCCGAGGGCGAGCTGACCAGGTGAAACCCACCCCCTATACAGGGAGCGTTAGGAGCAGGCCCCCGAGGGATGGAACCGTAACAGCCGGAGCCAAAGGGACGACCAGGGCTAGAAATATGAGAGTCTGTGGCGAGGAGGGACAGAGTCCAGGCGCACAGAGGGACTGCCGGAACTAGGGAGAAATAGAGACAAGCAGAACCGGGAGCATTAGCGGCAGACGGAGGCTGGTGACTGTGGGCGAGAGAGGAAGGAAAGCCAGGTACGGACAACACACAGAGAGGCAGAACGGATAGCAAAGGGTAACGGACCAGAGAGGCACTAAGGACAAGACAGACACTGGGCATGGCAGGTGGAGCCACGGAGCAGAGAAGCTACCGGAGGCAGCGCAAAGAGAACAGCAGGATAGCGCAGAGGATACAGGGACCTGAGAGGAGCGGAAACGCTAGCGCAGGAACAGCGTCACCGCAGAAGATAATCAGGCATCTTACCTGACAAGACGCCTTGCTGAAATAGCCGGTGGGCGCCGCCATGTTGTGGGCGGAGCCACAGTGTCACTGCTCCCAGAGGTCCGAGCGCCAAGGGAATAGACCGGCGCAGGCGCCCAGGAACGACGACGTGGAGTCCGGATGTCTGGAGCGGGGACGTGACGTGGAGCAGGAGCGCGCCGGGAGGCGTGCAGGAGAGCAGCGGGGCCGCGTTGGTAAGTATGGCCCGTAGGGGGCATGACACCGGTAGGGGGCATGACAGCTAGCAGATTATTCAGAACAAAGCACCTTAATTTTTCCACGTGAGTGGAACCGACTTTCAGAGAAAAGGTATCAGTCATGAAACAAATTCCCTCCCGGGTGAGAGGAGAGGAATCAATTGCCATAATTTTAACAGGATCTTTTAACCTGACTGTCCCTATCTTATTAAGAGTTACAACTTGGGCATCAATCATATTAATAGAAGAACCACAGTCAACAAAGGCGGTAGTCACAACCATACCGCCTGCAAGTTCCAGTTACACCTGAAGCAGAATTTTAGTAAGCAAGGAAAAAAGTACCTGGGAGTCTGGGCAACCTCCTCGATTGTTGCCCAGACTCAGTCATGTTCCTGAAGGCTTCACCAAAGAAGGGCAAGAGGGATAGTCCTTTCTCCAATGTCCAGAGGCTCCACAGTAAAATTACAGTTGGTTGGTTCTACGGCATCGCCTCTCTTTTTCCTTCAATGAGGTGGCACCAACCTCCATGGGCTCATGACTAGATGCAGTGTCCCTCAGGTTGGAGAATAAAGGGGTCTCCTGCAGCATGACCCCTCTTGCCTGCAGCCTACGGTCCATGTGGACAGCCTGGATCATAGCGTCCTCTAAAGAGTCAGGTGGAGGATGAAGGGCCAGGCATCTTTCAAACGTTCAGAACAAACCCTGGAGGGTTTCATCACCCCAGGAGACCTCTGCGGCTGAACTCAGAGCAGAACCACTCAGCCGAGTGTTTCCCCTGGCACTCACTCATCACCATATCCTCGGCCAGACTCACACGATCGTAGATGTGCCTTAGGGCTTCGAAAAATGCATTCACTGACATTCTCTCAGGGGCAGCAGAGGAAAGGGAAAACACCCAAGCCTGAGGGGAGCCCCTTAACAAAGACATAATGACCCCAACCCTCTGACTCTCATCCCCAGAGGAGCATGTGTGGTGCCCTGCGTCTTTACCGCCACAAAAGGGTTAAATATGTACTGTTTTGTATGTGTTTTGTGAGCAATGGGAGTTATGCTTTCTCTGCTAGAGACCACAACACACACCCACAGTTCACCTCCCTCCCTCACTTGTCTGAAGCATAGAGCTTTGCAGACACACCCTGACTGGGGGGGGGGGAGCAGAGCTGTTGTTTTAGTGAAGAAGGAGGAGAAGAAGAACTCTTGGAAGCCATGATTAGACATGTGCTGATCCAGGAGTAAGAGCTAATAAGAATCAGGGTGTCAGCCCCTAGACGATTCATGCTTTCAGAGGAGGGTGGTAAGCTAAGAGACTGTGTGGGATTATACAACCAACAGCATCGTGTATTCCCCTGGAAAGACTGCAACAAACTAGGATCAGTGAAGGATAGTGCAAGTGGGAACTTGAGCTGCTTCACAAAAGGATTTCAAGCTGCAAATTGCCAGAGGATAAATACACAGTGAGTAATGCTATACTGGAAGTTTTAGACTTTGGAAAGCCTTGGTCCCTGAAGGGATTAGAATAGCAGGAAGCTTACACTGAGTCACACCAGAGAGAAAGGATAACTCCCATTCTGCAGAACAGACTGTAACCTGGTGAGAGTTGTAACATCTCCTTTGACCTGCATCTGAACTATAGTAAAAAATAAAGTGACTTTACCTGTCTCCTGCCTGACTACTCTGTGCCTTCTACTTCCATCACAATCTCTGGGTGTCTGCCCTGGTTGGAGAGGGTTAAACATCTGCACTGCCATCATCATCTACTCCCCCAGGGATCATCTGCAGTGTCGGCTATACTACAGTCAAACACTGGCGTCACGAATAACTACATAAACTTTATCCCTAATCAATTCTACCCCTTTTACATGACTGCCTGGGGCCACGGACCGGGTCACTGCCACTGTGACATTTCCCATTGAAGTTAACAGGCCCAGCGCCGAGTATCCCACGGCCTCTGGGGCGCGTCACATGGCCTTAACGAAAAGAAGGGTTTGCATCCCTCCTTAAAAACCTTAAATGTTTTTTTATCCCCAGAGAAAAAGTCGGGCAATTTAACAGGGGGTTCCGGCAACACTAAAACAACATCCCCAGCAGTAGCCCCTGCACAGTATCAGTTACCCACTGCTGGAACTGGGCGAGGGCTCGCTGTTGTTAGGCATCGGGTTCCTGCAGCTGCACAGCAGAAATCCGTAGCCATACATCCAGCGGTCTCCCATTCCTTTCCGACCACTCAGGGACCTGCACAGCAATCTCGGCGATCCAGGCGCCCTGCTCAAACCAGCTCTCTGGGTCTGGATGTTGCTGCTACCTCTGGACCAGCAATAGTAGCGCAACCTGCTTTGCAGGAAACCACTCCAGAGGCTAAGTCCTCTCGCCATGATACTGGGCATGCCCACGAGACGATCTCCCAGTGGAGATCGGGGGTCACGTGCTCAGGTCTTTCTCCTGATCTGATTGGTCCATCTCTGAAGGTCCTGGAAGCGCATGGCTATAAAAGGCCCGCATGGCCGCTCGGCCACTCGCTAGTATAGACTTTACTTGCTATGTGTGAATGGTGATGGATGTATGATTCTGGTGACTGACTCATTATAAAACCCCTTCCCTTTGATATTATGCATATGGTTAGGGAGTTAGAGTTATGGTCAGCGCCAGTCAGTGGCAAGCCATACGCCACAGTGCATACCGCACCGCTACACTAGCGTCCGATAGTGTTATGCCTCACAGCACTGTCGTACAGCGGCAGTAGTGACCGCCGCACTCCAGTTAGCAGCACTTACCGGCGTCCGCAGTAGCGACGCCGCGCGCACGGTAGGTCAAGACGGACACCGACCTCTGCCTTGGGCCATGTCATGTGACCATATACAGTGTGTGCATGCCAGCTGAGACCTGTGAATCTAACAGGCTCGGCGTTTATACTTTATTTGTGCTAAAGCGCCTCTGTGAGTTTAACAGAGTCCGCTTTGCGCACCTCGGGTGACGTTTAACCCGAGCGCAGTATACCGCCATATAACGAGTCTGCCATTACTCAGCAGCGGTTGTCACACCTACTGCACGGTGGACCCCGGGCGGCGAACGCACTTCCTATTATTTATATTTAGTGCGTTCCGCCGTCCCTAACATTATACTAGCGCCAGGGTCTGGCTAGTAATGGCGGACCTGCAGCAGCTGCAGCGGTACATTCGGCAGCTGGAGAGCAGGTTGGCGGCTATCGAGAGCTCCACCTCAGCTGCGAATGCTATGGTAGCCGCTGCTCAGGCAGTCGCAGAGGCTGTCTCACGCGTGCCCGCACTCATGCCTATGCCGACAATATCTCGCCTCCCGCTCCCCGACAAGTTTTCGGGTGACAGCGCCACCTGTAGGGGATTCGTGAGTCAGTGCTCTATCCAGCTTGAGTTACTGGCTGCACGGTTCCCTACAGAGTGGGCTAAGGTGGGGTTTATTGTTTCTCTTTTATCTGGCAGGGCATTAGAGTGGGCTACACCATTGTGGGAGCGTGATGATCCCATGGTTCAGGGCACTGCTCAGTTCCTCGCGGCTCTGAAGCAGGTATTTTTGGGACCACAGATCACGCACGACACCTCTCTCCAATTATTGGCCCTAACACAGGGGTCTCTCTCGGTCAGCCATTATGCCGTCCAATTCCGGATATTGGCTTCCGAACTAGAGTGGCCTGATAAAGCACTCATCCCTGTGTTTTGGAGAGGGTTAGCAGAGCATGTCAAAGATGCTCTAGCAACCAGAGAGGTCCCCGCAAGTCTGGAGGAAGTGATTGCCATCTCCACCCACATTGATCTCCGGTTTAGGGAGCGCGGGCTGGAACGTGCGCAATCCAGACGAAGGGTTAACTTGGCTCCCACCTTCACCGAGCCGCTAAGATCTCCCACCCAGGAGCTTACATCCTCCGAACCTATGGAAGTGTCTCTCGCGGCCCCAAGCCGCGTCCGGTGCGAAGCTCCGCACGTTGTTACCAGTGCAGGCAGTTTGGTCACTCGGCTAGCACATGTCCTCTGCGGTCGAAAAAAACGATCACGTTCAGTGGTCGTAGGTGGTGGTCAGACACATATGAAACCCTTTTCTCCCAAACCAGTATTCCGAGGGACCTTAGATAGCGGGCCCTCCACCTAGGAGGTAGAGTTACCGTGGATTCTGGGCCTGAGGGGAACTTTATGTCCTCGACCTTCGCCCGGAGACATGCTATTCCACTGGTGTTACTGCCCCAACCTCTGACTATCAGGGTGGTTAATGGTGCACCTTTACCATCTCTGGTGAATCACCAGACAGCCCCACTTGGGCTCTCAATCTCACCCTCTCATCGTGAGATTCTGTCCTTGTTCATTTTGCCAGATGGCATCGACCAGGCGCTTCTCGGAGTTCCCTGGCTCCGTTGTCACTCCCCTCATATTGGGTTGGAGCAAGGACTGTGAGGGAAGGTGCCTGAGGGGCAGTGTTCAGGTAGCTTCCACTGAAGTACCCGCGGATCTCTCCGCGCTTCCTAAACCTTACCACCAGTATGCGGACGTCTTCTCTAAAAAATCTGCGGTGACGCTCCCGCCGCACCGTCCTTACGATTGCCCGATAGATCTTCTGCCAGGCATGGAACCTCCTAGAGGCTGTGTGTATCCGCTGTCACTCCCTGAGACAGAGGCTATGTCTCAATATATCCGGGAGAACCTGGCTAGAGGTTTTATCAGAAAGTCGGTGTCGCCGGCTGGTGCAGGGTTCTTCTTCGTGCAGAAGAAGAGCGGAGAGTTACGTCCCTGCATTGACTACAGAGGTCTCAACGCCATAACAGTTAAAAACAAATACCCTCTCCCGTTGATCTCTGAGCTATTTTACAGGTTGCGAGGGGCCCCGGATCTTTACGAAATTAGATCTACGGGGGGCGTACAACCTGATCCGCTTTTGCGAAGGAGACGAGTGGAATACAGCCTTTAATACCAGGGATGGCCACTACGAATATATGATCATGCCCTTTGTTCCTTTGTAATGCGCCTGCTGTCTTCCAGGATTTCGTCAACGACGTCTTCCGCGATATGCTCTCCACCTCGGTGGTGGTCTATATGGATGACATCCTCATCTTCTCGCCAGATTTGACCTCCCACCAGAGAGACGTCTGCAGGGTCTTCGACCGTCTGCGGGCGAACTCTCTTTTCGTCAAGCTGGAGAAGTGCCAGTTTGAGCGGGAGTCCTTGCCGTTCCTGGGCTACATCATCTCGGCCCAGGGGTTGGCTATGGATCCGGCCAAATTGCAAGTGGTAATGGACTGGCAGGAACCACACTCACTCAAAGCGGTGCAGCGCTTCCTAAGGTTTGTCAACTATTACCGCCAGTTCATACCTCACTTCTCCACACTGGTAGCTCCTTTGGTTGCTCTCACAAAGAAAGGAGCTAATCCTAAAGCTTGGTCTGAACAGGTCTCCAAGGCCTTCTCCTCTTTAAAAACCCATTTTGCTGGCGGTCCCATCTTTCACAGTCCCGATGTGGATTAACCGCTTATCCTGGAGGTGGATGCCTCTTCCGTCGGTGCAGGAGCAGTCCTTTTCCAGAAAGATGCTCAAGGTCAGAAGCATCCCTGCTTCTTCTTCTCTAAGACCTTCTCACCGGCGGAGAAGAATTACTCCATCGGGGACAGGGAGCTGCTAGCAATGAAGTTGGCCTTTTCCGAGTGGAGACATCTCCTGGAGAGAGCCCGGTTTCCCTTCCAGGTGTATACGGATCATAAAAATCTGGTCTATTTACAAACAGCCCAGCGCTTGAACTCTCAACAAGCTAGGTGGTCGCTCTTCTCCCACTTCCGCTTCACCTTGCACTATCTCTCTGGAGAGAAGAATGTCCGTGCGGATGCTCTCTCGCGCTCGGTGGTCTCAGCAGATGAAGGGGAGGCTGAGCCACGGCTAATTCTCCCTTCGGAGAGCTTTACGACCGTGGCTCCAGTTGCTCTCGAGTCAGTGCCACCGGGGGCAAGACCTTTGTGCCTCCTTAGCTACGGCTGGAGTTTCTCGCCTGGGCACACGCGTCCAGGGTGGGTGGTCACTTTGGCAATAAGCGGACCACAGAACTCCTGGCAAGTTCGTATTGGTGGCTGCACATGGCTCGAGACACTAACGAATAAATACAAACATGCGTCTTGTGTGCACGGAACAGGTCCTCTAGACAGAGGCCGGCTGGGTTATTGTACCCTCTGCAGGTGGTGGATAGGCCTTGGGAGATGGTTGGCATGGATTTTGTGGTTGGCCTGCCAAGTCTGGTGGCAGTACGGTCATCTGGGTGGTCACCGACCATTTTTCTAAAATGGTTCATCTGGTGCCACTCGCACGGTTGCCTTCCGCTCGTGGTCTTGCCACACTGTTCATAAAGCATGTATTCCGTCTGCATGGCATGCCGGACAAAATTGTTAGTGATCGAGGTCCCCAGTTCACATCCCGGTTTTGGAGGGAGCTCTGTAGTCTACTCAGCATTGAGCTAAACCTGTCCTTCGCTTACCATCCCGAGACGAACGGCTTGGTTGAGAAAGCCAACCAAACCTTGGTCACGTACCTGCGGCATTTCGTCTCTGCCAGGCAGGATGACTGGGCATCCTTGCTACCATGGGCTGAAATTGCCCTGAATAATGCAGTGGCTGATTCCATTGGTCAGACGCCGTTCCTTCTAAATTACGGCCAACATCCGGGTGTCCCTGTCCCGATGCCAGGGTCCTCCGCTGACTCCAGGGTGGCAGACTGGGCAGTGGAGGCTCGCGACATTTGGGATCGCACTCAGGATGCTATTCATGCCTCTAAAGAAAGAATGAGGGCATCCGCCGACACACATCAGCGACCCGCTCCAACCTTTTCCCCCAGCGACTTGGTGTGGCTCTCTGCTCGAAACATCAAGCTACGGACCAAGTCCACCAAGTTCACGTCGCGATACATCGGACCTTTTAAGGTTCTCAAGCGAATCAGCTCGGTGGTCTACCGCCTGGCTCTTCCTCCACATTTAGCCATTTCTAATGTTTTCCATGTGTCCCTTCTCAAACCTGTTCACATGGCCCGGTTCTCTGAGTCATCTGCCAGGTCAGCGTGGGGGGAGGTTATGGATCCCATGCACGCGTGGATGGAGACTTTGAAGACTTAGGCAAGAAAGTGAAAGAACTGGGAGCGCAGGTGGTCTTCTCTTCCATCCTCCCAGTGGATGGCCATGGAACAAGGAGGTGGAATAAAATTCTGCAGGTGAACAACTGGCTACGTCGATGGTGCCGTCAGCAACGATTTGGATTTCTGGATCACGGAGTGAACTACTTATACGATGGACTACTTGCTAGAGATGGAGTGCACCTTACGAAGACTGGAAAGCATGTATTTGGAAGTCGTCTTGCTACACTTGTAAGGAGAGCTTTAAACTAGAACAACATGGGAAGGGAAGCAAAAGACCAGAAAAAGCCATACACCTGACAAATGCTATTGAGAACTCTGCTATTAGAAGTGGAAAGGAAGAACAAAGACGAAAGAATCTAATTAATAAAAATATTGGAGAAAGAGAAACCAATCACAAACTACAATGTTTCTATACTAATGCACAAAGCATGGGCAACAAACAAGGAGAATTGGAACTACTAACACAGGAAAAGAAATATGATGTCATTGGAATCACTGAAACTTGGTGGGACAATACACATGATTGGAATACAAGACTAGAAGGATACAACTTATTTGCAAGAAACAGACTTGATAAACGAGGAGGAGGTGTCGCATTGTATGTTAGAAACGCGTATATCTGCACAGAGATCCAAGCTTCAGAGACTGGGAGTTCTGTGGAAACTGTTTGGGTAAGAATACAAGGACAGAACAATGGAAAGGACACCATTGTAGGCATTTACTACAGGCCGCCTGTGCAAGCTGAAGATATGGATGAACTCTTTATGCATCAAATGGCCAAGTTCTCCAAAAAATATGACATAGTTGTCATGGGAGATTTCAACTATCCAGACATTTGTTGGGAATCTCTCTCAGGCAAAACTAACAGGTCAAGGAAATTCTTATCCTCTCTTGCTGACAACTTTATCTTCCAAAAGGTAAAGGAGAAAACAAGGGGAACTGCTACCTTGGATCTAATCCTTATAAACAGGGAGGAAATGGTTGAGGAGGTAAAAGTGGCTGGGACCCTAGGAGGTAGCGACCATGCTATTTTAGAATTTTGGATAACTAGAGGCGGAAGACCTGTGAAGACTCAGACGTCAAGGTTAGATTTCAGAAAGGCAGATTTTAAGGGATTCAGAAAGAGAATTGGAGGGATCCAATGGCTGGATATCCTTAAAGACAAAAATGTCCAGGAAGGATGGGAAATCTTGAAAAATGAAATTCTCAAAGCACAGTTGTTAACAATTCCAAAAAGAGGGAAGAATAGGAAACATTTAAGGAAACCAGGATGGATGAACACAGAACTTAAGCACATGCTAAAAAGGAAGAAAAAAATGTTTATAAAATGGAAAGAAGGAGGCATATCTAAAGAAGAATATAATGCTGTCTGCAGAACCTGCAGGGCACAAATCAGGTTAGCTAAAGCTGAAAATGAATTGAGGCTTGCAAGAGATGTCAAAAGCAATAATAAAGGATTTTGGGGATATGTCAAAAGTAAAAGAAAAGTCAAAGATGCTATAGGATTTTTACAGGATGAAAATGATGAAATGGTAAGACAGGATGTTGAGAAGGCTGAACTTTTAACTTCCTATTTTGCATCTGTTTTCTCTCAGAAAGGAAATGTAACATCAACTGTTATTCACTGTCCTATTAAGGGAATAGAAGAATCCAGGATATCTATAAACAGAAAGATAGTGAGGAAACACTTAGCTAACCTAAATGAATTCAAGTCTCCAGGTCCAGATGAATTACACCCCAGAGTACTGAAGGAGATAGCAGAAGAAATTTTTGAACCCCTCTCCATAATCTTTGAAAATTCTTGGAGAACAGGAGAAGTGCCAGAAGACTGGAGAAGAGCAAATGTTGTTCCTATCTTCAAAAAGGGGAAGAAGGTGGACCCAGGCAACTATAGGCCGGTGAGTCTGACTTCTATACCAGGAAAGATCTTTGAACAAATTATTAAACAACATGTATGTCAATACCTGGATAAGAATGAAGTGATTAAACAGAGTCAGCATGGGTTTGTAACTAATAAGTCATGTCAGACTAATTTAATTTCCTTCTATGACGGTATTACTGATTGGGTGGATCAAGGAAACGCTGTAGATATAGTATATCTTCACTTCAGCAAAGCATTTGACAAAGTCTCTCATACAATCCTTATTGAAAAAATGACTAAGTATGGAATGGACAAGGCAACTGTTAGGTGGATTCATAACTGGCTTAGTGATCGGACCCAAAGAGTGGTCGTAAATGGCTGCACATCCAGTTGGAAGAATGTCTCAAGTGGGGTACCACAGGGCTCTGTCCTGGGCCCTGTATTGTTCAACATCTTTATCAACGATTTAGATGAAGGAATTGAGGGTAAACTGATTAAATTTGCTGATGACACAAAGCTAGGAGGGATAGCTAATACTAGAGAAGAGAGAGAGAGGATTCAAAAAGATTTAAATAAACTGGAGAAGTGGGCAGCAACTAACAGAATGGTTTTTAACAGGGAGAAATGCAAAGTACTACATCTGGGCAATAAAAATGAAAAAAGCATATACAGAATGGGAGGAATAGGGCTAAGTGACAGCACATGTGAAAAAGACTTGGGTATACTAATAGATCACAGACTGAATATGAGTCAACAGTGTGATGCAGCAGCAAAAAAAGCAAATGCAATTCTAGGATGTATTAACAGAAGCATACAGTCTAGATCACGTGAAGTAATTATTTCCCTCTACTCCTCTTTGGTCAGACCTCATCTGGAATATTGTGTCCAATTTTGGGCACCACATTTTAAAAAAGACATCAACAAACTGGAGCAAGTTCAGAAAAGAGCGACCAGAATGGTGACCGGTCTGCAAACCCTGTCTTATGAGGAAAGGTTGCAGGATTTGGGAATGTTTAGTTTGCAAAAGAGAAGACTGAGAGGAGACTTAATAGCTGTCTACAAATATCTAAAGGGCTGTCACATTGTAGAAGGATCAACTTTATTCTCATTTGCACAAGGAAAGACTAGAAGCAATGGGATGAAGCTGAATGGGAGGAGACACAGATTAGATATTAGAAAAAACTTTTTGACAGTTAGAGTGATCAATGAGTGGAACAGGCTGCCACGAGAAGTGGTGAGTTCTCCTTCAATGGAGGTCTTCAAACAGAGGCTGGACAGACATCTGACTGGGATGATTTAGCGAATCCTGCTTTGAGCAGGGGGTTGGACCAGATGGCCCAGGAGGTCCCTTCCAACTCTACGATTCTATGATTCTATGATTCTATGGTCAGATTGACAGAGGGGTTGCAAGTTCTCTTTCTGGGCTCCCTCTGGTGGTTACTGGAGGTAGTGGAGCTGATCTGATTGACAGAGGCTTGCCACCTGATAATGAGGAAGACGATTGGAGACATGGGGTTTCTGATTGGGATTTGAGACAGCTGACTCCCTCTATCCCTCTGGTCTTGACAACTCTATATCATTGGCGATTCAAATTGATCGGCATTTACGTGAACGTGAAACTACACGAGAGGCGTTGCCGCCTTTCGAACAAACTTCTGAACCCATGCAATGTGATAGGGTTTTGTCTAGGGCGCAACATCAGGAGTTTAGAAGGCGTAATAAGTTGTGTTTTTTTTGTGGGGACGCCTCTCATACTATTGCTGTCTGCCCTAAACAAGAAAAGCGTTTTGCTCACACATTTGCTGTGGGCAGTGTACAGCCTAAGTTCCTTTTGGCGATTACCCTGATCTGCTCCTTGTCTACATTTTCCGCTAAGGCTTTTGTTGATTCAGCAGCAGCTTTGAATCTGATGAATTTGGACTTTGCTAAACATTGTGGTTTTCCCATGATACCTCTGCGGACTCCTATCCCTTTGAGGGGTATTGATGCTACTCCTTTGGTGGAGAATAAACCCCAGTTTTGGACCCAGGTGACAATGCGGGTTGCCCCGGACCATCAAGAAAATTGTAAATTTTTGGTGTTGCACAATTTGCATGATACTATTGTTCTGGGTTTTCCTTGGTTGCAAACTCATAATCCTGTTTTAGATTGGAAATCTGTGTCTGTGGTGAGTTGGGGTTGTCAATGTGTTCTTAGTGACACTCCTGTTTTCTCCACCTCTCCCCAGTCTCATGATATTCCTGTCTATTTGGCTGATTTTTTTGATGTATTCAGTGAGAGTAAATCTGCATCTTTGCCTCTTAATAGGAGTTATGACTGTGCAATTGAGTTAATATCCGGGTGTAAATTTCCCAAGGGTCGGCTTTTCAACTTCTCGGTGACCCATTCATAACAGTGTGACAAAGACTTGGGTATACTAATAGATCACAGACTGCACATAAGTCAACAGTGTGATGCAGCAGCAAAAAAGGCAAAACATAGTTATAGGACATATAAAGAGAAGCATAGAGTCGAGATCACGTGAAGTAATTATCCCCTCTACTCCTCCTTGGTCAGGCCTCATCTGGAGTACTGTGTCCAGTTCTGGGCACCACATTTTAAAAAAAGACATTCAAAAACTGGAGTTAGTTCAGAGGAGAGCTACGAGGATGGTGAGTGGACTGCAAAGTATGTCCTACGAGGAACGGTTAAAGGATCTGGAAATATTTAACTTTCAAAATAGAAGGCTAAGAGGAGACTTGATAGCTGTCTACAAATATCTGAAGGGCTGTCAAAGTGTAGAATGATCATCCTTATTCTAATTTGCACATGGAAACACAAGAAGCAATGGAATGAAACTGAAAGGGTGAAGATACAGATAAGATATTAGAAAAAAAAACTGACAGTGAAGGTGATCAATGAGTGGAACAGGCTGCCGCGAGAGGTGGTGAGTTTTCCTTAAATGAAAGTCTTCAAACAGAGGCTGGACAGACATCTGTCTGAGATGGTTTAGTGAATCCTGCATTGAGCAGGGAGTTGGACATGATGACACTTGAGGTCCCTTCCAACTCTAACATTCTATGATTGTAACTCACATCATATCCGAGAGATATGCGCTCACCTGATGAATCAACTGTATTGGGGAGGAAATGCATAGGGAGAAAGCAAATTACTATGGTGGGTACATCTTAGATACCTACACTTGGGGACTGTCCTTGTGAGGGCAGGAGCAATACAGGGGCACGACGGGATTATAGGAATCCTCCCCCCATATGTAATCCTCTCGTCTGTTCCTGTGTGTCTTCAACCTGCTAATGAAAACTGAACGAATTGATAAGATCAAACCATTAATTATTGAGCACAGATTCAAGCACTCGCACTTTATCACTGTATTTACTTTTGGTGTCACCATTTTGTGGTTCGGGAGTGTTTTTTAGTTATTTTGAAATAAAGTTGCAGTTTAAATATAGGGAATCTCTCCTTGCTGCCTTCACACGCTGATCTAATGCCCTGCAGTGCAGAAACTTTGAAAAGTATTACATCAGCGATCCGTTAATTTTAAGTTGATGTACCATCCTGAAACAATGTAAGGCTAGTTTCACACTAGCGTTACCAGGCGCAGCGCTCGGCAGTCGCTAAGCTCCACCCGGCCGCGCCCCCTCCGGTCAGCTCCTCCTATGGTCGCATGACACTGCATGCGATCAGTGTACCCTATATTTAGCGTTAGGTACGCTGGTCGTGCGCTGGTATTATTTTGTTGGCGCGTGCGCCATTTTGGCGCTGCGCCCAGCACACAAAAGCGCACCTGGACCCGTAGAAGCGAGTAATCGCAAAACGGCCGTTGTCCGGCACCTCCCTCCCCTAGCATTTGTCATGGTTTGAACATGGTTCTTGCCCTGCACTCACAGGGTTAAGTGTTCGTGGCCTCTTTCTGGGTCTGGGAGGGGTATTTATACTCACTCTTTACCAGGGTTCTCTGTCAGCTATACTGTTGTTCTGGTGTGTCTGACCCCTGGTGTGCGTGTATGCTGCGTTGCTTGTTTGCTTTCCGTGTATGACCCGGCCTGTTCCCTCACTCTGTACTCCGTCTCTCGCTTTGGTACTACTGTCTTCTCCGGTTCTGACCTCCTGGCTTGGCTATCGTTACTCCGTTACAGTTTGTCCCTATTGTACCGTCTATTGCCCGTTCTGGTTTTCTGACCTATTGCTACGTCCTGACTATCCTTTCTGTCTAAACCCCGTGGTACTGTATTGCTATCTGGTGCTTTGACCCTGGCTTCGTCTGGTTTCTGTCTCTGTCTATGCCCCTTGGTAACATTGCCCCGTAGTTACCTTTCTAGGAGTTTCCCTGCAGCTCCTAGATCTGTGGAGCTTAGGCCACGCCCCCAGCAGTCATGTGCTTCAGGTCCTGATACTCTGAAGCACGCATCGTCACCGCTGCTGCCCTGCTCCACAGGTATCTGTGAGTACTGTCTTTGTACTCAGGACACCCGCACTGGCACAGTGAGCAAGTGCAGTGCGGTGTTCCTGACATTATAGCTGACCATTTCAGGTTTTTTTTTTCCCCTCTGAGGGAAAAAAAGAAAAAAAAAGTGTGTTATCCTCATGGATCCCATACAAGCTTTGGCTGATCAGGTCAAGAACCTGACCCAAATGTTCCACAAACTTAATGTGGAACAGCGCACGATGGCCCAGACCCAGCAACAGTTGGTGGATACGGTACAGGGAGCTGCCGCTAGAGGAGATTCTTGTGCTGGGGATAGAGATGTGTCATTGGCATTCCCAGAATCTCCGGTCAAATTGCCAGACCTTTTCTCAGGGGATAAAAAGGAGTTCAGGTCGTTCAGAGAAGGATGCAAGCTGTTTTTTTCTCTGAGACCCCGCTCTTCCGGGGATGAGTTCCAGAGGGTGGGGGTCATCATTTCCCTACTTCGGGGGGCTCCACAGGCATGGGCTTTCTCTCTCTCTTCCTCTGCTCCTGAACGCATGTCTGTGAATTTGTTCTTTGAGGCTCTGGGGCACATTTATGATGAGCCTGATAGAGTGCGTCTGGCAGAGGATATGGTGATGAGTGTGACACAGGGAAGGAACTCTGCTGAATGGTTCTGCTCTGAGTTCAGACACTGGGCAGTGGAAGTCTTCTGGGATGACGCTGCCCTCCGGGGTTTGTTCTGCAGAGGCCTGTCCGAACGTTTGAAAGATGCCCTAGCCCTTCATCCTCCACCGGATTCTTTGGAGGACGCTATGATCCAGGCTGTCCGCATGGACCGTAGGCTGCGGGCAAGAGGGGTCATGCTGCAGGAGACCCCTTTATTCTCCAATCTGAGAGACTCTGCATCTAGTCCTGAGCCCATGGAGGTTGGTGCCACATCATTGGAGGAAAAAGAGAGGCGACACCGAAGAAACAACCAATTGTGCTTTTACTGTGGATCCGCTGGACATTGGAGAAGGAACTGTCCTTCTTGCCCTTCTTCAGTGAAGCCGTCAGGAAAACGACTGAGTCTGGGTAACAATCGAGGAGGTTGCCCAGACTCCTAGGTACCCTTTTACTCGCTTACTAAAATTCTGCTTCCGGTGGAACTGGAACTTACAGGCGGTCCGGTTGGGACTACCGCCTTTGTTGACTGTGGTTCTTCTATTAATCTGATCGATGCCAAAGTTGTGACTTTTCATAAGATAGGGACAGTCAGGTTAAAAGATCCTGTTAAAATCGTGGCAATTGATTCTTCTCCTATCACCCAGGAGGGAATTTGTTTCATGACTGATACCTTTTCTCTGAAAGTGGGTTCCACTCACGTGGAAAAATTAAGATGTTTTGTCATAAATAATCTGCCGGCTGGACTGATACTGGGTATGCCTTGGCTTCAACGTCACAATCCTACTATTGACTGGGTCACAGGGGAGATCATTCAGTGGGGTTGTATGGCTAATGGTCTATGTTGTAACTTGACAACTCTTGTCACCCCAGTAAAATCTGTGTCAGTGTCGTCTGTCGATCTGGAAGGTATTCCGGAGTGCCTGAAAGATTTTGAAGACGTATTTTCTGAAAGTGAGGCTGAGGCGCTACCACCACATAGACCCTTTGATTGTGCCATTCCCTGGAGCCAAGTTACCCAAGGCTCGCCTGTTCAATTTGTCCGGGCCCGAACGTCTAGCCATGAAGGAGTACATTACTGAGAGTCTCCGCAAAGGGCATATTAGGCCTTCTGTTTCACCTGTGGCAGCGGGCTTCTTTTTTGTTAAGAAAAAAAGATGGTGGTTTGCGGCCGTGCCTCGACTTTCGGGAATTAAACAAAATTACTGTGAAAAATACATACCCTCTCCCCCTAATTCCTGATCTATGTAACCAACTCACCGGGGCCAAGTGGTTCTCTAAACTGGATTTACGTGGGGCATATAACCTTATAAGAATCCGTGAAGGGGACGAATGGAAAACAGCATTCCTGACGACTGAAGGGCTGTTCGAAAACTTGGTTATGCCCTTTGGTCTCACCAACGCTCCTGTTTTTCAGAATTTTATTAATGTAATTTTCTCTGATTTAATCGGTCGTTTTGTGGTTATCTATTTGGATGACATTCTGGTGTACTCGGTGGACAGTCAATCTCACTTGCACCATTTGCGGATGGTTCTCATGAGACTGAGGGAGAATCATTTGTATGCCAAGCTGGAAAAATGCTCATTTTTCATGCAAGAAGTATCCTTTCTGGGGTTGATTGTGTCAGGGGAGGGGTTCCGCATGGATCCTAAGAAAGTCCAGGCTGTTACGGAGTGGGTGCAACCTCATGACTTGAAAGGGTTGCAACGATTTTTGGGCTTTGCCAACTTTTATAGGAAATTTATTAAGGGCTTTTCGCAGGTGGTAAAGCCTCTAACGGACCTCACTCTCAAGGGAGCTGATGTAAAAAATTGGTCTGTAGCTGCAAAAAACTCTTTCATGACATTAAAAAAGTGCTTTTCTTCAGCCCCTGTATTGGTACAACCCGACCCGTCAAGACCTTTTGTCGTGGAGGTTGACGCCTCGGAAGTGGGGGTGGGGGCAGTTTTGTCTCAGGGCCCTCCTACCCTTACTAACCTGAGGCCTTGCGCCTTCTTCTCTAAAAAATTTTCCTCTGCCGAGAGAAATTACGATGTCGGCAATAGAGAGTTGTTGGCGGTAAAGTTGGCTTTTGAAGAATGGAGGCATTTCCTGGAGGGGTCTGTTCATCCCATTACAGTCATCACTGATCACAAAAATTTGGCCTATATCGAGTCTGCCAAGAGATTGACCCCCAGACAGGCTCGGTGGGTGCTTTTTTTTTCTCGTTTTCAGTTTACCATCACATTCCGCCTGGGATCTAAAAACATCAAGGCTGATGCCTTATTCCGAAGCTTTGATTCGGTGTCCCCTCCAGAACCTCCCTACTCCATTCTTCAGCCAGGAGTAGTGGTGGCCGAAATCTCATCTGAATTACAGAGAGGGATTTTGGAGGCCCAGGCTCGGGCTCCTGGTGGTAAACCCCCGGGTAAATTGTTTGTACCGGAACGTTTCCATCTCGGACTTATGCAGGAATTTCATGATTCTGTGTTGAGTACTCATCCTGGGATTGCAGCTACCCGGGGGGCAATTGCAAGGGATTTCTGGTGGCCCTCTATGATAACAGATATTAAAAAGTTTGTGACTGCATGTGGGGTGTGCGCTCGTTCTAAAAGTTCTCAGATCCGGCCGGCCGGGGAATTGGTGCCTTTGCCAATTCCGGATAGACCATGGACACATTTGTCCATGGATTTTAATCACAAATCTTCCTCCTTCCAGGGGCAAATCGGTGATATGGGTGGTGGTGGATAGGCTTTCAAAACAAGCTCACTTTGTACCTCTCCCCGCGTTACCATCTGCTGAAACCCTGGCCCGCTTATTTATGCAGCATATAATTAGGTTACATGGAGTGCCTATGAATGTGGTGTCAGACAGAGGGGTACAGTTTGTAGCCAGGTTCTGGAGGGCTTTTTGCAAAAAGCTGGGGATTTCGTTGTCCTTCTCCTCTGCCTACCACCCAGAGTCTAATGGACAGACGGAGCGCACGAACCAATCGTTGGAGCAGATTCTGAGATGCTTGGCCTCTTCCAGGCAGGAGGACTGGTGTGAGGTATTGCCCATGGCAGAGTTTGCATTCAACGGTCGTGTGAGTCAGTCTACTGGGAAGTCTCCTTTTCAGGTCAACTATGGCTTTAACCCACATTTTGGAGAGTTTTCCCGTATGGATTCAGGTTGTCCTGGTGCTGAGGATGTGACACAACGTCTTAGAATTCTTTGGAGGGAGGTTCAGAGGAATATTTCCAAGGCCCAGGAAAACTATAAGCGGTTTGCTGACAGGAGGAGGGGGCCAGGTCCAGCATTTGCAGTAGGGGAGAAGGTGTGGCTATCCACCCGCAATATCAAGCTTAAGATACCTTCTATAAAGCTGGGCCCTAAGTTTATTGGCCCATACAAAGTTGTGGAGGTTGTTAACCCAGTAGCCTACCGACTGCAGCTGCCCACCTCCTTTAAAATTTCTAATGTCTTCCACAGGTCCCTGTTAAAGCCTGTGGGGACAGTGAGAGAGGATCCCTCATCAAATGCTCCACCAGTGCTGGTAGAGGGGCAGCTGGAGTATGAAGTAGGGCGCATTGTTGACTCCCGGTGGGTGCGCCGGAGACTCCAGTATCTGATACACTGGAAGGGGTACTCTCTGGAGGATCGGTCATGGGTTCCGGCCAGTTCCATGCCGATCGTCTGGTGCGGGCTTTCCACGCCAGATACCCAGACAAGCCTGGGGGTCCAGTGGCCCCCCATTAAGAGGGGGGTACTGTCATGGTTTGAACAGGGTTCTTGCCCTGCACTCACAGGGTTAAGTGTTCGTGGCCTCTTTCTGGATCTGGGAGGGGTATTTATACTCACTCTTTACCAGGGTTCTCTGCCAGCTATACTGTTGTTCTGGTGTGTCTGACCCCTGGTGTGCGTGTATGCTGCGTTGCTTGTTTGCTTCCCGTGTATGACCCGGCCTGTTCCCTCACTCTGTACTCCGTCTCTCGCTTTGGTACTACTGTCTTCTCCGGTTCTGACCTCCTGGCTTGGCTATCGTTACTCCGTTACAGTTTGTCCCTATTGTACCGTCTATTGCCCGTTCTGGTTTTCTGACCTATTGCTATGTCCTGACTATCCTTTCTGTCTAAACCCCGTGGTACTGTATTGCTATCTGGTGCTTTGACCCTGGCTTCGTCTGGTTTCTGACTCTGTCTATGCCCCTTGGTAACATTGCCCTGTAGTTACCTTTCTAGGAGTTTCCCTGCAGCTCCTAGATCTGTGGAGCTTAGGCCACGCCCCCAGCAGTCATGTGCTTCAGGTCCTGATACTCTGAAGCACGCATCGTCACCGCTGCTGCCCTGCTCCACAGGTATCTGTGAGTACTGTCTTTGTACTCAGGACACCCGCACTGGCACAGTGAGCAAGTGCAGTGCGGTGTTCCTGACAGCATTACTCTAACGTCCTGCATGTCCACATATCTATTGATGGAATTTATGTGAAATAAAGATGCACAGTTTTTCAGCTATATCGGTGAGTGCTGCATATTTCTTTTTTTTTCGCTTCACATTGCAATATTCATGTTTTTTCATGCAAGCACCTCCGTTTTTTGACTGAAATATACACCGCAATACTTCAGATGAATAGCTCCGTCTGTTAATGTGGTGATTTGTGTGCCCTACTTTGCTGTTGATCTGTTTGCTCTTCGCTGGGATCAAAAAAATAAATAAAAATGGTATCTCTGAAAACGTGATCTCGTCCCACAAAAAACAAGCCGCCATACAGCTCCATCAGCGGAAAAATAAAAACATTATAGCTCTCACAATAAAGCGATGCAAAAATAATTATTTTTTCTATAAAATAGTTTTTGTTGTGTAAAAGCGCCAAAACATAAAAAATACATAATTGTAATCATAGTTAACTGAAGAATAAAACTGCCTAATCAATTTTACCACACGCGGAACAGCATAACTCATTTGGTGAGCTGCATTTCTTGCTACATGTTCACAGACTTACCAGTGGAAAAGCCAAACTTCACATGCCACAAATGCAGCTTGTGTCCCTGTTGGAGGAAAAGTTGCAAAATCTCGAAGAGAGGTTAGCTACATTGAAGATCATTAAGGAAGGTGAAGAGTTCTTAGACAGAGCAGAATTATCTCTTCATGTTACAGAAAGAGAAGAAATTCCAAGTGCACCTGAAGAAACGGAGGAATGGAGACATGTGACCCAGAGAAGCAGGAGGATCAGGAGGCAGTCAGCACCCATACTGCTCAGGAACCAGTACCAGGCTCTCACACAGGAGAACGATGAAGAAATACATCAGGATAAGACTTTGCCAACAAACAGCAACCTTGTACGCCTTCAGAGTCCTCCTGGATGGAGAAAGAAAAATGTTGTGAAGAAGAAACGGAGAGTGGTGGTCATGGGGGATTCCCTAATGAGAGGAACAGAGGCCGCTATCTGCAGACCGGATATAACTTCAAGAGAAATGTGCTGTCTTCCAGGTGCAAAAATTAAAGATGTGTCTGACAGGATATCAGGACTCTTCAGACCTACAGATGACTACCCATTCCTGCTACTACATGTGGGGACAAATGACACCGCAAGAAACAACCTGGAAACCATCTGCAGAGACTTTGAAGACTTAGGCAAGAAAGTGAAAGAACTGGGAGCGCAGGTGGTCTTCTCTTCCATCCTCCCAGTGGATGGCCATGGAACAAGGAGGTGGAATAAGATTCTGCAGGTGAACAACTGGCTACGTCGATGGTGCCGTCAGCAACGATTTGGATTTATGGATCACGGAGTGAATTACCTTTACGATGGACTACTTGCTAGAGATGGGGTGCACCTTACGAAGACTGGAAAACATGTATTTGGAAGTCGTCTTGCTACACTTGTAAGGAGAGCTTTAAACTAGAACAACATGGGAAGGGAAGCAAAAGACCAGAAAAAGCCATACACCTGACAAATGCTATTGAGAACTCTGCTATTAGAAGTGGAAAGGAAGAACAAAGATGAAAGAATCTAATTAATAAAAATATTGGAGAAAGAGAAACCAATCACAAACTAAAATGTTTCTATACTAATGCACAAAGCATGAGCAACAAACAAGGAGAATTGGAACTACTAACGCAGGAAAAGAAATATGATGTCATTGGAATCACGGAAACTTGGTGGGACAATACACATGATTGGAATACAAGGCTAGAAGGATACAACTTATTTGCAAGAAACAGACTTGATAAACGAGGAGGAGGTGTCGCATTGTATGTTAGAAACGCGTATATCTGCACAGAGATCCAAGCTTCAGAGACTGGGAGTTCTGTGGAAACTGTTTAGGTAAGAATACAAGGACAGAACAATGGAAAGGACACCATTGTAGGCATTTACTACAGGCCGCCTGTGCAAGCTGAAGATATGATGAACTCTTTATGCATCAAATGACAAAGTTCTCCAAAAAATATGACATAGTTGTCATGGGAGATTTCAACTATCCAGACATTTGTTGGGAATCTCTCTCAGGCAAAACTATCAGGTCAAGAAAATTCTTACCCTCTCTTGCTGACAACTTTATCTTCCAAAAGGTAGGGGGGAAAACAAAGGGATCTGCTACCTTGGATCTAATCCTTATAAACAGGGAGGAAATGGTTGAGGAGGTAAAAGTGGCTGGGACCCTAGGAGGTAGCGACCATGCTATTTTAGAATTTTGGATAACTAGAGGAGGAAGACCTGTGAAGACTCAGACGTCAAGGTTAGATTTCAGAAAGGCAGATTTTAAGGGATTCAGAAAGAGAATTGGAGGGATCCAATGGCTGGATATCCTTAAAGACAAAAATGTCCAGGAAGGATGGGAAATCTTGAAAAATGAAATTCTCAAAGCACAATTGTTAACAATTCCGAAAAGAGGGAAGAATAGGAAGCATTTAAGGAAGCCAGGATGGATGAACACAGAACTTAAGCACATGCTAAAAAGGAAGAAAGAAATGTTTATAAAATGGAAAGAGGGAGGCATATCTAAAGAAGAATATAATGCTGTCTGCAGAACCTGCAGGGCACAAATCAGATTAGCTAAAGCTGAAAATGAATTGAGGCTTGCAAGAGATGTCAAAAGCAATAATAAAGGATTTTGGGGATATGTCAAAAGTAAAAGAAAAGTCAAAGATGCTATAGGATTTTTACAGGATGAAAATGATGAAATGGTAAGACAGGATGTTGAGAAGGCCGAACTTTTAAATTCCTATTTTGCATCTGTTTTCTCTCAGAAAGGAAATGTAACATCAACTGTTCTTCACTGTCCTATTAAGGGTATAGAAGAATCCAGGATATCTATAAACAGAAAGATAGTGAGGAAACACTTAGCTAACCTAAATGAATTCAAGTCTCCTGGTCCAGATGAATTACACCCCAGAGTACTGAAGGAGATAGCAGAAGTAATTTTTGAACCCCTCTCCATAATCTTTGAAAATTCTTGGAGAACAGGAGAAGTCCCAGAAGACTGGAGAAGAGCAAATGTTGTTCCTATCTTCAAAAAGGGGAAGAAGGTGGACCCAGGCAACTATAGGCCGGTGAGTCTGACTTCTATACCAGGAAAGATCTTTGAACAAATTATTAAACAACATGTATGTCAGTACCTGGATAAGAATGAAGTGATTAAACAGAGTCAGCATGGGTTTATAACTAATAAGTCATGTCAGACTAACTTAATTTCCTTCTATGATGGAATCACTGATTGGGTGGATCAAGGAAATGCTGTAGATATAGTATATCTTGACTTCAGCAAAGCATTTGACAAAGTATCTCATACAATCCTTGTTGAAAAAATGACTAAGTATGGAATGGACAAGGCAACTGTTAGGTGGATTCATAACTGGCTTAGTGATCGGACCCAAAGAGTGGTCGTAAATGGCTGCACATCCAGTTGGAAAAATGTCTCAAGTGGGGTACCACAGGGCTCTGTCCTGGGCCCTGTATTGTTCAACATCTTTATCAACGATTTAGATGATGGAATTGAGGGTAAACTGATTAAATTTGCTGATGACACAAAGCTAGGAGGGATAGCTAATACTAGAGAAGAGAGAGAGAGGATTCAAAAAGATTTAAATAAACTGGAGAAGTGGGCAGCAACTAACAGAATGGTTTTTAATAGGGAAAAATGCAAAGTACTACATCTGGGCAATAAAAATGAAAAAAGCATATACAGAATGGGAGGAATAGGGCTAAGCAACAGCACATGTGAAAAAGACTTGGGTATACTAATAGATCACAGACTGAATAAGAGTCAACAGTGTGATGCAGCAGCAAAAAAGGCAAATGCAATTCTAGGATGTATTAACAGAAGCATACAGTCTAGATCACGTGAAGTCATTATTTCCCTCTACTCCTCTTTGGTCAGACCTCATCTGGAATATTGTGTCCAGTTTTGGGCACCACATTTTAAAAAAGACATCAACAAACTGGAGCAAGTTCAGAAAAGAACGACCAGAATGGTGACCGGTCTGCAAACCCTGTCTTATGAGGAAAGGTTGCAGGATTTGGGAATGTTTAGTTTGCAAAAGAGAAGACTGAGAGGAGACTTAATAGCTGTCTACAAATATCTCAAGGGCTGTCACATTGTAGAAGGATCAACTTTATTCTCATTTGCACAAGGAAAGACTAGAAGCAATGGGATGAAACTGAATGGGAGGAGACACAGATTGGATATTAGAAAAAACTTTTTGACAGTTAGAGTGATCAATGAGTGGAACAGGCTGCCACGAGAAGTTGTGAGTTCTCCTTCAATGGAAGTCTTCAAACAGAAGCTGGACAGACATCTGTCTGGGATGATTTAGCAAATCCTGCTTTGAGCAGGGGGTTGGACCAGATGGCCCAGGAGGTCCCTTCCAACTCTACGATTCTATGATTCTATGATTAAATAATAGTTCCTGAATTGCTGGTTTTTGTTCATTCTGCCGCACAAAAATCGGAATAGAAAGCGATTAAAAAATGTCATGTGACCAAAAATGGTACCAATAGAAACATCAACTCGTCTCACAAAAAAACAAGCCCTCACATGACTATGTCAGCTGAAATATGGAAAAATTATAGCTCTCAAAGTAAGGCGGTGCAAAAACTAATTTTTGCAATAAAAAGCGTCTTTTAGTGTGTGACAGCAGCCGAACCTAAAAACCCAATATAAATCTGGTATCGCTGTAATCACACCCACCCAAAGATCACAGTAAGGCTCAACGCACATTTATCCTGCGCACTGCACAGAACGCATACATCGGGGTTTCTGTGTAAATCTCTGAAAAACATGATTCAGATGGAATCCCCTGCAGAAGATTCCATATAATGAGGCAGATGGAGGCACTGTGAGCCAACTGACCTATGAGCCGGTGATGTCCGTCTTTTTAGGCGTGCAGAAAAGTGCTGTCGACCACAGTTTTGTGCATCTCTAATAAGAAGGGGAGAGGCCAGATGGAGTCCAGAGTAACTCTGCTGCCGCATTATAGTGAATGGAACCCTTGGGGGTCTCATCTGAATCACGTCACGTGAAGAGTGCTGGATAAATGTGATCCCAAATGTTATATAAAATGTTCCCTACAAAATCTTCACATCCACAAAAAAGCAAGTGCCAGCTCAGCTCCATCATCTGTTAACGGAAATATAGGGGGCTTCCACGTTACTGGTAGTACAAAGGCTCTGGAAAAGCGCTATGGCTCTTCGTCCCCCCAAAAGAAATTCACCAAATTTTGCAATCCCAAATCCAAATGCCGCCTCCCTTCTGAGCACCACAGTGTGTCTAAACCATATTTAACGTCCACATGCTTGGTATTTCTGTTGTAATGACAGCCCAGCTAATTTACTGGTGCATGTCTCCAGAAGCATGAGCTGGGCACTACCACGTACTGGTGACTACCACATACTGGGGACTACAACGTCTGGGCACAACAATAGCAGTTTGCAATTTTCACTGCTGCTTGTTTCTGGAAAATACCCACTGATTCAAAATTGTCACTACACATGTAGAGAAATTCCCAAAGGGGTATAATTTCCAAAATGGGGTCACTTGAGGAGGGATTCTGCTGAATGAATTTAAGAAAGGAATGGAGCCTTTTCTTGTCAGTAACAGTATAGAAGGTTACGAATAACAGAATATTATAGGTAGATGGTTGACCCAGCTTAGGAGTCGGGAAGGAATTTTTTTCCCCTATGGAGAAAATTGGCTTCTACTCTGTGGGTTTTTTGCCTTCCCCAGGATCAACAATGCAGAACAGCTGCACTAAAAATAGGCTGAACTAGATGGACATAAGGTCTTCCTTCAGCCTTCAAAACTATGTTACTATGTTCTAGCACTTAGGAGAACTGTATATGGAGTCTGCAAACTTTTCCAGCAAAATTTGCGCTCCAGGAGGAAAATAGCTCTCTATTAGTGATGAGTGAGTATACTCGCTGCTCGGGTTTTCCCGAGCATGCTCAGGTGTCCTCCGAGTATTTTGGCATGCTCGGAGATATAGTTTTCGTCACCTCAGCTGCATGATTTGCAGCTGCTGGCCAGCCTGAATACATGTGGAGATTCCCTAACAAACAGGCATTCCTCACATGTATTCAGCCTGTCCAGCAGCCGCAAATCATGCAGCTGCGTCGACAGAAAATAAATCTCCGAGCACGCCAAAATACTCGGAGGACACCCGAGCATGCTCGGAAAAACCCGAGCAATGAGTATACTCGCTCATCACTACTCTCTATCTTTCCTGAGTCTTGCCGTATGGCTAAGCAATACTGTATAGCTACATATGGGGTAGTTCCACATTCAGCAGAAATTACGGGACAAATTTTGGTGCAATTTTAACCATTTCCAGGTGTGAAAATGTATTACCTAGGGCTAAAACAAAATTTTGGTGGTAAAAATGTAATTATTTTTCTGTGACACACCTGTGGTGTTAATATGATCACTGCACCCATAGATGAATTCATTGCAAGGTAAAAAAATGTAAAATGGGGTCACTGATGGGTGTTTTGCTATTCTGGCACCTCAGGCGCTCTACCAATGTGACTTTCCACTCTAAAATCAGTCCAGCAAAATCTGATCTCCAATATGGGGTTTCTTACCTTCTGAGGTTTGCATTGTGCCTCAAAGGTTGTTTTCAGACACATATGTGTGCTCAGGAGAAATTGCACAACAAATTTTCGGGTCCATTTTCCCCTGATAACCTTGTGAAATTAAAAAAATTGGGGCTAAAAGAACATTTTTGTGGATAAAAATGTGATTATTTTATTTTCATGGCTCAAGGTTATTACTTTTTGTGAAGCATCTGGTGGTTCAATATGCTCACCACACATCTTGATAAATTTCTTGAGGGGTCTAGTTTCCAAAATTGGGTCACTTGTGGGGGGTTTTCACTGTTTAGCCACATCGGGGGATCTCTAAACGCAACATGACACCTGCAGAACATTCCATCAAAATCTGCATTCCAAAACGTCACTCCATCCTTTGTGAGCCCTGCCATGCACCCAAACAGTAGTTTCTCCCCACCATATGGTGTATCTGTGTACTCAGGAGAAATTACACAACAAATTTTGGGGTCCATTTTTTCCTGTTACCCTTGTGAAAATAAAAAAAATTGGGGCTAATAAACATTTTTGTAGGGAAAATGTGATTTTTTTTATCTTCACTGCTCAACATTATAAACTTCTATAAAGCACCTGGAGGTTCAAGGTACTCATCACACATCTAGATAAGTTCCATGAGGGGTCTAGTTTCCAAAATTGTGTCATTTGTGAGAGCCTTTCACTGTTTAGGTACATCAGGGTCTCCCTGGGTCCGCTAATTATTTCAGCAAATTTTACATTCAAAAAGTCATAAGGCGCTCCTTCCCTTCTGTTGTGCTCCAAGAAAGTAGTTTTCCCCTACATATGGGGTATCAATGTACTCAGGAGAAATTGTCCAACAAATTATATGGTGCAATTTCTCCTGTTACCCTTTTAAAAATGCAAAATGTGTAGCTAAAATCATTTTTGGACATATATGGGGTATCGGCATACTCAAAAGAAATTGCACAACAAATTTTGGGGGGTACATTTTTTTTCTGCCACTCTTGCAAAATTAAAAAATGGGTCTAAAGTAAAATTTTTGTGAAAAAAAGTTAAATGTTGATATTTTCCTTCTACATTCCAATAATTCCTGTGAAGCACCTGGAGGGTTAATACACTTCTTGAATGTGGTTTTGAACGCCTTGAGGGGTGCAGTTTTTACAATGGTGTCACTTTCGGGTATTTTCTGTCATATAGACCCCTCAAAGTCACTTCAAATGTGATGTGGTCCCTAAAAAAAGTGGTTGTTGGATAATGAGAAATCGCTGGTCAACTTTTAACCCTTATAACTTCCTAACAAAAAAAATTATGTTTCAAAAATTGTGCTGATGTAAAGTAGACATGTGGGAAATGTTATTTATTAACTATTTTGTGTGACTTAACACTTTGATTTAAGAGCATAAAAATTGAAAGTTTGAAAATTGCAACATTTTCCAAATTTTCACAAAAATTCTGATATTTTAACAAATAAATGCAAGCCACATCATAAAGTACAATATGTCATAAGAAAACATTCTTAGAATCAGTGGAATCTGTTGAAGCGTTCCAGAGTTATAACCACGTAAAGTCATAGTGGTCAGAATTGTAAAATTTGGCCTGGTCAGGAAGTTGAAAACAGGCTTTATGGTAAAGTGATTACAAGTTTTCCTCTAGTATTGCCTTATATTTTGCTCCATCTTTCCATCAGCTATGACCATCTTCCCTGCCCCCTGCTGAAGAGAAGCCTCCCCAAAGCATTATGCTGCCATGCTGCCACCACCATGTGTGATGGATGGAATGGTGTTTTCAGGGTGATGTTCAGGGGGGTTAGGCTACGGCCACACTATCAGTATTTGTTCAGTATTTTTTCTCAGCATTTGTAAGCCAAAACTGGGTGAGGAACAATCAGAGAACAAGGTATAATAGAAACAAGAGCCCCAATTCTGCATGTTTGACCCACTCCGGTTTTGTCTTACAAATACTGATGTGAAATACTGACTAAATACTGATAGTGTGTCCGTAGCCTTGTTTGTCCACCACACATAGTGATTTGCATTTAGCACACAAAATTCCACTTTTGTCTCATGTGAGCAAAGCCCCTTCTCCCACATACTCACTGTGTCCCCCCTTACATGACTTTTTGCTAGCTGAAAATTTGGTTTCTTATGATTTGCTTTTAAAAATGGTTTTCTCCCCCCTGAGCTGTGGTTCTCACAGCTCCTCCACAGTGACCATAGCCTCTTGGCTGATTATGTAATTAGTGCTTGGGATGTCAGTTTAGGGCAATGGCCATGTTTTGGTAGGTTTTCAGTTGTGCAAAACTCATTCTATTTTTTGGATGATGGCTTGAATATTGTTCCGTTCAGAGCTTGGGCTATTTTTTAAAACCTAACCATTCCTTCCTCTTCTCAACAGGTATATCTCTGATCTGTTTGGTGGGCTCCTTGGCTTTCATGATGCTATTTGTTTTCTAATGTTCTCAGACAAACCTCTGAGGCCTTCACAGAACATCTGTAGTTGTACTAAGAGGAAATCACACTTGGGTGGACACAATTTACTAATTATGTGACTTCTGGAGGCGATTAGTCACTCAGGATTTTTTTTAGAGGTATCAGACTACTGGGGGGTAAAAACAAATGCACCTCACAATTTTCAGATCTATATTTTTAAAATATTTCGAAATACATTTGTGAGAGTAACATGAAAAAATGTGGAAAAGTTCTCTGGGTTTGAATACTTTTTCAAGCTGTCAGCTTCAACAAGGTTGGTTATCAAGAATAGAGGGGTCCCCATGCTGTATTCTTTAATTATTTAAATGAAAACCACTGGAGAAAGAGCTGCTGGGAGTGCAGTATCAGTGAGCTCGATGATGTCACCGCTGATCACTAACGCTGCGCTCTCAGCAACTCATTCCCCAGTGGTTCTCAGCCTGGACAGTCGCAACTTGGCACCGTCCAGGTTGAAAACTATTCCCCAGACATGGATTATGGCGTGAGACAGAACGACAGACAGGTGAGGGATATGGTTATTTTTTATTTTTGTTTTATTGCAAGAGGTGAGGGATTCAATGGATTGGGTGTTAGGTGAGCATAACTGTGTTTGTTATTTTTAAATAAAAAGTAAACGTGTATTTTGTTTTTATTTCATATAAAAGACTTTATTCTGACTGTGTATTTACCATATAACTATAGGATTAGTAATGGATAGGTGTCTTACAGACGCCTCTCCATTACTAAGCCATGGGCTTGATGTTACCTGACAATACAAACGTGACATCAACCCCACAAGCATGAACCCCACTTGCCATCACCACAAGGCAATTGAAAGGAGCCTGACAAAGCCCCAGAATTGGCATAACTAAAAGATGTGCCTTTTCTGAGTGGCTGCATGCTGCATTTTTTTAGGCTGAGGGGGCCAATATCCATGGCCCCTTACCAGCCTGAGAATACCGGACCCCAGCTGTCTGATTTAGCTTCACTGGTTGACAAAAATGGGGGAACCCCACACTGTTTGTTTAAATCATTTCTTTAAAAAAAGCAGTGTGGGAACCCCTCTATTCTTGCTAAAGCTGAGAGCTGAGGGTTGCACCTGCAGCTGTCGGTTTTGTTAGGGTTGGGTTGTTTTGTTTGGATAGTTATCCCATTATATACTCCCATTAGCTGCCGCCTGCTCTCGCTGTTGTCAGTTGAGTATAACTCTCAACATTGTCCCTGGCAGCGCTGATCATAATGCGAGCAGTGGACACTGATGTGAGCTGTCTTCAGCACCAGGCGCCGGGAAACAGGCGAACAGTACCGCTAATTCCCAGATGTGTATGTGTGATACTGATGCGGCACATGGTTGCCACTCGTATACCACAAGTATTAAACACACGTACACATGGATACTGATATCTCTGGTACTGGTTTTTCCAGTACTGGAAATATCAGGATGTGGGAAAGAGCCCTAAACCTGCTATTAACCACAGTTTTTAATATACTGTGTCGTCGCATAGGAGTATTGGTTTCACTGGAACCAAGCCCTAGGTTTAGTAATGAAGAGGTGTCAGCCAGACACCCTCATTACTAAACCTGTAAGTAAAGAGTTAAATAGACACACCCAGAAAAAAACACTTTATTTGAAATAAAACAGACACATCCTTTAATCATGTAAATTAACCCAATATTCTCCCCCCCAGGAACGAGGGAAATCCAAGAGTTAAAGCGATGTCCCACATTGTCTCCAACTGGGCACACACTGAGATTCCTGGCGGCAGTGATGCATGGTGTTATTCAAGTTTATATCGGCAGAATCCCACTCTGACATTTATTTTTTATTTATTTAAAAAAAGGGGAAAAAGGAACGGGGTCCTGCATAATTTTCATAACCAGCAACCAGGAAAGCTGATGGCTGATGTTATTATGCACATGTTATCGAAGTACATGTATCAAAGTACTTCTGGCAGTTATAACATGGATGAATGTGACACGCATCTCTATTCTCTTCATACAGGTAACCAGCTTTTCCAATCTCTGCTCTGAATCCACTCCTGTGTCTCCATTCAATGTCAGCAAGCAGTTAATCCTGAATGCTATCTATGTGTTTTCAACTCTGCAAGCTTATATCTGGTAACCAGCTTTTCCAATCTCTGCTCTGAATCCACTCCTGTGTCTCCATTCAATGTCAGCAAGCAGTTAATCCTGAATGCTATCTATGTGTTTTCAACTCTGCAAGCTTATATCTGGTATATAGTTATTTCAACTTACTCTGCTTGTCCCCTTATGTTGTGAGGTCATGAAACTTTTCAAAGTGCTTTATGATCCATGTAGTGCTGGACATGTGTTTATTTGACCACAACATTTTATTGGGTCCT
This sequence comes from Dendrobates tinctorius, assembly GCF_039654945.1. Taxonomy (NCBI): domain Eukaryota; kingdom Metazoa; phylum Chordata; class Amphibia; order Anura; family Dendrobatidae; genus Dendrobates; species Dendrobates tinctorius. The sequence continues at coordinate 2,482,246 of NW_027361813.1, read as the reverse complement.
GGTGTCTCAATTTAGTGTGATTGATTAACGAGAAGAGAGAGCCAAAAAAAAAAAAAACCTTAGCCTTAACCTCCTATATATTCAGACATAGCTAGGGGGAGCATTTATGCAGGGGTGGCATTTATGCACATGTTATCGAAGTACATGTATCAAAGTACTTCTGGCAGTTATAACATGGATGTTAGACAGGGCAGGAGACAGGTAAGACATTTATATACATCTACTCTCTGTACTTTTGGAGTACAACAAATATATACCATATGCATTTGTGTAATTTATATCCTGGCCGCTGCATTCACACACATCCACCGCCCTGGCATTAACTCTCCACACTCCATCCATATTGGCCCCTCGCTCCTTTCCTCTCCTATGTATAGCACTCATGCTCTTTTCACATTGTTAAATTGCACAGATCCAGCCAGTCCCACCATTCAACACCAGAGACGCTCTCACAAATCACTTAACCATCTGCTCACTCTTTCTATCCTCCTTCTCCTAGTTGCAGGAGACATTGCTCCCAACCCTGGTCCCCCATGTTATAGAAAGTCAAACCTCCCGACTGCTACACTCAGAAACCCCTCTAATCTTATTAATATTCCCTGCATGCCATCTGTCTCTCTTAATTGTGCACTTTGGAATTCTCGCTCAGTGTGTAACAAACTCTCCTTCATTCATGACTTCTTCCTTTCTAATTCTCTTAACCTTCTGGCTCTTACTGAAACCTGGATCCAGCAGTCAGATACTACCGCTGCTGCTGCTCTTTCATACGGGGGGCTACACTTCTCTCATACCCCAAGATCAGACAATAGAGCTGGTGGAGGCGTTGGTCTGCTCCTATCACCAAAATGTACCTTTCAGGTTATCCCTCAACTACCCTCACTTGTCTTCCCTTCATTTGAGGTCCATGCCGTCAGACTCTACACCCCCTTCTCCATGCGAGTGGCGGTGGTATATCGTCCTCCCGGCCCCTCCCATCAGTTCCTGGATCATTTTGCCACTTGGCTTCCACATTTTCTCTCCTGTGACATCCCTACCCTCCTCATGGGAGATTTCAACATCCCCATTGCTCTTCCCCTCTCCCCATCTGCTACTCACCTTTTATCTCTAACCTCCTCATTTGGCCTTTCGCAGCTTACTAATTCTCCAACGCATGAAGACGGAAACTCCCTCGACTTGGTCTTCTCTCGGCTTTGTGCAGTGGATGATTTTGCAAACTCCCCTCTCCCGCTCTCTGACCACAATCTTCTTTCATTCTCTATAAAGAACTGCCAGGCTGCTCAGGTCACCCCCACTGTCCAGACTTATAGAAACACACAGGCCATTAACACCCAGAAACTTCTGAAGAACTTGCAGTCTTCATTGGCCCCTATCTCCTCCCTCTCATGTCCTGATTCTGCATTGAAGCATTACAATGAAACACTTCAAACTGCCCTGGATGAATTTGCACCCCCTATAAATAGAACACCACAACGCAGACGGCGACAACCCTGGCACACGGTGCAAACACGTTTCCTGCAGCGGTGCTCCAGGTGCGCCGAACGTCTGTGGAGAAAATCCTATCTACACGAAGATTTCATCCATTTTAAGTTTATGCTTCGAACATACAACACTGCCCTTCACCTCTCCAAACAAACCTATTTCAACACCCTCATCACCTCACTGTCCAATAACCCGAAACGTCTCTTAGACACTTTTCATTCTCTACTCAATCCAAGAGTACAGGCCCCAACCACTGAGCTCCGAGCTGACGATCTGGCCAATTACTTCAAAGAAAAAATTGACCAGATCCGACAGGAAATTATCTCCAAATCCCCTCATACCATGCACTGTCCTCCCTCCCCCACTGCATCTAACTCACTCTCTGATTTTGAACCAGTCACAGAAGAAGTAAGCAGGCTCCTTGCATCTTCTCGCCCAACTACTTGCACCAGTGACCCATTTCCGTCACATCTCCTCCAGTCCCTTTCCCCTGCTGTCACCCCTCACCTAACTAAAATATTTAACCTCTCTCTTCTGGTATTTTTCCCTCCTCATTTAAGCATGCCATCATACATCCACTACTTAAAAAACCATCCCTCGACCAAAATTGTGCCGCTAACTATAGACCTGTCTCTAATCTTCCCTTCATCTCTAAACTCCTGGAACGCCTGGTCCACTCCCGTCTTATCCGCTATCTCTCAGAAAACTCTGTTCTCGACCCTCTCCAATCCGGTTTCCGCTCTTTACACTCCACTGAAACTGCCCTCACTAAAGTCTCTAATGATCTGCTAACAGCTAAATCAAATGGTCATTACTCCATGCTAATTCTCTTGGATCTCTCTGCAGCATTCGACACTGTGGATCATCAGCTCCTCCTCACTATGCTCCGTTCCATTGGCCTCAAGGACACCGTTCTCTCCTGGTTCTCCTCCTATCTCTCCGACCGCTCCTTTACTGTTTCTTTTGCCGGTTCCTCCTCCTCTCACCTTCCTCTTACTGTTGGGGTTCCTCAAGGATCGGTTCTAGGCCCCCTCCTCTTCTCCTTGTACACTGCCCCTATTGGTCAAACAATCAGTAGATTTGGTTTCCAGTACCATCTCTATGCTGATGACACCCAATTATACGCTTCTTCTCCTGACATCACGCCAGCCTTTCTAGAAAACACTGGCGATTGTCTAAACGCTGTGTCTAATATCATGTCCTCACTATATCTGAAACTGAACCTATCAAAGACTGAACTCCTTGTGTTTCCTCCCGCTACTAATGTACCTACACCCGACATTGCCATTTCCGTCTGTGGTTCCACTATTACTCCCCAGCAACATGCCCGCTGTCTTGGGGTCATACTTGATTCCGAGCTTTCCTTTGCCCCCCACATTCGATCACTGGCTCGCTCTTGTCATCTGCACCTCAAAAACATTTCTAGAATTCGACCTTTTCTTACTTTTGACTCTGCAAAAACTCTTACTGTTTCTCTTATTCATTCTCGTCTCGACTATTGTAACTCTCTTCTAATCGGTCTCCCTCTTACAAAACTCTCCCCTCTCCAATCTGTCTTGAATGCTGCAGCCAGGATCATATTCCTCACCAATCGTTACACCGATGCCTCTACCTTGTGCCAGTCATTACACTGGCTACCCATCCACTCCAGAATTCAGTATAAACTTATTACCCTCACCCACAAAGCCCTCCATGGCTCAGCACCACCCTACATCTCCTCCCTTGTTTCAGTATACCACCCTACCCGCGCCCTCCGTTCTGCTGATGACCTGAGGTTGGTATCCTCAATAGTCAGAACCTCCCACTCCCGTCTCCAAGACTTTACACGTGCCGCGCCAATTCTTTGGAATGCACTTCCCAGGTCAATACGATTAGTCCCCAGTCCCCACAATTTTAAGCGTGTCCTGAAAACGCATTTATTCAGACTGGCCTATCGCCTCAACACATTAACCTAACCTATCCCTGTGTGGCAGAGCCAAAAATTTTACCATAACCAGGTTCCCAGCATCATGTTCCCACATGCTTTATGCATCCATTAGCCCTCTGTGTCTGTACTGTTACACACTTAACATTATGGCTGGTCCATACAATCAGGGCAACTGTTACCACCCACCTTTCGTGTCTACCTCTTTCCTCATAGACTGTAAGCTTGCGAGCAGGGCCCTCACTCCTCTTGGTATTTGTTATAATCTACTGTATGTGATTATTGTTATGCTGTAATGTCTATTGTCTGTACAAATCCCCTCTGAAATGTAAAGTGCTGCGGAATATGTCGGCGCTATAGAAATAAAATTTATTATTATTATTATTATTATATTCTGGGAAGGAGCCAATAGCCATAAAGGTTTCCAGGCTATTAATATCAGATCACAGCTGTTTGCTTAGCCTTTACTGGCTAATTTACAGGGGAACCCCAAAAAAAATTGACAAGGGGGCCGTCTGTATATTCTAACCAACAAATGCAAAACTGTCAGCTGCAGGCTGATTTTAATAGCCTAGGAAAGGGTCATGATTATTGGCCTCCTTCCAGACTAAAAACATCAGCTATCAGCCACCCCAGAAATGGCGCATCAATAAGATGATGATGCTTAGCCTCACTCTTCCCTCTCACTCTGATGCAAGTAGCAAGTGGGGTAATAGGGTTGGGGGGTGTTCAATAAATAAAAAAAACACCCAGAATAAAGTCCTTTATTTGAAATAAATGACCACACGGTTTTAAACCATTATTTAAAAATGAAAAACACATAATACTCACTTTAACACCTACTCCCCGGTGCCCTTGTCCCCTGTTAAAAAAGAAACAAAAAAAAAAAAAACAACCATAATACTTACCGGTCTGAAGTGAACAGATAATCATAATGTCCCATGACTATACTGATGACATTGAGAGCAGTCACATCTGCAGTTACTAATGTGACTGCTCTCAAGGCCACAAGCTCACACTGACACAGGAGGTAATCGCTCCTGTGTCAGTGTGTAGCACTGAGCTGCAGTGATAAAGTACACCAGATATCATCAGCTGATGAACCCCCATAAACTCACTAATGGCCCCGCTGCGTGAGAACTTTCTCACACAGCGGTAGTGCCGTGAGATCACAGGAACTCATCAGCTGATGAACTTTCTCACTGCAGCTTAGCGCTACACACTGCAATAAGTGGAGTGGTGTTTTTTTCACTCTAGGATTTTCATGGACTTTGCTGGCATAAGGATTCCCTAGCATTTTTGGGCTAATTCTGCCTGGTAAAAAGCTGCAAAAACATACCAAAAATGCGCATGGTGTGCATACAGTCTAAATATGAATCCACATAGGTGAAAATTCTACATAGTGATTGGGGAGCATGAGGCTGGCATGATACCATAACCATTAGAGATGAATATCCTATAAAGAGGAAGATGAGCAGGGCTTGCATGGTGTTGTAAACATGAGGCTGTATGTGGCGCCCCCAGGAGTATGGTCGCCACAGTGGCTTTGCCTTCCTCCAGGGGAGGGTAATGCCAGGCTTGGAGGCAATGATGGGTCTCTCTCACAGTCAGTCCATACATGCAACACAGTTCCACTCCAGGCCAGCAGGGGGAACTCTGAGCCAAGATTAAGGGGAGGAGTGAACTCTGAGGGCCAGGAGGAAGGGGAGTCAGATAGTCTGCGGATGGTGAAGTGTGCAGACGCGTGGAAGGAAGCTGGAGGTTGAGCTAGGAAGGAGAGCTCCCTCAGCTGAGAGCGCACGAACTGGAGCCTGGTCTCCAAGGCTGTATGGATACTAAAGGTCCTACAGCAGATGCCAGATGAGTACGAGGCTGTAAATGCCCTACTTCCATCTAAGACTTGAGGCACAACAGCAGCTTGGATAGAGAGCCAGGACTAGAGAAAGGAGTCCCTGAGAGAGGCTACAGCTGTCTGCCGTGCAAGTGAGATTCTTGGGAACATCTGACAGGAGGAACTCTAGAGTAACTAAGTACTGGAGTGCTTCACATCACAAGGCGCTAGGAAGGAGACTGCACAGCCCGTCTGTGAGAGAGAATCCCTGAGTTGCTTCCAGGCTAGCCTGCTCCAATACCATCTGTGATCAGGACCCTGGACTGAAGTTATCAAGTAAAGGTACAGAAATTGCACCCCGCTGTGTCTTGTCTGCTTCCTACCCTTACGGCACTGCTACATCACCATGCCAACCACCGCTACACTGCCCTGGGACATTAGCCCTGCTTGTGGAGGGCTATACCATCGCTGCTACACCATACCATCTGTCCCAGCGGATCTGTCTGCAGCGTCGGCTTAACATCTCCCTTGCCGAGCACCACAGGTGGCGTCACGAACTATTCCATTCCATTAACTACAACCCCTATTACTTGGGCGCCCAGGGCCATGGACCGGGTCACTGTTGCTGTGACACATTCCCCTGACACCGGCCCGGTACCGAGTACCCCACAGCCCTGGGAGGGCGACCCATGTAGAGATGAGTAAACTTCAAGATTAGGGGAGGATGTGACTGTCGTGGTACTGTACTAATGGTACTAAGCGTGAGGACTCAAGGTTAGCATTGTATAATGAGGAATGGGGGTTTGTTCAGCTATGTGTGTATGGGGTTTTTAAAATCCAATTCAAATGTATTTTGTAAATTGTTGCTGACATAAATTCATGATAAGTCTGAACATTGCCTTAGGCTGCATTTATATTGGCCAATAGCTTACAACCAACCAATCAGTTACATGCCTGTTGATCAAGGGATGAATATTAATTTGGCATTGACATATGTTTGACTAGCCGGTGCGCGACAATACATTTTGAAGGGGTTACAGCAACACAACGGGGCATCGTAGAAAGGTAAAGGTTACATATTCTGAAAGGGCTGTCCATGCCCTATTTCAGGATACTATTAATAGGGAATACAAAAATGACCTGACAGATTCCCTTTAATGAGCATGCATATTAGTCCATAAGACAATCTTAACAACAATATGTAACACGTTGTTTAGTAATGTGCTATCAGAACCGAGAAAAGAAAACCGGGAAAAAGGAGTGTATTAGTGATGAGCAAGTATGCTCGTTACTTGGGTTTTCTCCGAGTATTTTGGTATGCTCGGAGATTTAGGGTTTGTCGATGCAGCTGCATGATTTGCGGCTGCTAGACAGGCTGAATACATGTGGGGGTTGCCTGTTTGTTAGGAATTCCACAAATATATTCAGGCTGTCTAGCAGCCGCAAAACATGCAGCTGTGTCGACAAACAATAAACCTCCGAGCATGCCAAAATACTCGGAGATCACCCAAGCATGCTCAAGAAAACCCGAGCAACGAGTATATTCACTCATCACTAGAGTGTATAGAACAATAAACAAGATTTTATTAATACATTTATAAAAATAAAATAAAAATGGATGGCTTGTGTCAGACAAAGAGATGCAGCAAAAAATAGTAACCCTCTGTAGGTTATATACAGTATTCAATTTCATTTGACAAGGTGGTTGAGTAAATCTCATGCACACTAGCTGAATGCACATAATGAAAGATGCATTTCTAAAGTGATCAATTACATGGAATTATAACAACACCAATAATAATAATTGTGGAGACACAGCATTGTATCTTAATTAACCAGATAACTATTTTTAGCAAGACAGAAAGAATAGGTTGTTATCTTTATGTTGACTTTTGAATTTAAGTGTTGATTTCTGGTTGATCAAGAAAACAGACTTTTGCTTATGTAAGCCTGGAATATTGACTTGCAAGCTGATATTTGATATAACATAATGTGCTCTTATCCTTGATGACTAGTGATGCTTACTGATATGCTACTTATGCATTGTGTAGGCCAGATAGTTTGTTGACTTTGAAAATAGGGGAGGGGGAATAGCCCTGCAAATAGATTAAATAATCAAGTAATGCCATTTGATCTCATTTCCATTATTACGCTTTATGGAAATACTGAATGAAGCACTCTTGTTATATTTAAAAATAGGTTACATGTCTCTGTATAGTGAGACAGAGAGAGAGAGACAGCCAGAGATTCTGCCAAGACATCCAAACATCCAAGGGACCCTACAGGATTGCTGCCAATACATCATAGCTCCATCACGAGGGACACGGATATATCATTCTACAGGAAATAATCTAGGGGACCTCGGCCCCGGTTGGAAGAATACAGATCTGCTCCATTGACCATTGCTGAACCATGGATACATTTGGAGAAAGCCAGGATTGGGACCCGCGAGTCGTCTGGCTCCATGGAGATGTTCGGAGAAGCTAGGTTGCAACCCTCGAGTCAACTGGCCTTGAACCTCAATGGACTCTCATCTTCCAAAGCTTGCCGTTACCTGCTCTCTCTTTGTGCTTGCCACAGGTGTGGTAATTGACCATGGAAGATGAAGCCAGGTTGTGACTCTCCGGTCAACTGGCCTTGTACCTGGATGGACTGTCATCTTCCAATGCTTGTCGTTACCTCCTCTTTGTGTGCGTGCCACAGATGGAGTAGTTAACCCTTGGAGCTCTGAAGTAACTATACCGGCGAGTCAGCGGAAGGGTGAGACTCTGTAATGTGCACCATCTTGGGGTTCAATAAAGCATTACCACACTGTTTTACCCTCACTCTGTGTTGTCTGAGTAGCGTAATGCCCATGTTTATAAGGAAAGCTGGCGTTCGTCAGGACGATCCCTTGTCCATGCGGTTTCGGTTAGCGGACCTGGGGTGCCCGCCGACCCCACCGTCTCCACAATAATGCTAGGCAAAGTTCCTTTTGTTGCAAGCAAAGTGAGCACAAAAGGACAGCTATGTCTCCCACCCCAATGCGCATATTGTCTATTCTTCTTCCGACACGCCCCCAGAAGAATAGGCGAGTTGGGCTGGGAGACGTAGCTGTCCTTTGAGCTCACTTTGCTTACAACCCAGGTAAAATAAATACATTATGCACTTAATACAATATGGTCTCAATCTATACTATATGCTGCAGTGCAGCAGTGTCCACACTGTGCAGTGATGAGGCAGTGACCCAGCAAAGTTCAAAGCAAAACGTGTCACATAAATAAACAGCACACAACATCCTCTGGATTGCAGCCAGGAACAAAGCAGTCCGCTCTGGATCACAGCCGTGGGCGACTGCACCGCCGTGTATGCTGAGGGGTGCCAGGCCTTTTTGCTCCGCTTGGCCCTGTGTTGCCTCACACTGGTGGAGCTCTGCAGAGACTTCTGCTCTGCAAGCTTGCAAAACCAAACTGACACCCCCAACCCTCTGCTTCAGGGGCTTTTACAAGGAACCTGTGGCCTTAGGCCACATGGAAGACCCGGCCAGGAAGGAAACAGACTGCCCTACTACCATCCTGTAGTCCGTTTCAAAAATAAAAGCCCAGACTAGGTGTTCTTAAATCTGCCTTGGACAAAGTGCTTGCCCAAGACCAACACTTACTTTTATTTTGCATTCCAATCACAGCTGTGCCTGTGACTGCAATGCACTCCTGCGGCCTCAATGTACTTCAGTGCGCATCCTGAGGGGGGCACATAGCGACCCTCGCATTTGACACTGGTCACTGCCTCACAATGCCTATTCATGATTTATGGAGTCTACTTTAATCTATTGCACTTTGTTTATTGTCTGAAAACTTCAGCAATATCTTAATCCATGTGCTCAGAGGCACTTTATGATAACTTTGATCATCTTGTTTCTCGTCTAAATGAATATAGAAATACAGTGGGAATAAAAAGTATTTAGTCAGCCACCACCATAATTTGATAAATAAATCTTGAGAAATCAGACAAGGTGATTTTCTGGATTTGTTTTCTCATTGTGTCTCTCATAGTTGTGGTCTACCTATGATGTCAATTACAGGCCGCTCTCATCTTTATAAGTGGGAGAACTTTCACAATTGGGGGCTGGCTACATTTTTCCTCACTGTAATTACACCTGTACCTAAATATAATTTGTAGCCTCCTCCTAATTATATATTATCTTGTGATCACATACACTTCTAACTGAATGCAACAAAAGGCACTATTGAATATATAACCTACAGGGGGTTGCTATTTTTTGCTGCTTCTCTTTGTCTGACAAGAGGTATCCATTTTTAATGAATTGTTTATAAATGTATTAATAAAATCTTGTTTATTGTTCTATACACTTCTTGTTCCCGGTTTTCTTTTCTGGATTCTGATAGCAGATTCCCTTTAATGTCCGATTTCGACAGACTAACTGCACTTCCATGAGCACAGACTGATTGCTCTGAAAGCACAGAATATCATTGTTCTTGGCAACACATGCTGCTCACATAGGATGAAGAGCTGCCAGTAACGACGTTCTTTTTTTGAGAAGTCAGGTAGTTGGTGGCTTGTATAGAAAGGCCAATATTCAGGATATAAGCATTTCTATGAACACCGGTTCTTGGTAATCAGCCTGTATAAATAAAGCTGAAGAGTTAAGGATAGACTACAATCACCAACGCTTACCTGTCCTGCTATGGGTCGCTGGCAGCTTTCACACAGACCTTTCGGTTGTGTTTCTATTCCTTGTTGTTTGAGACCAGACTGAAGTTTCACCAACATGGAGTCCAGGTCCCGCTTCCCATCAGGTTCAGCACATTTGGAGAGGGACGTTTCTTCTGGATGTCTGTCATGGGAGGCAGAACCTTCCGGCATTACTCCAAAACTGGACAATACAGAACTTCTCTCATCTGGAGCTCCAGGGTTTGTTGATGCCTCATTGAATCTTGGAGCTGAACACAAGGCTTCTTCAGTGTCAGAACCCACATCTGAGCTCCCTACTGTGGAGTTCTCAGGCTGCTGCTGTGCAAGAGACATCTGTAGAAATGGCACAACACACAACAAATATCTCATTGGTAATATTTCTCATCTTCTCTTTGTGGCAAATTAAGTATTCCAAGTACATCAGTATTTCGCAGCACATGCCACTTCTATAGACACTTTTGCTCCTTTGATGGCAAGGGACTTGGACTGTGGTACCATGGAGAGGTGACATGGCCCTTGGTGGAACGCATTGTGCCAAATTTGTAGCACTTAAAATTGGTGCAAAAAATCTATCCAATACATGGTCTAGTCTATAAATAGTCCACTTCCAACATGTCTACATTGAATCCAATGTTAAGAAATCTATCCCATATTATTTTCTTATTACCATTCTGCAGGATGCCCATGATGGAATCGCATGAGTACCCACCATCAGGCACCTATGAAGTTAGGGATTCACCCTATCTAGTGATTTTCAAAAGTGTGTGCAGCAGTTTACAATTCTGTATTGACTTTCCACACTGCACTGACCATAATGGCTGAGACTGAAAATAGATTTCCCTTATCAGTTACAGACTAAAGCAATATACAATGTGTTCTTTAATTGCTCAAGGCAAGTAGATGTGTCTGGTGGTCACTGATCCAAACCCTAAGGACACACCTATCAGTTCAAATATTAACACAAGTTTAGTGGTTCTCTGACTCTTAGCATCCACAAGTGTTGCTGCTGTATCACAAATTGTGACATATGTGCATATAACAGAGCGTTCACACATCAGAACGGGCAGTGCTGCAGACCACAAGTCCTATTACTGACAGCAAAAGAACTTTACCTTACCCCAAATTATGACACCCAAATTTTTCCAATTGTCCCATCAGTACAAAATACACAAGGTCCAGAATGGTCTCAGAGCTTGACATACAAATCATACACCGCAATTCTCCTTGTGAGAAACAACTATTACTCCCATAAGAATATGACCAGTGTTAAATTATGAAAATGAGACTGTATGGCGGGAAGAGGACAAACAATATAATTCCACATTAAAAATAATGAGGCAGATCCATGAAACCATCTAAAAGATAAAGTGTCTTAGTTATGTAGTATAGGAAATGTGAGGGAGGGCCCGGGCTGTAGTCATGGCCGAGGACACCGGGGCTTCTAGGCCCTGGCCTCCCTTCACAAGAAAATGAAGTCCATTAGTCAGCATACCTGTGAATTCAGGTCCAGCATCGTCAGGATCTCTTCTGTGCCACTGAAGGCTGTCTGCAGACTATTTCGCATGAATTGAGACACAGACCATTTCAAATTGAAACTGAACAACTTTACTGTTTTCACTTCTCAGCACATCCAAGTATTTCACAGCATTAACCACAGGCTTCACACTACATGTATCTTCATCTTTCCATGCACTCCTTTCCATGTCCTCCAGCACATTATGCCTTTGACGGTACCGCAGCTTCCTTCTTGTCCAGACTGACTATATTTGGGGACTCCCTCTTCCATTTCGCCCCAGATCGGAGGGATCAGCCCATGCAATGACCTGCCACATCTTGGACAATCTGCGCCCTGTACTCTTCCCGGACCACTTTCTTCCTTCTCCTACAAACTGCTACCACACTGCTGCTTAATACTGTTCTTCTGTCCTAAGGACCCCGAATGGCTGGGCTTCACTGCTTCACTAACGCTACATGACTGCTGCGGCATCCTGGGTCTATAACCCTTGTGGACGTTTCGGGCGCCCGGGTCCTTCTGACCCTACTTCACCATCTGCACTTACTTACCACACAGCAGCCCCTCCTATAGTTAACTATTTCCTTTGCTATATTCTAGCTGAAAACTCTGTATACTAAAATTCCAAAACATCTAGTGGCCAATCTCATAACTGCACTTACCCTATTCCCTAAACACAGCAGCACAAAGGTATAGAATGTTAAATATGCATTTAGAAAAATGGTAATACACATATATAGTATATACTGTATATATCTATAGAAGCGTAACAGTATTAAAAGAGTATACCATTATACATGAATATATATATAAATATATATATATATGCACTTATAACGTACCGTACCTGGACGAGAAAGAAACGAAGGAGAATAGCATAAATATAGCATACCCCCTACAAAACCAAAGATGGCTTAAAATCATATTCTACTCTTGAAAAATGAATCTGCCCTCAGACTGGTGACTGGGATTGTGATGGAATCTCACCATATCATGGAGCAGATTTACCACAATGGTGCAAGAGAAAGGAGAAGATGTTGTTCATAGCAAACAAGCCGCCTCCATCTCTGAGGTCAGAAGCAATGATCAATCCACAGGTACAATCCAGAATGCTGAAGGGTTCATTGTAAGGGAGCCATGTCTCTACGTCAGGAGTCCCCATACAACTCTGGGCTGGTTGTCAGCACACTGGAACATGCGTTCAGAATTATAGATCATTCTTAAGTTATTCAAACAGAAGATGATTTCAGTCCCACAATAAAAGTAGAAATCTGACCGTGTTTTGTTTGTGAAAGTCCGAAAGTGACGCCATCAGTCTGTCCAGTTCCAGTGTGGCGGATGATGCAGACAAGGCCCTAAGGTATGCCAGATTTGTATAATTACATATATGTATATACAGTATATTGCATATAAATACACACACAGAACAGGCCTCTGTGCAAGAACAATATACGGACAGTCCAGTCATGATGCATAACTCCACCTGCTTTGGAAGCAGGACCCCTCTTGAAGCCCCGATGCGGCCGAATAGGTTGCGCCAATGGTATGTCAGTCCCTGCACGCACATACACACAATGTTGTGCAAATGTTTTAGGCGGGTGTGGAAAAAAAATGCTAAAAAAATAAAAATGTATTTAATTATTTTACTCACTTACAGTATATAGAGCCATTAGTTCCACAGCCCATTACATACATCACTAGTCCTAAAAAAAGGATCCAGCACTGATTTCATTCACACTGTAGGCATTAAGACAGAGACATGATGAACCTAACTAGATTCATCATCTGATTCACCCTCTCGATGGTGCTCCCCGGAAATAGTCCAATTGTAATGTAAGCAGAAAATGGGGCCCTCACCACTGCGCGTTATAATAAGCTGCATTTGGGGTTCCAAACAGATTGTGAAGACAATGTGCCTGATTCTTCATCTCCACACTTTAACGCACAGTGGTGAGTGCCCCATGTTCTCCTCACATGGCTTTACCGACATCAAGTCAGTATTTGGAGTGACCACCTTCTGATTTCATGGGGGTTGCTCTAAACATATTGAAGAATAAAATCCTTTGTCTCTTCATGTGATCCCACACACTCGATGTTCTTATTGACACTGGACAACAACTTAGTGAGATCAGTCCACTCAATAATCCCAATCATATTAGGATATCACTATGCAGAATGTACAACCTTCTCAAATAAGGAGAATTAACCAGGACAAAATCCAAATGCATATAGACATTTTTAAAATAATTTTATTAATTAATACTTCATTTAAAAACGGGGAACAAAGAATCCAGCAAGCAATAGACAAAATACAATACCATAAATAAGGAGATAGTAATTACATGATAAGTGTATGGGCCATAATTTACATAAAGACAATCATACTGTTAGGGCTGGCGGAACACACCAAATAATAAAGTGATAATAAGGTGCGTTCGCAGCCCAGAGTCCACCGTGCAAAGGTAGTAAACTGCTGCTTAGTAATGGCGGATGTATATAGCGGTATACAAAAGGTCACACGTGGGTTAACGTCACCCAGTGTGAACAGGAGCGGACTCTGTTATGTCACAGAGCCGCAGTACCGCAGAACTTAAATGCTGGAGCCTGTTAGAACTCACAGAGCTCGGAAAGGAGGCGCACAGAATGTGGTCACAGAACTCTGCCCCAAGGACACGGGGTCAGAGTCCCTCAAGACCTTCTGAGCACGTGGCATCGCACCTGCGGACACCGCTATAGACGCTGACTAGGGTGGAGTGTCGAACCCCTGCACCGTGGCGTGCAGAGCCACCGGTGGACACTGATTCCAGTCTCTGACTCTGACTCTACCTACACCTAGACCTGGGCGCTTAACAGGCTAGGCTGCACAACACATGGGTACCAAGGGTAGGGGTTTCTTAATGAGTTATTCACCAGAGACATTCATACATGCATACAACACTCACTCCTCATAGTCTGGTAATGCAGTCTATACTAGCGCAAGGCCGAGCGGTCATGCAAACCATTTATAGCAGTGTCCTTCTGGGACCTTTCTGACCTTCCTGATGGTCCAATCCGAGCTGGAGAAGGACCTGAGCATGTGACCTCCGATCTCCAATGAGAGATCGTCCCACGGGCATGCTCAGTGGACCGAAAGGAGGACTTAGTCCCTGGAGTAGCTCGCTGCTGATCAGCATGCGTTGCTATAGCTGGGCCAGAGGTGGCAGCAGCAACCAAACCCACAGAGTTGGTCTGAGCAGAGCGCCGGGATCGACGAGTCAACTGAGCAGCCTCCTGTGCGGCCGGAGAGGAATGTGAGACTGCCGAATGCAAGACTCGGGATTCCTGCTGTGCAGCAACAGGAACCCGACGCCTAACATTACCCCCCTCCTAGGGCCCCCTCCCCTCTGAGCCTCACTATGCTCAAATGCCGCAATGAGAAGGGGAGCGTGGATGTTCTCCACTGGCTCCCAGGTCCGAGCTTCTGGACCATGACCCTTCCAGTCCACCAAATTTTTTTCCACGTACCACCCTGCATCCCACGATGGCATTAACCTCAAACTCGTCTGAGGACAGGTCTGATGTTCTGGCAGATGACTTGGAGAACCGGGACATGTGGACCGGCTTAAGGAGGGACACGTGGGAGGTGTCAGAGGTAGCCAAGTGTGGTGGAAGGGCCAGCCGATAGACCACAGAGCTGATCTGCTCGAGGACCTAAAAGGGACCAATGTAGCGAGGAGTGAACTTAGTGGACTCGACTCACAGCCTGATATTACGGGCAGAGAGCCACACTAAGTCACCAGGGGAGAAGGTTGGATCAGGACGCCGGTGTGCATCCGCGGAGACCCTCATTCTCTCCTTAGAGGCCCGAATAGCATCCTGGGTGCTGTCCCAAATATCACGTCCCTCCTCAGCCCAGTCTGTCACCCTAGAGTCAGTGGATGACACGGGCATGGGCACAGGGACACGAGGATGTTGGCCGTAGTTAAGGAGGAATGGGGTCTGGCCGGTGGAATCGGCAACAGTGTTGTTCAAGGCGAACTCTGCCCACGGCAACAAGGAGGCCCAGTCATCCTGCCTGGCCGAGACAAAATGTCGGAGATATGTGACCAGGGTCTGGTTGGCCCTCTCTACCAACCCGTTCGTCTCAGGGTGATAGACCGAGGAGAGATTCAGCTCAATACTGAGCAAGCGACAGAGCTCTCTCCAGAACCGAGACGCAAACAGGGGACCCTGGTCACTGACAATCTTGTCTGGCATGCCGTGTAACCAGAAAATGTGTTTAATGAACAACACTGCTAGGCCCCGTGCGGGAGGTAGCCGAGCGATAGGCACCAAGTGCACCATTTTAGAAAAATGGTCGGTGATGACCCAAATAACTGTGCTGCCACTGGACTTGGGTAGACCCACCACAAAGTCCATTCCAACCATCTCCCAGGGCCTGTCCGCCACCGGTAAGGGGAAAAGTAACCCAGCGGGAAGTTGCCGGGAAGACTTATTCTTGGCGCAGGAGACGCACGCCTGAATATAGTCTTTGACGTCACGTGCCATATGCGGCCACTAGTACGTCCTCGCTAAAAGTTCAAATGTCCGCTTAGTACCAAAGTGTCCACCCACCCTGGACACATGAGCCCAAGAGAGGACCTCCGGACACAAATGGGCAGGGACAAAAGTCTTGCCCGGGGGTACCGACTCAAGGGCGACCGTAGCCACTGTACTCAGGCTCTCAGATGGTACAATTAACCGAGGCTCCTCCTCCTCCGCTGACACCATGGAGCGAGACAGAGCATTGGCCCGGACATTCTTCTCATGGGAAACGAAATGTAGGGTGAAATGGAACCGGGAGAAGAATAGAGACCATCAGGCTTGGCGAGAATTTAACCGCTGGGCGGTTTGGAGATAGACCAAGTTTTTATGGTCGGTGAACACCTGGAAAGGGTACTGAGCACCCTCTAGGAGATGTCTCCACTCCGAGAAGGCCAATTTCATTGCTAGCAACTCCGTCTCCGATGGAATAGTTCCTCTCCAAAGGTGAGAAGGTCTTAGAAAAGAAGAAGCAAGGATGCTTCTGACCTTGAGCATCCTTTTGGAACAGGACTGCTCCAACACCGACGGATGAGGCATCCACCTCCATAATAAATGGTTTATCCACATCTGGGCGATGTAAAATGGAAGCACTAGTGAAGTGAGACTTAATAGACAGGAAAGCCTTGGAGACCTCCTCCGACCACAATTTAGGATTTGCTCCCTTCTTGGTGAGGGCAACCAAGGGAGCTACCAAAGTTGAGAAGTGGGGAATGAATTGGCGGTAGTAGTTGATAAATCCCAAAAAATGCTGCACCACTTTAAGGGAATGAGGCTCCTGCCAATCCATCACCACCTGTAGCTTGGCAGGATCCATGGCCAATCCCTGGGCGGAGATGATATAGCCCAGGAAAGGCAAGGACCCCTGCTCAAACACACACTTCTCCAAATTAGCGTAGAGGGAGTTTACCCGTAGAAGGTCAAAGACTTTGCAAACATCTGTCTGGTGGGAGTCCATATCTGGAGAGTAGATGAGAATATCATCCTGATAGACTACAACTGAGGTGGTTAGCATATCCCGGAAGATGTCGTTCACAAAGTCTTGGGAGACGGTCAGAGCATTACAAAGCCCGAAGGGCATCACCAGGTATTCATAGTGCCCATCCCTAGTGTTAAATGCAGTCTTCCATTCATCCCCCTCACGGATGCGTATCAGGTTGTAGGCACCCTGCAGATCAAGCTTAGTAAAAATCCTCGCTCCCCGCAACATATTGAAAAGCTCCGATATCAGGGGCAGGGGGTACTTGTTCTTAACGGTAATGGCGTTAAGACCCCTATAATCTATGCATGGACATAGCTCCCCGTTCTTCTTCTGTACGAAGAAGAACCCCGCCCCTGCAGGTGACACTGACTTCCTAATGAATTATCTTGCCAGATTCTCCTGGATGTACTGAGACATTGCCTCCGTCTCCGGGAGGGAGAGAGGATAAACCCAACCCAGGGGAGGCTCAGCACCAGGCAAGAGGTCAATAGGACAGTCATAGAGACGGTGAGGCGGAAGAGTCTCCACTGCCTTCTTGGAGAACACGTCCGCATAGGGCCAATAGTGTTTGGGGAGAGAGGAAAGATAAGCGGGTACCTCTGTAGTAGCAACCTGAAGGCACTCCATCTGACATCTACCCTCACAGGATTTACGCCATCCCTGAATTCACCCTGAAGACCACTCTATAAGAGGGGAGTGATAGCGTAGCCATGGCATCCCTAAGAGAACCTCATCAATTCCCTCAGGCATGACTAGCAGAGAGATGATCTCCTGATGGGATGGAGACATGGATAGCGTAAATGGGATGGTCTGATGTGTTATCTGTGAGGATAATGTCGACCCATTTATCACCCGTATGGTCACTGGCTTGGCGAACATCACCAGTGGAATTGCGTGCTGTCGGGCGAAGGCGGAAGACATAAAATTGCCCTCCGCCCCGGAATACACGCAAAGCTCTACCACCTGGGTGGATGGGCCAATACCGATTGTCCCCCTAAAGGTGAGCTTAGAGAATGGCGTCGCTGCGTCAAGTGAACCAGCTCCTAAGGTCACTAAGCCTGGATGTTCCCTCGCTCGCTGAGGACATCTAGAGGCAAGATGTCCCGACTGCCGGCAGATACGACAGACCATGCGTGTATGAGCGGTTTGGGACTTAGATCCCACTCGAGACACCTCCATGGCCCCCTGTAGCTCGGACGTCTGGGCTGAAGATTCCAGAGGTTTGGCGAAGGTGGGAGCCAGCCGAAACCTCTGCCTACACTGGGCTCGCTCCAACCTTCGCTTGTTAAAGCGAAGGTCGATGCCTGTAGAAACCGCTATTAGCTCCTCCAGTGAGGCAGAAATCTCCTTAATGGCCAGAGCGTCCTTTACATGGTCAGCCAGCCCCCTCCAAAACACGGGAATGAGGACTTTATCCGGCCACTCCAGCTCGGAAGCCAGAGTCCGGAAATGGACTGCAAAATGGCTGACCATGGGCGAACCCTGTGTAGATGCCATCAGTTGGAGTGCCGTATCGTGTGTGACTCGAGGTCCCAAAAAGACCTGCTTCAGAGTGCTCTTAAACTGTGAAGCACTCTGCACCGCACGATCGTCACGCTCCCACAATGGCGTGGCCTACTCCAACGCCCTGTCCGACAAGAGGGATATTATGAATCACACCTTGGCCCGCTCTGAAAGGAAACGTGCTGACAGGAGCTCAAGGTGTATTTTACACTGTCTCACGAATCCCCTACATGACTGGCTATCACCAGAAAACTTATCTCGCAGCAGGAGGCGGGATAATGTCGGAGCAGGGGTGGCAGTGGACAAAGTGGCAACAGCCACGCTAGCAGCCTGAGCAGCTACTGCAGTAACATCTACGACTGTGGTTGTGCGCTCAAGAGCCGCCAACCTACCCTGATATGACTGAGTCACCGCAGGAGGCAAAAACAGAAATGCAAGCTAAGTCCAGAAAACCAGAGAGGTTGGCAGCTATCGGATTGCAGACCCCTGAACCTATCAACACAACTAGCAGTAGCCGTGGGGGGTTCCTACGATGCCCTAGACCCCTCGATCACAGCCGGAGGACTAGATAGCCTAAAGACAGAAAGGGAAATCTAAACTGCCCCAGAGCAGACCCCAAAGCAAAAGGCAGCCCCCCACATATAATGACGGTGAAGAAAGAAGAAAGAACACAACACAGACAGAAAGATAGACTGAGCAAAGACGGGGCCCAAGCTAACTAGATAGGAAAGGACAGGAAGGCTGCTGTCTGCAATCCGTGAAAAACCCTATGAAAATAAGAGCCAACAGACTGACAGTGAAAAAGGCCCTGAAGACGCTAGGGTTCAAAAAGACTATGTCAGTACTCAGGAATATTCTGAAGACAGAGCAACCGGCAAAAGGAGATTCAGCTCACCCCAGCAGGAAATGGCAGAATCCAGAAAAGCAAGGCAAAAAACAAAACACAAATGCAAAAAGGCAAAAAGGCAAAGCAGAAAACTTAGCTTTAGAGGAGCAGGAATCAGACTGGTGTCCTAGAAGTCCACAGAGAAATCACCCGCAGGGCAGAAGTCAGTGACTCCACTCAGCCAGTCATCATCATTAGGCTCAGGTGCCTGATAATCAGGCTCACTACCTTCCCTCACCAGAATAGGGAGTTCACCAGACCTCAGTGACGAAGGGGAAAATGAACTCACAACAGTACCTCCCCCTTGAGGAGGGGTCACCGAACCCTCAACCACGCCACCAGGGCGATCAGGGTGAGCCCGATGAAAGGCACGCACCTATCTTTTGGCATGAATATCAGAGGCAGAGACCCAGGAATTATCCTCCTGACCATAACCCTTCCACTTAACCAAATACTGGAGTCTCCGTCTAGCCAGACGGGAATCCAGTATATTCTCTACCTCGTATTCCAAGTTACCTTCAACCAATACAGGGTCCGGAGGTGCCACCCCAGGAACAACTGGTTCAACAAACCTCTTCAACAAAGACTTATGGAACACATTATGGATTTTAAATGTGACCAGGAAGAGTCAAACGAAAAGAGACCGGATTAATAATCTCCAAAATCTTGTCAGGTCCAATAAATCTAGGCTTAAACTTAGGAGAAGCCACCTTCATAGCAATATTTTTTGATGATAACCACACCATATCACCAAGCTTAAACTGGAGACCAATGGTCCTATGTCGATTGGAAAACCGCTGGGCCTTTTCCTGGGAGAGAGATAACTTATCCACCACTTGGTCCCAGATCTGGTGCAGGCCCGGATTGGCAATATAACCAATCGGGCATTTTCCCGCTGGGCCGCTGTCACGTGGGCCGCGGGCGGCAGCGCCCGATCATCTGGCCGCTTGCCAGCGGCTGCGGCCACTGTTGCTCCTGCCGCCGGCCCTCTGTGGGCATGGCGTTTCAAGTTCCTACCGCACTGCAGGGAGATAAGCCGCCACGCCCCCCCCTCGCACCCCATCCTCGCCTTAGCATGAGACCCCCTCCCCCCCCGCAGCCACTCACAGCGTCGCACTCGCTTGCCTGCTCGCTCTGTTCGCAGGACCTGTGATGAGGTCACAGGAGGGGAGGAGTCAGGGGGGTCACATGATCAGGAGCCTTTGTCCAGACCCCCGACATGTCACCCCTGACTCCGCCCCTCCTGTGACCTCATCACAGGTCCTGTGCGCTCAGCCGTGCCTCTACCGTCTGCAAGACTCTGCTTTGCTGTTGTCATGGTGCTGGTTGAGGTAAGTATGTGTGGGGTCAGGATTTACAGTGTGGATGTAGCAGAGCTGTGTGTGTATGAGGTGTACGGAGCGGAGCCGTGTGTGTACGAGGTGTACGGAGCGGAGCCGTGTGTACGAGGTGTACGGAGCGGAGCCGTGTGTGTACGAGGTGTACGGAGCTGAGCCGCGTGTGTATGAGGTGTACGGAGCGGAGCCGTGTGTGTACGAGGGGTTCGGAGCTGAGCCGTGTGTGTACGAGGTGTACGGAGCGGAGCCGTGTGTGTACGAGGTGTACGGAGCGGAGCCGTGTGTGTACGAGGTGTACGGAGCGGAGCCGTGTGTGTACGAGGGGTACGGAGCGGAGCCGTGTGTGTACGAGGTGTACGGAGCGGAGCCGTGTGTGTACGAGGTGTACGGAGCGGAGCCGTGTGTGTACGAGGTGTACGGAGCGGAGCCGTGTGTGTACGAGGTGTACGGAGCGGAGCCGTGTGTGTACGAGGTGTACGGAGCGGAGCCGTGTGTGTACGAGGTGTACGGAGCGGAGCCGTGTGTGTACGAGGTGTACGGAGCGGAGCCGTGTGTACGAGGTGTACGGAGCGGAGCCGTGTGTGTACGAGGTGTACGGAGCGGAGCCGCGTGTACGAGGTGTACGGAGCGGAGCCGTGTGTGTACGAGGTGTACGGAGCAGAGCCGTGTGTGTACGAGGTGTACGGAGCAGAGCCGTGTGTGTACGAGGTGTACGGAGCGGAGCCGTGTGTGTACGAGGTGTACGGAGCGGAGCAGTGTGTACGAGATGTACGGAGAGGAGCCGTGTGTGTACGAGGTGTACGGAGCGGAGCCGCGTGTACGAGGTGTACGGAGCGGAGCCGTGTGTGTACGAGGTGTACGGAGCGGAGCCGTGTGTGTACGAGGTGTACGGAGCGGAGCCGTGTGTGTACGAGGTGTACGGAGCAGAGCCGCGTGTACGAGGTGTACGGAGCAGAGCCGTGTGTGTACGAGGTGTACGGAGCGGAGCCGTGTGTGTACGAGGTGTACGGAGTGGAGCCGTGTGTGTACGAGGTATACGGAGCGGAGCAGTGTGTACGAGGTGTACGGAGCGGAGCAGTGTGTACGAGGTGTACGGAGAGGAGCCACGTGTGCACGAGGTGTACGGAGCGGAGCCGCGTGTGTATGAGGTGTACGGAGCGGAGCCATGTGTATGAGGTGTACGGAGCGGAGCCTTGTGTACGAGGTGTACGGAGCGGAGCCGTGTGTGTACGAGGTGTACGGAGCGGAGCCGCGTGTACGAGGTGTACGGAGCAGAGCCGTGTGTGTACGAGGTGTACGGAGCGGAGCCGTGTGTGTACGAGGTGTACGGAGTGGAGCCGTGTGTGTACGAGGTATACGGAGCGGAGCAGTGTGTACGAGGTGTACGGAGCGGAGCAGTGTGTACGAGGTGTACGGAGAGGAGCCACGTGTGTACGAGGTGTACGGAGCGGAGCCGCGTGTGTATGAGGTGTACGGAGCGGAGCCATGTGTATGAGGTGTACGGAGCGGAGCCTTGTGTACGAGGTGTACGGAGCGGAGCCGTGTGTGTACGAGGTGTACGGAGCAGAGCCGCGTGTACGAGGTGTACGGAGCGGAGCCGTGTGTGTACGAGGTGTACGGAGCAGAGCCGTGTGTGTACGAGGTGTACGGAGCGGAGCCGTGTGTGTACGAGGTGTACGGAGCGGAGCAGTGTGTACGAGATGTACGGAGAGGAGCCGTGTGTGTACGAGGTGTACGGAGCGGAGCCGCGTGTACGAGGTGTACGGAGCGGAGCCGTGTGTGTACGAGGTGTACGGAGCGGAGCCGTGTGTACGAGGTGTATGGAGCGGAGCCGTGTGTGTACGAGGTGTACGGAGCAGAGCCGCGTGTACGAGGTGTACGGAGCAGAGCCGTGTGTGTACGAGGTGTACGGAGCGGAGCCGTGTGTGTACGAGGTGTACGGAGTGGAGCCGTGTGTGTACGAGGTATACGGAGCGGAGCAGTGTGTACGAGGTGTACGGAGCGGAGCAGTGTGTACGAGGTGTACGGAGAGGAGCCGCGTGTGTACGAGGTGTACGGAGCGGAGCCGCGTGTGTACGAGGTGTACGGAGCGGAGCCATGTGTATGAGGTGTACGGAGCGGAGCCTTGTGTACGAGGTGTACGGAGCGGAGCCGTGTGTGTATGAGGTGTACGGAGAGGAGCCGTGTGTGTACGAGGTGTACGGAGTGGAGCCATGTGTACGAGGTGTACGGAGAGGAGCCGTGTGTGTACGAGGTGTACGGAGCGGAGCCGTGTGTACGAGGTGTACGGAGCGGAGCCATGTGTGTATGAGGTGTACGGAGAGGAGCCGTGTGTGTACGAGGTGTACGGAGCGGAGCCGTGTGTACGAGGTGTACGGAGCGGAGCCGTGTGTGTATGAGGTGTACGGAGAGGAGCCACGCGTGTACGAGGTGGACGGAGTGGAGCCGTGTGTGTACGAGGTGTACGGAGCGGAGCCGTGTGTACGAGGTGTACGGAGCGGAGCCGTGTGTGTATGAGGTGTACGGGGAGGAGCCACGCGTGTACGAGGTGGACGGAGTGGAGCCGTGTGTGTACGAGGTGTACGGAGCGGAGCCGCGTGTGTACGGAGTGGAGTCATATGTGTACGGGATGTACGGAGCAGAGCCAAGTGTGTACAAAGCATACAAAGCGGGCTTTTCCCACAGACACAGGAGTACACGGCGGAGCCCCGAGGAGCATTTTAAAACACACACATGACGTTCCACCTGAAGTGATGTGCTGGAAGCTGACCGGAAATGAGATAATTTCTTGAGGAGATTGTGACGGAACCAGGAATGCTTCAGATCCATCACCGTGTCCTCCTCCGACAGCGCAGACAGCAGGATCGCCTTGGAATCGGGGATGCCAGCCATGTGAGTGGATCATGATAGGTCCTGCACCGGGAGGCTCAGGTGGGCACTACAATGGGAGCCGGGCTGCTATAGTGTCTTTGTAGAATCTTTCTTTATTTCTTTCTCTCTTTTTCTTTCTTTCTCTGTTCTTTCATTCTCTGTTCTGTCTTTCCCTCATTTTCTTTCTCTCTCTGTTCTTTCTTCCCCTCTTTCTTTCTTTTTCTTTCCTCTCTTTCTCTCTGTTCTTTCTTTCTTTTCTTTACTTCTTTCTTTCTCTCTGTTCTTTCTTTCCCCTCTTTCTTTCTCTCTCTGTTCTTTCTCTGTCTCTCACTGTTCTTTCTTTGTCTCTCACTGTTCTTTCTTTCTTTCCCCTTTCTTTCTCGCTCTCTCTGTTTTCTTTTTTTTCTCTCTCTGTTTTCTCTCTTCCTTAGTGCCAGTCAGTGTGCCCATAATGCCAGCCACTGTGCCCTCAGTACCAGTCAGTGTGATCAGCAGTGCTAAATGGGTGCGATTAGGTGTGGACATGGGTGTGACTAGTTGTGAAATGGGTGTGGCTGGGCGTGGCCAAAATTTGCAGCGGCGCGCGCAGCGCAGTCTTTGTCCATCTTTCCCTTCTTCAAAAGTTGGGAGGTATGATAGGGGCGGCTATGACCAGGGGGTCTGGTTGCCCAATAGAGAGCAGTTCTGCCAGGAATTCTGTAATCATGCATACAAAAGGGGACAGAGCTTTGGGAGGAGTACTGTACCTAAAAGCAATAAATAGGACTGAGCTGAAATACTGGGCACAGCTGTGACTACATGTTATATAGTCGTGTTAATCTCCTCTCACTTCTTGTAAACTACAAGTGTACAAAGATATTATATAGTCACCATGTGACTAGTGGGCCTGTGTAACTTCAAATGCCAGGGCTGAATTTTAGTCCCAGTCCGGCCCTGATCTGGTGCATTCTCTCCACCACAGTGTCAACACCTGGGCAGGCAGAAGGCTCCACCTGCCCTGAAGAAAATCGAGGATGAAACCCAAAGTTACAAAAAAAAGGTGACATCAAAGTGGCAGAACTAGCTCTATTATTTAAAGCAAATTCGGCCAAGGGCAAAAATGAAACCCAATCATCCTGATCAGCGGAAATAAAACATCTCAAATACGACTCCAAGGTCTGGTTTGTTCTCTCTGTCTGCCCATTGGTCTGAGGGTGAAAAGCAGAGGAGAAGGACAACTGAATTCCCAGCTTGGAACAGAAAGTCCTCCAAAATCTAGACACAAACTGAACTCCTCTGTCAGATACAAAATGTTCTCAGGAATCCCATGCAAGCGAACCACCTGTTGCAAAAACAGGGGCACCAACTCAGAGGAAGACGGCAACTTAGGGAGTGGTACAAGATGAACCATCTTAGAGAACCTATCACAAATCACCCAAATAACAGTCATTCTTTGAGAGACAGGCATATCAGAGATGAAATCAATTGAAATATGGGTCCATGGCCTCCTGGGGATCGGCAAAGGCATCAACAACCCACTAGAGCGAGAACAAGATTTAGACCGGGAGCAAGTCCCACAGGACTGCACAAAATTCCTGACATCATGAGACAAGGTGGGCCACCAAAAAGAGCGACTCACCAGATCTCTAGTACCAAAAATACCTGGATGACCAGCCAATGCAGAGCAATGAACTTCAGACATCACTCTCTTCTTCCACTGTCAGGAACATACAACTTTCCACTGGGACAACTCTCAGGTTTGTCCTCCTGGAACTCTTGCAGAGCAAGTCTCAAATCGGGCGAGATGGCAGAAAGAACTACCCCTTCGCCTAAGATGGTAGCAGGCTTGGTCACCACAGGAGAATCAGCAAAGAAGCTCCTAGAGAGGGCATCTGCCTTGACATTCTTAGTTCCAGGAAGAAAAGAGACCACAAAATCAAAACGTGTAAAAAACAAGGCCCACCTAGCCTGTCTAGGGTTCAAGCGTTTAGCCGACTCTAGGTAAATCAAATTCTTGTGGTCAGTGAGGACCACAACTTGATGTTTAGCTCCCTCCAACCAATGTCTCCACTCCTCAAATGCCCATTTCATGGCCAACAGTTCCCGATTCCCCACATCATAGTTACGTTCAGATGGAGAGAACTTTCGGGAAAAGAAAGCACAGGGATTCATTTTAGATGTTGCAGGATCCTTTTGGGACAAAACAGCTCCTGCACCAATCTCAGAAGCATCCACCTCTACCTGGAACGGGAGTGAGACATCAGGTTGCCGCAAAACCGGGGCGGAGATAAATCTCCGCTTCAGCTCCTGAAAGGAAGCAACAGCCTCCGGAGACCAATTCAACAGATCAGCACCCTTCTTAGTCAGATCAGTCAATGGCTTGGCAATACTAGAAAATTTTGCTATAAATTTCCGATAAAAATTAGCAAAACCCAAAAACTTCTGGAGGGCCTTCAAAGAAGTGGGCTGAACCCAATCATAAATGGCCTGTACCTTGGCCGGATCCAGTTGACGGAGACAAAATAAATCCCAAAAATGAAATCCTCTGTACTCCAAAAAGGCATTTCGATCCTTTGACATACAGGGAATTCTCCCTCAAGATCCGGAACACAGTCCGAATATGTTCCACATGAGAATCCCAATCCTTGGAGAAGATCAAAATATCATCCAGATAGATAATCAAAAATTTATCGACAAAGTCTCGGAAAATATCGTTCATGAAGCACTGGAAGACAGAAGGGGCATTAGTGAGCCCAAAAGGCATCACCAGGTACTCAAAATGTCCCTCCGGTGTATTAAACGCCGTCTTCCATTCATCCCCCTGCTTAATGCGGATAAGATTATACGCCCCCCTGAGGTCAAGCTTGGTAAACCAGCAAGCACCTCTAACTCTAGAGAATAGATCGGAAATCAGGGGTAACGGATACTGATATTTAATAGTAATTTTGTTGAGGGCACGATAATCAATACAAGGCCTTAAAGAACCATCCTTTTAGGCCACAAAAAAACGGCACCTAAGGGTGAAGAGGATGGTCTAATATGACCCTTCTCCAACGCCTCCTTAATATAGGACCGCATAGCCTCGTGCTCGGGTACAGATAAATTGAAGAGCCGACCCTTGGGAAATTTACACCCCGGGCTCAGTTCAATTGCACAGTCATAACTCCTATGAGGAGGCAAGGACGCAGACTCATTCTCTCTAAATACATCATAAAAGTCTGCCAAATAGTCAGGAACATCATGCGACTGAGGAGAGGTGGAAAAAACCAGAGCCTCACTAAAGGCACACCGACAACCCCAACTCACCACAGACACAGATTTCCAATCCAAAACTGGATTATGAATTTGCAACCAGGGAAACCCCAGAACAACGGCATCATGCAGACCATGCAACACCAAAAATCTGCAATTTTCTTGATGGTCTGGGGCGACCCGCATGACCACCTGGGTCCAAAACTGAGGTTTATTTTTCGCCAAAGGAGTAGCATCAATCCCCCTCAAAGGGATAGGCGTCTGCAGAGGTGTCATCGGAAATCCACAACGTTTAGCAAAATCCAAGTCCATTAGGTTTAGCGCTGCTCCCGAATCCACAAAAGCCTTGGCGGAAAATGTGGACAGGGAGCAGATCAGAGTAATTGCCAGAAGAAACTTAGGTTGCACACCACCAACAGAAAACGTGTGTGCAAAGCGTTTCTCTCGTTTAGGACAAACAGAAATAATATGCGAGGCATCTCCACAGAAAAAACACAGCTTATTACGCCTTCTGAACTCCTGACGTTGCGCCTTAGACAAAACTCTATCACATTGCATAGGTTCAGATGTCTGTTCAACCGGTGGCAACACCTCTCGTGCAATCCTGCGTTCACGTAAACGCCGATCAATCTGAATGGCTAATGACATAGAATCGTCCAGACCAGAGGGAACAGGAAATCCCACCATAGTATCTTTTACAGCTTCTGACAAACCCTTCCGAAAGAGAGCAGCCAAGGCATTATCATTCCAGGTAGTAAGGACCGCCCACTTTCGGAACTTTTGACAGTACAACTCTGCAGAATCTCGACCATGGTTCAATGCCAACAGGGTCTTTTCAGCCTGATCAATAGCATTAGGTTCGTCATACAACAACCCCAAGGCTTGAAAGAATGCGTTCACATTAGTCAGAATAGGATCATCTGGTTTCAAAGAAAACGCCCAATCCTGGGGATCGCCACGCAGCAAAGAGATGACAATTTTAACCTGCTGCGCGGAGCTCCCTGACGAGTTAGGCTTCAAGGCAAAAAATAATTTACAATTATTTTTGAAACTCAAAAATTTAGATCGATCCCAAAAAATACATCAGGTATAGGGATCTTTGGTTCAACAGCATGCGAACGAGCAAGATAGGCGGAAATTCCCCGCACTTCCGCAGCGAGCTGCTCCACACGATCAGATAATTGCTTTATCTCCATTGAGAGAAAAAAAATTCCCCCTACGGCCTCAGAGATATAGAGGAAAGAATATACACACTTTTTTTTTTTTTTTAAACACAATTCTTTCCTGCTATTGAGTACACTAGGATCTGCGGTAAGGCGGGTGATTCTGTTAAGATTGAGTCACCGCAGGAGGCAAAAACAGAAATGCAAGCTAAGTCCAGAAAACCAAAGAGGTTGGCAGCTATCGGATTGCAGACCCCTGAACCTATCAACACAACTAGCAGTAGCCGTGGGGGGTTCCTACGATGCCCTAGACCCCTCGATCACAGCCGGAGGACTAGATAGCCTAAAGACAGAAAGGGAAATCTAAACTGCCCCAGAGCAGACCCCAAAGCAAAAGGCAGCCCCCCACATATAATGACGGTGAAGAAAGAACACAACACAGACAGAAAGATAGACTGAGCAAAGACGGGGCCCAAGCTAACTAGATAGGAAAGGACAGGAAGGCTGCTGTCTGCAATCCGTGAAAAACCCTATGAAAATAAGAGCCAACAGACTGACAGTGAAAAAGGCCCTGAAGACGCTAGGCTTCAAAAAGACTATGTCAGTACTCAGGAATATTCTGAAGACAGAGCAACCGGCAAAAGGAGATTCAGCTCACCCCAGCAGGGAATGGCAGAATCCAGAAAAGCAAGGCAAAAAACAAAACACAAATGCAAAAAGGCAAAGCAGAAAACTTAGCTTTAGAGGAGCAGGAATCAGACTGGTGTCCTAGAAGTCCACAGAGAAATCACCCGCAGGGCAGAAGGGCGTCGACAGCCTTATATCCAGTCAGTGACTCCACTCAGCCAGTCATCATCATTAGGCTCAGGTGCCTGATAATCAGGCTCACTACCTTGCCTCACCAGAATAGGGAGTTCACCAGACCTCAGTGACGAAGGGGAAAATGAACTCACAACACTACCCTCCAGCTGCTGGATGTACCACTGTAGTCGCTGCTCATCCGCCATTACAAGCCAGACCCTAGCGCTAGTATAATGTTAGGGCTGGCAGAACACACCAAATAATAAAGTGATAATAAGGTGCGTTCGCAGCCCGGGGTCCACCGTGCAGAGGTGGTAAACTGCTGCTTAGTAATGGCGGATGTATATAGCGGTATACAAAAGGTCACACGTGGGTTAACGTCACCCGGTGTGAACAGGAGCGGACTCTGTTACGTCACAGAGCCGCAGTACCGCGGAACTTAAATGCCGGAGTGTGTTAGAACTCACAGAGCTCGGAAAGGAGGCGCACAGAATGTGGTCACGGAACTCTGCCCCAAGGACATGGGGTCAGAGTTCCTCAAGACCTTCTGAGCACGTGGCGTCGCACCTGCGGACACCACTATAGATGCTGACTATGGTGGAGTGTCGAGCACGTGCACCGTGGCGTGCAGAGCCACCGGTGTACACTGATTCCAGTCTCTGACTCTGACTCTACCTACACCTAGACCTGGGCGCTTAACAGGCTAGGCTGCACAACACATGGGTACCAAGGCTAGGGGTTTCTTAATGAGTCATTCACCAGAGACATTCATACATGCATACAGTACTCACTCCTCATAGTCTAGCAATGCAGTCTATACTAGCGCATGGCCGATTGGCCATGCAAACCTTTTATAGCAGCGTCCTTCTGGGACCTTCCTGACCCTCCTGATGGTCCAATCCGAGCTGGAGAAGGACCTGAGCACGTGACCTCCGATCTCCAATGAGAGATCGTCCCACTGGCATGCTCAGTGGATCGAAAGGAGGACTCAGTCCCTGGAGTAGCTCGCTGCTGACCAACATGCGTTGCTATAGCTGGACCAGAGGTGGCAGCAGCAACCAAACCCACAGAGCTGGTCTGAGCAGAGCACTGGGATTGAAGGGTCTGCTGAGCAGCCTCCTCTGCGGCCGGAGAGGAATGGGAGACTGCCAAATGCAAGGCTTAGGATAACTGCTGTGCAGCGACAGGAGCCTACATAACACATACATAATTCTAGTGATAACCAGTATAAAGTGCAATAACAATCGGAAGATAAATCTGAGATAAAGTGTATAGAAAATGTAAACAGGACTATAAATACCTGGAGATTTATTGGTATTTATAATCCTGTTTACATTTTCTATGCAAATTTCCCACTTGGTTTCCTTTGTGATTTTTGTGGAGAGTCCATTTGCTGATATTCCATGAGAGTATTATCCTTGGTATCATTCTATACACCTTTAAGTTGGGGACTCTGATGGCAGGTCCTTCAGATGCTAAATTAAAAGACGCAGACTTCCAAAATTCCAATTTAATATCTCATATTCTACTGATTTCTTACCTTCGCTCATCCGGTATTTCTGTAATGCTTTTTTCTCTTGGTGGAAACTGGGACATGATCTCATCTACGAAAAGTGAGAAAAACAGAAAATAGTGAAAAGAAGTAATCTATTGGCAAACGGTGATGATCAGAGGAACCTAGAAAGGACTTCTGCCCCCAAAACAGTTTATTAGAAAGAAGTGAATGGAAAGAGCCAGAATAAGAAGAGAAATCAGTGAAGAGGAGGCAAAACTGAGATGAGACATAAGAAGCCTCAACTCTCATAATCACTGTCAGACATATCTACCCTCCTTATATTCACATGCCACACACACCAGAGGAGCTTTCACCAAGTTTTTAATGCAAAGCTGAATTTTTTTGTTTTATTTGTTATTTCGCCTCTCCATTGTGAAGCCATTAGCAATCAAATAATTTGGCGCCTAAGGAGTTAAATTTAGTTAACTCCAAGTGGGTGTTTCTCCTGGGCGCGTGCGTATTGTCCCTGTATGAATTGCTATCTGATGTTATGTAGGCTGTAGGTATAATGGACATCTTTTAGGCCGGGTGCACAAGGTCAATAATTGGCAGCACTTTGGACGCAGCACATGTCGGCTGCCGGCTTTTGAATGCAGGTGATCATTGAACTGTGTCTAATCACCGCTTCCAATACATTGTACGGGTGAGATTTATCTTGCAGAGACTCGCGTCTCCGTGAGATACACTACCGTTCCAAAGTTTGGGGTCACCCAGACAATTTTGTGTTTTCCATGAAAACTCATACTTTTATTAATCAGATGAGTTGCCAAATGAATGTAAAATCTCGTCCAGACATTGACAAGGTTCGAAAAAAAGATTTTTATTTGAAATAATAATTTTCTCCTTCAGACTTTGCTTTCGTCACAGAATGCTCCTTTGCAGCAATTCCAGCATTGCAGACCTTTGGCATTCTAGCAGTAAATTTGCTGAGGTAATCTGGAGAAATCCCCCCCCATGCTTCCAGAAGCCCCTCCCACACGTCGGTTTGGCTTGATGGACACTTTTTGCGCACGATACAGTCAAGCTGCTCCCACAACAGCTCAATGGGGTTGAGATCTGGTGACTGCCACTCCATTACAGATAGAATACCAGCTGCCTGCTTCTTCCCTAAATAGTTCTTGCATAATTTGGAGGTGTGCTTTGGGTCATTGTCCTGTTGTAGGATGAAATTGGCTCCAATCAAGCGCTGTCCACAGGGTATGGCATGGCGATGCAAAATGGAGTGATAGCCTTCCTTATTCAAAATCCCTTTTACCTTGTACAAATCTCCCACTTTACCAGCCCCAAAGCAACCCCACACCATTACATTACCTCCACCATGCTTGACAGATGGCGTCAGGCACTCTTCCAGTATCTTTTCAGTTGTTCTGCGTCTCACAAATATTCTTCTGTGTGATCCAAACACCTCAAACTTGGATTTGTCCGTCCATAACACTTTTTTCCAATCTTCTTCTGTCCAATGTCTATGTTCTTTTGCCCATATAAATCTTTTCCTTTTATTAGGCAGTCTCAGATATGGCTTTTTCTTTGCCAATTTGCCCTGAAGACCAGCATCCCGGAGTCACCTCTTCACTGTAGATGTTGATACTGGTGTTTTGCGTGTACTATTTAATGAAACTGCCAGTTGAGGACCTGTGAGGCGTCGATTTCTCAAACTACAGACTCTAATGTACTTGTCTTGTTGCTCAGTTGTGCAGCGGGGCAACCCACCTCTCTTTCTACTCTGGTTAGAGCCTGTTTGGGCTCTTCTCTGAAGGGAGTAGTACACACCGTTGCAGGAAATCTTCAGTTTCTTGGCAATTTCTCGCATAGAATAGCCTAAATTTCTAAGAACAAGAATAGACTGTCGAGTTTCACATGAAAGTTCTTTTTTTCTGGCCATTTTGAGAGTTTAATGGAACAACAAATGTAATGCTCCAGATTCTCAACTAACTCAAAGGAAGGTCAGGTTTATAGCTTCTCTAATCAGCCAAACTGTTTTCAGCTGTGCTAACATACTTGCACAAGGGTTTTCAATGGTATTCTAACCATCCATTAGCCTTCTTACACAGTTAGCAAACACAAAGTACCATAAGAACACTGGAGTCATGGTTGTTGGAAATGGGCCGCTATACACCTATGACGATATTGCATTACAAACCAGACGTTTGCAGCTAGAATAGTCATTTACCACATTAACAATGTATAGAGTGTATTTCTGAATCATTTAATTTTAGCTTCATTGGAAAAAACTTTGCTTTTCTTTCAAAAATAAGGAAATTTCTAAGCGACCCTAAACTTTTGAACAGTAATGTAAATAGACATGCTGTGATCTGGAGAGACGCGCCTTATGTCCTTCTCCGCGGGTGATCATTGGGTGCCTGTGCACACATAGTGGGCATGGGATTTCTTGAAATCCCATCCACTATGCTGTGACAGCTGGTCTCTGCGGATGTGCGCAGCATCCAACTCGCAGCGTTTACTGACCGTGGGAACGTACCCATATGGGACTACTGGCTATAGAAAAGTTACTGTACTAAAAATATTATATTAATTAGTACAGTATATAGTAAACACACATAATTGGACTAACATACTGCTTTGCCGAATGAAGAGATCTAGAAAATAACTAAAATTACAATGCTTTATTAATAATATCTTAAAACCATATCACATGATAAAACCATTCTAATAAAGTACAAAAGCGCCCTAACTAGGGGGGACACTGAACTGTGTGATAGAACCCAGCATATCAAACACCTATGTTTCTAGACCTGGCAGGTATAGTTAAGGTCAAGTGACTCACTGAGGGCATATGAGAATACACTCTGCATTTACTGCCTGGCTAGATAAAGATTATAATGGTGTACAATCCACATAAAAATAAACAATGCATATTACCAGAATAGCGGTGTAATGGTGAAGATTGTAGCCACACAGGAATCACAGTGTCCCTCCTCACCCAAACGCACGCTTCGCATCCAGCTTCTTCTGGGGGCAAAACGGAAGAGGTGATAGCCCCAACAGTTCCGGATCCATCACGGAAAAGGTACGCCTGCCTTGGTTCTTCCCCTTACACTGACTCCAATAAACCAGCAGGCGTTTCACCACCAAATTGTTCCGTGTCTACCTGAAGAAGTAACTGAGCATGTCAACCCCTCACAACTCACACATACAACAGAGGAATGCACCAGGGAGAGGAGGATGAGGTTAAATCAAAGCAGGAGAAGAAAAGGAATTATCAAACACTCAAAACATAGCAACAGTCACTGATAAATCTACAAAACGCCTTCTCCAATAATAACCACTAACAACCTCCAGCAATGCAGCAAAAGCTTGTTCTGACAATGAGTGCTAGTCAGGGCCAAGGTAATATAGGAGATGGGAGTGGCTAACAGTACACAGCTGAGTAACTTAACACAGGAAAGCTTCCAGGAGCTCTCAACTGAGCAGAATAACACCTGCACTACGAAAAGAAACTTGTACCGTTTAATATGAAGGTGGAGAGCTCCCAATGAGTGCAGCAGTAGGAGAAATCAGATGCTACCCATAATGCTCAGGTACGAATTGCACTTAAAGTGGTCTTGCTTTTAATGTATCTAGGAGGCCGTAATGGCACAGTGTTTATTAAAAACGTAGAGTAGGACCCCCCACATGAGATTGCCTTGGCGCGGCGGGGTGGCTCAATTGAATTGATCAATTTTTTTGCCAAATATCTCATTTTGAATACAGTTAGATATTATGTGCATATGCACTTTATGTTATGCGTTCTAACCTTAAGCAGCGCTGGCTTTTCTTTTTTTGGTGCAATTAAAACTTGCTCCTAAGCCTACCCAACATGTTTCACCAGCTTTACTGGCATCATCAGGGGAATACAGTCTGAACCCCCTACAGTAACCACTCGTTTTTGTAGAGTAGGAACTGGTTCACAATTATCTCCACAATTATCTCCACCCCTAGGAAAACAACAAGATAATTCAACCGCCTTAATGTTCTTGTTCCCCGGCCTATATGTAACAAAAACATTAAACCTGGTGAAGAACAATGCCCATCTTGCCTGATGAGGCGTTAGTCGTTCCGCAGGCTCTAGATATACCAGATTCTTATGATCCATGATTTTCATAACCAGATGAACTACCCCCTCCAGAAAATGTCGCCACTCTTCAAAGGCCCACTTGATTGCCAAGAGTTCGCTGTTACCAATGTCATAATTTCTCTCCGCAGATGACAGTTTTCTACAAAAGTATTCACATGGAATCCAGTTACCAGGAGACATACCCTGCGATTTTACAGCCCTCACCTCCACTTCAGATGTGTCAACTTCTACAATGATAGGCTGAGTTATGTCAGGTTGTATGATAATCGGCGCAAATGCAAAACACTCCTTCAATGTATTGAATACTCTCTGGCCGGAATGGACCACTTGGAAAAGTCTGTCCCTTTCCTGGTCATATCCGTCAGAAGTTTGGCCACTACTGAAAAGTTTTTGATTAACAATGAACTTTCGGTAGTAGTTTGCAAAACCCAAAAACCTTTGTAACGCCTTCAAATCCTCAGGACGATCCTAATCCAGTACCGCCTGGACTTTCGCCATATCCATGCGAAAACCGATGAACGATAACAAGTCCTAGAAAATGGATCTCCTCAACCAAGAACATACATTTCTCAGGATTGACAAATAATTTATCTCTGAGTCATAGATTCATAGAATCGTAGAGTTGGAAGGGACCTCCTGGGTCATCTGGTCCAACCCCCTTCTCAAAGCAGGATTCACTAAGTCATCCCAGACAGATGTCTGTCCAGCCTCTGTTTGAAGACTAAAGGAGAACTCACCACCTCTCGTGGCAGCGTGGTCCACTCATTGATCACTCTAACTGTCAAAAAGGTTTTTCTAATATCTAATCTGTGTCTCCTCCCATTGTTTGATCCCATTGCTTCTAGTCTTTCCTTGTGCAAATGAGAATAAAGATGATCCTGCTACAATGTGACAGCCCTTGAGATATTTGTAGACAGCTATTAAGTCTCCTCTCAGTCTTCTCTTCTGCAAGCTAAACATTCCCAAATCCTGCAACCTTTCCTCAAAAGACAGGGTTTGCAGACCAGTCACCATTCTGGTCGCTCTTCTCTGAACTTGCTCCAGTGTGTTGATGTCTTTTTTAAAATGTGGCGCCCAAAACTGGACACAGTATTCCAGATGAGGTCTGACCAAAGAGGAGTAGAGGGCAATAATGACTTCATGTGATCTAGACTGTATGCTTCTGTTAAGACATCCTAGAATTATATTTGTCTTTTTTGCTGCTGCATCACACTGTTGACTCATATTCAGTCTGTGATCTATTAGTATAACCAAGTCTTTTTCATATGTGCTGTTGCTTAGCCCTGTTCCTCCTATTCTGTATATGCTTTTTCCATTTTTTTTTGCCCAGATGTAGTACTTTGCATTTTTCCCTATTAAAAACCATTCTGTTAGTTGCTGCCCACTGCTCCAGTTTATTTATATCTTTTTGAATTCTCTCTCTTTTCTAGTATTAGCTATCCATCCTAGCTTTGTGTAGTCAGCAAATTTAATCAGTTTACCCACAATTCCTTCATCTAAATCATTGATAAAGATGTTGAAAAATACAGGGCACAGGACAGAGCACTGTGGTACCCCTACTTGAGACATTCTTTCAACTGGAAGTGCAGCCATTTACGACCACTCTTTGGGTCCGATCATTAAGCCACCTAACAGTTGACTTGTCCATTCCACACTTAGTCATTTTTTAATAAGGATTGTGTGAGATACTTTGTCAAATGTTTTGCTGAAGTCAAGATATACTATATCTACAGCATTTCCCTGATCCATCCAGTCAGTGATTCTGTCATAGAAAGAAATTAAGTTAGTCTGACATGACATTAGTTACAAACCCATGCTGACTCTGATTAATCACTTCATTTTTATCCAGTAGGTACATACATGTTGTTTAATAATTTGTTCAAAGATCTTTCCTGGTATAGAAGTCAGACTCACTGGTCTATAGTTCCCTGAGTATCTGTAGGACCTGCCTGACATGTACCTGATGTGGCACCTCTGTTCCAAAAATACATTGCCTAAGTCACACAGGTATTTAGGCACAGACTGGTATCCACCCTTGCAAGCCGGGTGCCAAAGCAGAGTCCTTGATGATACTCACTCCACATTACCATCTCCCAAGTCTGCCAATCTACCACAGAATTGTGCATAGTGAGCCAAGGAAATCCAAGAACCACAGGAAAGGGCAGACCCTCTAGCACAAAACAGTCAGTACCTTCTGAGTGCATGTTCCCTACCTGTAGATGTAACAGTTGCATGGCTTGAGTGAAATACCTCTGTATCCTCTGGTGTGGATTTGATGGCGATTATGGGTATAGGTCTGGGCAGTGTATGTGGTTTGAGGACCAGGATGAACCTAGCATGTATCAAGTTAATCCCAGCCCCACTATCCAGAAAGGCAGAAATAACCACCGTATTTTGGCCCAGATAGAGGAAGTATGGGGAAAAGTGTAATGAGACAGTATGAGGAAAAAAGTGTGAGGAGACTTGCAAAGGAACAACATGGGGAGAAAACTGTGGAAGGCAGTATCGGGAGAGTGTAAGGAGATAGTATGGAAGGTAGAAAAGTATGATGGGATAGTCAGGGGATAAATGTGAAGGGATAGTATGGGGGAGAAAGTGTAAGGGGACAATATGAAAGAAAAGGTGTAATGGGACTGCATAAAAAGAAAAAGTGAGGTGATAGTGTGGCGCCCCTGAGGCTCAGTCGCCACAGAGGTACTGCACCTTCTCCTAAGGTGTAGTGCCCCACCAACTAGGTAAGTTGGGAACTCCTTTCCACACTCCAACACCTGCATCCTACACACAGGATAGTTCAGTAGGTCCATCTAACAGCTTCAGGCTGGGGTAGCAGAGCACCCTTCGTGGAACCCTGCTTCGCAACACGAGATGTGCTGGGAGGTGGGTGGAGTTAGTATAAAAGAGAGGGAAAATTTAGAAATGCAAGTCAGTCTGACAGGAGGGCAGACTGACAGAAGGTCAGTCTGACGGGAGGTCAGGCGAGAGGAGTTCAGTTCTGAAGTTAGTTTGGAGTTCAGTTTGAGTTCAGTTTAGAAAGAGTGCTGCAGCTGCCTCAGTGATCTGAGCCAGCTGGCACGGGAAAGAGAAGAGATGGAGAAAGACGTAGACCTGCAACCTAAGCTTCCATAAGAGGGAGAAGGAACAGCGTGGAACGAAGGAGTAGGAGAACAGAGAGGAGTTGTGGGTTGGAAGAGGAACCCTGCCTATAGGTTCTCAGTGCAAGGCCGGGGCCCGGTCCCCGAGGTTGTATGGACACTTATGGTTCTGCAGCAGACACCGCTGGAGTAGTTGGCTGTAAATGCACTACTCCCATCCAAGACTTGGGACACAACAGCAACCGATTTGCGAGCCAGGACTCTGAGAGGAGTCCCCGATAGAGGCTACAGCTGTCTGTCATACAAGTAAGGTTCTAGGAACATCTGACAGGAGGAGTTCCAGAGAACTACGGTACTGGAGCTCTTCACATTAAAAGGAGCAATAGAGGAGTCGTTCAGGAATGGGGCATGTTGGCGGAGTGTTGGAGAGGAGAACCCTGACTTGCCCGGGAGGTTGATTGAGTCTCTACCCCGGAGAACACGGCACGGAGGCGGGCACCAGTGGGTACCACGAACTGTGAGTAAAGCTTTGAAACTACAAGCCCTGGTGTCCTCCATTCATTCGTCGCTAACACCTTCAGCACCGCTACATCTGGGTACCAGCATCTGCACCATTCTGCGCCTCTCCTCATCCATTGCACCCACACTGCCCTGGGACTACAGCTCCACCTGTGGGGAGCTACACCATCTTTGCTGCACCACTCCATCAGTCCCAGTGGATCTGCATGCAGCGTTGGCTCAACATCTTACTTGCCAAACACCACGGGTGGCTGTTATGAGCTCATTTTCTCCTTCACCTTTGATGTCCCATGAACTCCCTCTGCTGGTGAAAGGAGGTAGTGAAATTGATTTGGATGGGAAAAACCTGTCATCTGAACAGGTGGAGTGTGATTGGACATCCGGAATCTCTGAGTGGATATAAGGCCGCCGACGCCCTGTTGGGTTGCTGATGATCCTCTCTGCTCTGAGCTCTGGCCTCGAGTTTAGTCCTGTCTACTAAAGCTAAGCTTTTGCTCTGCTTTTGATCCATGAGTTTTTTTTGTCTGTTTGCTTAGTGTTTGTGTTCAGCCAGCCCTGGTTGGGACTGGCTGAACTCCATTTTTGTCTCTGATCAGTTGATCTCTTTGCTCTGTTTTCAGAATATACCTGAGTGCTGATATAGTGATTTTGAAGTCTAGTGACTTCAGGGCCTTTTCTATCAGACGTGTTGTACATTATTTTTGGCAGGGTTTTTGCGTGATTGCAGACAGTTGCTTTTCTTTCCTGTCCTATCTAGTTAGTGAGGGCCCCATCGTTTGCTCAGCCTGTCTTTCTGTCTGTGTTTGTGTTTTCATCTGTTTTCACCGTCAATACATGTTGGGGGCTGTCTATTGCTTTGGGGTCTGCTCTGGGGCAGTTTAGATTTCCCCTTTCTTTCTTTAGGTTTATTTAGTTCTCCGGCTGTAAACGAGGTGTCTAGGACCACCGTAGGAACACCCCACGGCTACTGTTAGTTGTTGTGAATAGGATCAGGGGTCTGCAATCCGCTAGCTACCAACCTCTCCGGTTTTCTGGACTTAGCGTGTATTTTTGTTTTTTCCTCCTCCGGTGACTCATTCATAACAGGTGGCGTCACGAACTATTCAACTAAGCTATAACATTATTGACATCACCGCCATTGATATTGGGCGCCCTGGGCCACGGACCGGGTCACCGCTGCTGTGACACATCCCCCCTGACACCGGCCTGGTACCGAGTACCCTGCTGCCCTGGGTGTGAGGGGCGACCCAATTTTGGCATCATGAACAGGATGACAAGACCCGATGCCATCGTGTTCTGTGCGCCTGAGATTTGTGAGACTTTGTGCTTTTGAAAATGTGCAGAAGACCAAATTTAATAGACTGTAAAATGGACATTAGAAATGGCCGCTGGCGCGGAGAAGAAGGGCGTGAAGAGATGGGAGGTCCTAAGAAAAGACCGCGAAGAGTATTGGGCCTTCCCTGCCTGAATTACTATGTGACAGATACATGGCCCACCCCCCGAGGGGTACGCATCCTGGCTTGGTATGGAGGCGCTGGAAGAAGACGCCGCCCCCGGAAGGAGGGGCAGAAGAAGCCAGTGGCAGGAAAGGGGCCAAGGCAGGAAGAAGAACGCAAGAACGCCATTTTGGAGAGTGAGGGAAGGAGTCCTGCGGAGCATGGGGAAACGAATCTCCCTGGCGCCGTGGCTGATGGCTCCAACCCGAACTCCGGAATGAACCGCCAGCAACTAGAAGCTGAAATAGCTGAATTGACAGCCAGTCTGCAGCTGAGGAAGGAAGCCTTGGAGAAGTTGAGATGGCAGCGCGCCCCGGCGGGGCCTACACCAGCGGTTCCCCCGCCATCGGTACCTGCGGCTACTACACCGGACTGTCCCCGGGCAGCGCTGATCTACACGTCTACACTGACTGTGCGGCTGGGTGCCGCCTGCCCGAAGGAGTTACCGGAGGACCCGGGAGTGGAAGCGGAGCTCCCGCCCGGACCCGACGTGGCTGTGCAGGCTCCCGCAGAGACACCTGCGGACCTGGAGCCACCATCCGCTCCATCACCACCTGCACCGGAGCAGAGACCGCACCGCCAGGAGGCCCCAGATATGTCGGATGTTCCTCCACCTGGGAAGGCCCTGGGGTGTACCGCAGTTGCAGCGGCAGGCAAGGTCGTCCTGGACCTGGTCTGGGACCGGGATGCTGGTGCCGTGGGTGAGAGCAGGTCTCAGGAAGAGCGGGAGAAAGAAGAGAGTTGGGCAGGATGTATGTCGGGACACCATTCGACAGCTGGCAGCGGAATACCGGGAGAGGGAGCAGAGAAAGCAGGCTGTGCTGGTGTAATGATGTATAGTAGGTTTCTATGAAGACAGTGGCTAGATGATAGAGTCACAGACACAGGTATACGTGAAAGTAGTTTGTATTAAACAAGCAGCACAGAACAGCACAGGTGCTGGCGGAGCCAGACAATGACAGCAGTGGTAACAGCAGCAGAACTCAGTCCAGTAGATAGCAAGTTGTACACCAGTACTATGTAGATGTAAGCAGACAAAGTCTTAAGAATGCAGGCAAGGATAGTCACTTAGCCCTCTCCCTTGCGGGAGGGGAATCTTCGGGCACAGTGCAGTGGCAGAGAAAGTCACTAGGTAATTGATACTGAATGTGTAAAGGTAGCAGGGATAAGTCTCTCAGGTGAAACGCACACAGCAGTCAAGATCTTCAGCGCATACCGTGAGTGCTGTAGGAGCGGTGAGTGGTGGAGGCAGGGCTGGAAGGAGCCTTCAGGCAGACACCGTCAGAAGGTCCAGGCGGCGGCGGTTAGGCAGCAGGTAATCCAGGTGGATTCAGAAGGAAGGAAGGAGGTAGCACAGCGTGCAACTCCCAGCTAGCAGATCAGGTACAGGACGAGATATACAAGCAAGGTAGTCACGTCCAGGAAAGCTATTTAAACCCGGCGGGCGGGACCAACAGGCGGTGATGTCACAGGAACCAGTATGGCCGAATGAAGCCAGGCTTAAGGGCAACAGTAAGGGCAAACTCCGGAACACAGCAGAATAGGAACGATGCTTACATTATTCTCCCCTTAAAGAATGTCCTCCGGACAATCTTCGACCAGGCTTGTCCGGGTACCTTAGATGAAACTGCTCCAGCAGCCGCGGAGCACAGATATTCTCCACCGGTTCCCAGGAATTCTCCTCGACAGAGTATCCTTGCCACTTGACCAGGTATTGCAGCTTCCTTCTGAAGATCCGTGAATCCAGAATCTTCTCCACGACATATTGTTCATGTCCATCAACGAACACTGGAGCTGGAGGAGAGGAAGTACGCCCTGGGAAGGAATTTGGTACAACTGGCTTTAGTAGGGAAACATGGAACACCGGGTGAACCTTCCAGGCAGGGGGCAATTTCCGACGCACCGCTACCGAATTCACTAGAGCCACGATCTTGTATGGCCCTACAAACTTCTGTCCAAGCTTGACAGTCGGTGCCCTCACCCTCAGATTTTTGGTAGACAACCAGACCGTATCTCCCACCCTATACACCGGAGCCGGCCTCCTGGTACGATCTGCTGCTCTCTTATACCTCTCCTGCGCTGTCGTCAAGGTGGTCTTTAGAGCTTCCAAATTCTGCTGTAAGAAGGAAAGATGGTCAGACACAGCAGGCACTGCAGCCTCCTTGGGGAACTGCGGCAAGATGCTTGGGTAGTAACCCTGATTAGCAAAGAACGGTGACTGCTTAGTCGAGGAGTGCTGCGAGTTGTTATATGTGAACTCTGCCAGGGGAAGCAGATCTACCCAATCGTCCTGCAGATGACTTAAGTAGCAACGGAGGTACTGCTCCAGGGTCTGATTCGTACGTTCCGTCTGTCCATTGGTCTGTGGATGGTAAGCCGAAGACAGACTTACTCTAATATCCAGAGCCGCGCAGAAACACCTCCAGAACCTAGACGTGAACTGCACCCCACGATCCGAGATCACCTCATCCGGGACCCCGTGCAGACGGACCACCTCTTGAATCAACAAGTCTGCAGTCTGTTTTGCTGTGGGTAATCCAGCGCAAGGGATAAAGTGTGCTGCCTTAGTGAGGCGGTCCACGACCACTAGAATGGTGTTCTTACCCTTGGAGACCGGTAGTTCAACAATAAAGTCCATTGAGATGGATCTCCAGGGACGAGATGGTATAGGCAAGGGTTGTAACAACCCGGAAGGCGACGCACGAGGCGTCTTGAACCGAGCACATACCTCGCAGGATGACACGTATCCCTCCACGTCCTTCCGGTACGAAGGCCACCAAAAGTACCGAGCCAGGAACTCTTGGGTCTTCGTTATTCCACGATGTCCCCCAATCTTAGAATCATGGATCAGTCGGAGGACTTCAAGTCTTGTCACCTCTGGTACATACAGCCGATTCTCCTGTAACCACACTCCTCCACTGAATCTTAGGCTTACTTCGGGGGTAGGTTGCCTTAGCAACGGATCTGCAGCGTATGCTGCTTTGATCCCAGACAGAAGATCCTGATGATGGATTGCAGAGATGAAATGAGCTGAAATGAAATGAAACTGGAGAAGTGGGCAGCAACTAACAGAATGGTTTTTAACAGGGAGAAATGCAAAGTACTACATCTGGGCAATAAAAATGAAAAAAGCATATATAGAATGGGAGGAATAGGGCTAAGTGACAGCACATGTGAAAAAGACTTGGGTATACTAATAGATCGCAGACTGAATATGAGTCAACAGTGTGATGCAGCAGCAAAAAAGGCAAATGCAATTCTAGGATGTATTAACAGAAGCATACAGTCTAGATCACGTGAAGTCATTATTTCCCTCTACGCCTCTTTGGTCAGACCTCATCTGGAATATTGTGTCCAATTTTGGGCACCACATTTTAAAAAAGACATCAACAAACTGGAGCAAGTTCAGAAAAGAGCGACCAGAATGGTGACCGGTCTGCAAACCCTGTCTTATGAGGAAAGGTTGCAGGATTTGGGAATGTTTAGTTTGCAAAAGAGAAGACTGAGAGGAGACTTAATAGCTGTCTACAAATATCTAAAGGGCTGTCACATTGTAGAAGGATCAACTTTATTCTCATTTGCACAAGGAAAGACTAGAAGCAATGGGATGAAGCTGAATGGGAGGAGACACAGATTAGATAAAACTTTTTGACAGTTAGAGTGATCAATGAGTGGAACAGGCTGCCACGAGAAGTGGTGAGTTCTCCTTCAATGGAAGTCTTCAAACAGAGGCTGGACAGACATCTAACTGGGATGATTTAGCGAATCCTGCTTTGAGCAGGGGGTTGGACCAGATGGCCCAGGAGGTCCCTTCCAACTCTACGATTCTATGATTCTATGATTCTATGAGCGGGAGACACAACAGTACTAGGAGACGACTCAATCACTTCCTCAGGAGCAGCAATCCTAGATAGCGCATCTGCCTTACCATTCCGTGCCCCCGACCTGTAGGAGATGATGAAGTTGAATTGGTTTAGAAACAAGCTCCAACGTGCCTGACGTGGGTTCAAACATCTTACGGACTGCATGAACTCCAAGTTTCGGTGGTCGGTAAGAACTGTAATCGGAGTTGAGGACCCCAGCAGCAAGTGTCTCCACTCCTTGAATGCCGTCACAATCGCCAGTAACTCCTTGTTCCCTACGTCATAGTTCTTCTGCGCCGGGGATAGCTTCTGAGAAAGAAAGGCACAAGGATGAAGAACTGCCTTCTCACCTCCTCTCTGTGACAACACTGCGCCGATGGCGACATCCGATGCGTCCACCTCAAGAGTAAAGCTCAGGTCTGGGTCTGGATGTCTTAAGATGGGAGCCGACACAAATTTGTCCTTCAGCCGTGTGAACGCCTCCTGGGCTTGCGGAGTCCACCGGAACGGTACCCCCTTCTTAGTCAGTTGGGTGATGGGTGTCACAATCTCAGAGAAGTTACGGATGAAGCGCCTATAGAAGTTGGCGAATCCCACAAACCTCTGAACTTCTTTCACCGATCCAGGCGCTGGCCACTCCTGGATCGCTCTGGTCTTTTGATCGTCCATCTGGAGACCCTGTGGAGAGATGACATAACCGAGGAACTGCACTGTTGCCCTGTGGAACTCGCATTTCTCCAATTTGATGTAAAGATGGTTATGCAGCAGGCGTTGCAGCACTGTCCTCACGTGGAGCCGATGTTCCTCGAGATCACTGGAAAAGATTAAAATGTCATCGAGATACACAACCATAAATACATCAAGCACATCTCGGAAAATGTCATTAACAAAATGCTGAAAGGTTGCAGGAGCATTTCGTAGTCCGAACGGCATGACCCGTGACTCGAAGTGTCCATAACGACAGCGGAAGGCCGTCTTCCACTCATCTCCAGACCGAATTCTCACGAGATTGTAGGCTCCCCGAAGATCCAGTTTGGTGAATATCTTAGCCTGCTTCACCCTCTCCAGTAGTTCAGAGATTAAGGGTAGCGGGTGCCGATTCATGACCGCTACCTTGTTTAA
Source organism: Dendrobates tinctorius (assembly GCF_039654945.1). Classification (NCBI taxonomy): domain Eukaryota; kingdom Metazoa; phylum Chordata; class Amphibia; order Anura; family Dendrobatidae; genus Dendrobates; species Dendrobates tinctorius. The sequence goes on along the minus strand of NW_027361813.1, from coordinate 2,437,751 downwards.
ATCACGGTAGTCCATGCAAGGACGCAGACCCCCGTCCTTTTTCTTCACGAAGAAGATTGGTGCACCTGCAGGAGAAGTAGACGGTCGGATGAAGCCCTTGGCGAGATTCTCGTCGATGAAGTCCTTCAAGGCCTTTAATTCAGGACCAGACAAAGGGTAAATACGCCCGAATGGGATCTCCGCCCCAGATACCAGTTCTATCGGGCAATCATAAGGCCGGTGGGGAGGTAACATATCTGCCCTCTTCTTGTCACATACCTCTGCCAGATCCTGATACTCCGGTGGTAATTGTCCCTCAGTCGTAGCTACTACCTTGGGGATAGCAGCGACCTTAGGAATAGCGGGGTTGCTGTTAGAACTTGGAGGGAACTGCACTTCCCTGGTCTCCCAGTTGATGCGAGGATTCTGAACCTGGAGCCAAGGTAACCCCAGGATAATAGGGAAGTGAGGAGAAGATATTAGTAAAAAGGACAAATGTTCCACATGTTCCTCTCCAATGCATACCTTCACCGACTCAGTCTCCATGGTTACCGGTCCAGATGTAAGTGGCGACCCGTCTACTGTCTCCATCAAGACTGACGACTCCCTCTTCAGTGCCCTGATTCCATGCTTCCTTGCAAACGCGATATCCATGAAGTTCCCACTGGCCCCGGAGTCCAACATGGCGGCGCTCTCGACACACCGACCCTGGAAGCAGACCCTCAAGGATAGGTAATAGTGGGAATTCTTCTTAGTAGCGAAGTAGGAGGAAACGACGGATGTCATCGAGATCACCACTGCGTTCAATGGAAGAGATGCCAGCGAATTCATATCGGCAAAGTCCAGGTCTCTCTGATTGTCTCTGCCCCCCGAATTGTTCAGATCTAGGACGCAGGACTCCCCCGCCTCGGAGTTACAATCAATGATAGCTGCAGCCGTCTTACGTCTCCTGACTGGACACTCGGAGATGAAGTGACCGGTCCCCCCGCAGTAGAAGCACAGGTTTTCCTTAAAGCGATGCTCCTTGCGGGCATCAGGAGGATTTCTACGTATGGCATCCACCTGCATCGGTTCGGGCTCGGGATTCCTCCTGCTGGTGACATCTCTGGAGGGAGAAGAGAACGGAACAGTGTTATTAAACCGTAGATCAGACCAGCGCTCCTGTCTGCGCTCGGAGAGTCGATTGTCAATGCGGATGCAGTGATTGATGAAGACCCCAAGAAGCACGGGCGAGTCCCCGCGTGCCAGTTCATCCTTAACTGCCGTAGACAATCCCCTGCGGAAGATGGCCTGCTTGGCTGCCCCGTTCCAGGTGGTGTCTAAAGCCCATCTACGGAAGTCCAATGCATACTCCAGCACCGAACGCTTCCCCTGCCGAAGGGTCAGCAGCGTCATCTCAGCAGTATTAGCTCGGTTCGGGTCATCAAACATCTGCGTCATTGCGGCAATGAAATTGTCCATAGAGTTAAGCAGGGGGTCGTCGGTCTCAATCAAAGGGTTGGCCCACGCGAGCGCCTTACCAGACAACAGCATGACTATAGTCAGAACTTTGGAGCGTTCAGTAGTGAACTGTGGGGCATGAGCAGCAAAGAAGATCCGGCACTGGTTCAAAAATCCTCGGAATTTATCCCTCTCACCAGCGAACCGGAAGGGTGGAAGCTTCGGGAAGGTCGGTGTAGTATCCCGGGCAGCACCTGCTACCTGCGCGGCTGGGGCCTGTTCCAGAGCAGCAATCCGATCGAGCTGCATAGGAATCGCTTGCTCCAACGCCAGAACACGATCACCCTGAAGAGGAGCTGCTTGTTCCAGCGCCGTAATCCGATTTGCCAGTCGTTGCAACTGTGCCTCTGCTGCCCCGGCGTTGTGTTCGATACGTTGCTCCAGCGTGTCCAGCTGGGTCCTAATGCCTGCCACATCCTGCCGTATCAAAGCAAGTTGCTTGCTTACACGTTTCTCCAGGGACTCTACACCTGCGGTCTCCATATTGGTGGCTTGTATATCCTGTAATGATGTATAGTAGGTTTCTATGAAGACAGTGGCTAGATGATAGAGTCACAGACACAGGTATACGTGAAAGTAGTTTGTATTAAACAAGCAGCACAGAACAGCACAGGTGCTGGCGGAGCCAGACAATGACAGCAGTGGTAACAGCAGCAGAACTCAGTCCAGTAGATAGCAAGTTGTACACCAGCACTATGTAGATGTAAGCAGACACAGTCTGAAGAATGCAGGCAAGGACAGTCACTTAGCCCTCTCCCTTGCGGGAGGGGAATCTTCGGGCACAGTGCAGTGGCAGAGAAAGTCACTAGGTAATTGATACTGAATGTGTAAAGGTAGCAGGGATAAGTCTCTCAGGTGAAACGCACACAGCAGTCAAGATCTTCAGCGCATACCGTGAGTGCTGTAGGAGCGGTGAGTGGTGGAGGCAGGGCTGGAAGGAGCCTTCAGGCAGACACCGTCAGAAGGTCCAGGCGGCGGCGGTTAGGCAGCAGGTAATCCAGGTGGATTCAGAAGGAAGGAAGGAGGTAGCACAGCGTGCAACTCCCAGCTAGCAGATCAGGTACAGGACGAGATATACAAGCAAGGTAGTCACGTCCAGGAAAGCTATTTAAACCCGGCGGGCGGGACCAACAGGCGGTGATGTCACAGGAACCAGTATGGCCGAATGAAGCCAGGCTTAAGGGCAACAGTAAGGGCAAAGTCCGGAACACAGCAGAATAGGAACGATGCTTACAGCTGGGCCCGGATCTGGCCCGGAAGGAGAGGGCCCTGCTGGGCATCATGGTCCCCTGGATGCAGCTGGATGGGGGCAGGTGCTGAATGTAAACTGAGAGAAGGGGTTCGGATTTATTGTAGACCCCAAAAAAATCAGCGACCTGTTCTTTAACCGGCGGGACGTGGAGCCCCATCTGAGGAGGGGGCATCCTGATAGAGACCTGCAGCCTGGGGAGTATGTGACCTTCACCCGGCATGAAGGACTCCGGGGGTGGTACGCCCTGAATATCCGCCGTATTCCAGAGGAGTTTATCGAAAGGTACAAGCCAAAGAGACCTGTTGCTGCCCCTCCATCCACCGCTACCACTCAGACTGCTCAGGTACCTGATTCTAGGAACCAGGCTGCTCTTGTATCACCTCCAGTCCGGCAGCCCAAACCAAAGATCCCTGGCTTAACACCGTGGGAAGAGGAGTACTTGAGGATTGCCAATGGCTACTTGGAATCTGGTAGCCGTTAAAATACTTTTCAAATCTCGTTACCCAGAAGGGTTTGTTTGCACCAGTTGTGATTTGTTGTTTTTGCTATCATGTTTTGCTTTTCTGGTAGCACTTTTGTTGCCAAGTTTTTGCAATGGCAGCGTTTTCACAATTTGAACTAGCGATCATGAACTTGGAGTGATCCAAAAACTGTTACTTGTAAATAGTTGCACCTCTTTAGGTTCCCTTTCTTGGTTTTACATTTAGAGACTCTTTGCGAAGATAATGTTTTTGCATGGACACTTTTCGAAGATGATGTCTACCTCAAAGGACACTGCAAGAGATCCCGGCTGGGAGCGGTGCCCAGCACCTTACAAGAATAACTGTTGAATGTTTTACTGTGAAGTATTTGATAATGTGTTTATTGAGTATTAGTAACTGAAATATGGCTTTTATAGAAGAATTAGGAATGTCTGATATAGAGATAAGTGATATGAATAAAGAATTGAAAGTAGACAGGTGACGGACTAGGTACTTGTGGTCAGCGTCTTGCGTCTAGAAGAGACAGTGAAAGTAGAAAAATAAATGTGTACTAGAGAGAGAGAAAAATGAGAGAAAATGTGTTACAGAGAATAGCACTTTGAATTGAGAATTGCACTTAGAATTAAAAATTTTAGATAGAATCTAAGATAGAATTGTTTGTAACGTTCAAAATGAGTACCTCCTATACTAGGAAGATTAGTATAAGAAAAGTTGTTATGCATTACAAATTTTTTGTATGTTTCTTTGCTGTCTTCTTTGTTATCTTGCAGCCCGTGGACGTGCTGTGTTTAACGCGGGGGGTATGTGGCTCCCCTGAGGCTCAGTTGCCACAGAGGTACTGCACCTTCTCCTAAGGTGTAGTGCCCCACCAACTAGGTAAGTTGGGAACTCCTTTCCACACTCCAACACCTGCATCCCACACACAGGATAGTTCAGTCGGTCCGCCTAACAGCTTTAGGCTGGGGGTAGCAGAGCACCCTTTGTGGAACCCTGCTTCGTAACATGAGATGTGCTGGGAGGTGGGTGGAGTTAGTATAAAAGAGAGGGAAAGTTTAGAATTGCAAGTCAGTCTGAGTTCAGTTTAGAAAGAGTGCTGCAGCTGCCTCAGTGATCTGAGCCAGCTGGCAAGGGAAAGAGAAGAGAAGGAGAAAGACTTAGACCTGCAACCTAAGCTTCCAAAAGAGGGAGAAGGAACAGCGTGGAACGAAGGAGTAGGAGAACAGAGAGGAGCTGTGGGTTGGAAGAGGAACCCTGCCTATAGGTTCTCAGCGCAAGGCCGGGGCCCGGTCCCCGAGGTTGTATGGACACTTATGGTTCTGCAGCAGACACCGGTGGAGTAGTTGGCTGTAAATGCACTACTCCCATCCAAGACTTGGGACACAACAGCAACCAATTTGTGAGCCAGGACTCTGAGAGGAGTCCCCGATAGAGGCTACAGCTGTCTGTCATACAAGTAAGGTTCTAGGAACATCTGATAGGAGGAATTCCAGAGAACTACGGTACTGGAGCTCTTCACATTAAAAGGCGCAAAAGAGAAGTCGTTCAGGAAAGGCACATGTTGGCGGAGTGTTGGAGAGGAGAACCCTGACTTGCCCGGCAGGTTGATTGAGTCTCTACCCCGGAGGACACGGCACGGAGGCGGGCACCAGTGGGTACCACGAACTGTGAGTAAAGCTTTGAAACTACAAGCCCTGGTGTCCTCCATTCATTCGTCGCTAACACCTTCAGCACCGCTACATCTGGGTACCAGCATCTATACCATTCTGCGCCTCTCCTCATCAATTGCACCCACACTGCCCTGGGACTACAGCTCCACCTGTGGGGAGCTACACCATCTTTGCTGCACCACACCATCAGTCCCAGTGGATCTGCATGCAGCGTTGGCTCAACATCTTACTTGCCAAACACCACGGGTGGCGTCACAAACTATTCAACTAAGCTATAACACTATTGACATCACCGCCATTGATATTGGGCGCCCAGGGCCACGGACCGGGTCACCGCTGCTGTGACACATACCTGGGTGTGAGGGGGGACCCAATAATATGGGTGGAGAAAAGTGTGAATGAATTGTATAGGGAGAGAAAAGTGAAAGAGAACATTGCAGTGGAGAAAAGTTTGAATGATATTATAGAGAGTAGTGTGAGGGGACAGTATGGGGAAAATGTGTGAGGGAAGAGTATGGGGTGAGAAATGTATGAGGGTAAAGAAAGAATGGAAGTTTGAAGACACTGTATAGGGGAAGTGTGAGGGGACAGAATGGGTAATTAATGTGTAAGGGAATAGTATGGTGGGAGAAAAGTGTGAGAGGAAAATAGGCAGGGAGAAAAAAAAGTATGAGGAAGGGCAAAATATAGAGACTGGCTTTTGGACGGGATACAGGGTAAGGAGACAATACGAAGAGGGGCCCAGTATGGAAAGGAGAGGACAGTGTGGAGGTCATGTACCGTGAGAAGGATAGTGTTGGGATCATATTTTGTGCAAACAGCATGGTGAGAGGCAATTATTCAGGCAAATATTTTTTTTCAGGAGTATTGTAATGACACCGTTTATTTTTAACGGTACTATGTCAGGAAATGCTGCACAAGACCTGAGAATCCAGAAGTCGGCAGAGACGAGCTGTGGATGTGAAAAGTCGTCACAGTGCTTTTACAATATGGATAAAAGCAGACAGAGAACAAGTCCAATCAGAGAAGATGTCGCCTGGATGTGAATGTTTATTTGTAATAATGACTATATCTCATCACTATTGAAAAAATACTGGGAAAAAGGGAATGCCTCACCGTGTCAATACGCCTGGTAACTTTGAATTTGCCAGCGGCGATCCAAAAAATTCCGTCTGATAGTCGGATCACAATGAGAGGAAGAAAAAAGTTGTCGGATCACACCGCTGAATAATCAAAAACAATTCTTCTTTATTTCACACCATCATAAAAACGTGTAGATATATCCACAAATAGATAAAAACAGAGTCACATTCTGACGCGTTTCTGGCTATAAGCTATCAGCCCATTCTATGACTAAGAGCTGATAGCCAGAAACACGTCAGAATGTGACTCTGTTTTTACAGGGCCTTGCAAAAGTATTCGGCCCTCTGGAACGTTTCAACCTTTTCCCACATATAATGCTTCAAACATAAAGATACCAAATGTACATTTTTGGTGAAGAATCAACAACAAGTGGGACACAATTGTGAAGTTGAACAAAATTTATTGGTTATTTTAAATTTTTGTGGAAATGCAAAAACTGTAAAGTGGGGCGTGCGGTATTATTCAGCCCCTTTACTTTCAGTGCAGCAAACTCACTCCAGAAGTTCATTGTGGATCTTTGAATGATCCATTGTTGTCCTAAATGACTAATGATGATAAATATAATCCACCTGTGTGTAATCAAGTCTCCATATAAATGCCCCTGCTCTGTGATAGTCTCAGGGTTCTGTTCGATGCACAGAGAGCATCATGAAGACCAAGGAACACAACAGGCAGGTGTCACGATGACCCGTCCTGTGTGACGCGACCCGCAGGCCGGTAACTGAAACGACAAGACGCGGCACGTGATACTGTCCTGTGTGACACAGCCAGCCGGCCAGTAACTAAAACAACAAGACATGGGGAAAGGGGAAACAGTTACAACGGTGGGCCCTGCGATAGGGAAAGAGGACGTGGACACCTCCTGCACTCCCCTGAATCAGTGTCCCTAACGCTCCTAACGTTCCCTATGCCGGTTCCGCACCGGGTGCCGATCAGGAACCTGTCACCCTAGCACACCCTACACCTATACCTTGCTAGGGAGCTGGGTGGCGCAGGCACTGGGCCCACCGCTGTACTAATACACACTAAGGAAAAACACAAACATGGAAACACCACTTAGCTTTACTCTGTTGCTCTTGCTCCTGGCAACAGAGTCCACCACCAGAATGCAGCTCTCCTCCTGAATAGCTGCCACCAAGCTCTGTCAGAGCTGCAAGGAAATCCCCTCTGACTCCTTCCACACCAGGGCTAAGACAGTGCTGCAAGGAACGCTCTCCAGCTCCTTCCTCCACCAAGGATGGTTGAAATGAACACTATCACCAACACTGATTGCAACACCTGTGACTCTTTTATAGCAGAGCCAGAGCAATCACACCTGCATTATAATCATGTGCACTTAACTAAAGAAACCAGAGAGCAATGACGCTCACCACCACTGGGGGCAAAACTTAGAGCAAAAGACACCACTGTGTAATAATCCAAATGGCCACCGGGGGGCAAAAACCAAACTTAAGCACAGCTTAAGAAAAAAAAGGTTACCTGTGCTTTTCATCAGTCCTGATCCAGCATGGATAATGACAGTACCTTCCCCTTAATGAGGGGCCTCTGGACCCTCAAGACCGCTTCTCATCAGGGAACCACCTACAGCGGAGACGCCCAAACCCAGAGTTCACCCCAGCAACTACCTGCACATCAGGTTGATGACAAACGAGCCCGCTGGTATTGGCAACGTATGTGTTATGAATGGGTCACTGAGGAGAAAAAAGCAAAACAAGCTAAGTCACAGAAAACCAGAGCGGTTGGTAACTATGCAGATTGCAGATCCCTGATCCTACCACACAACTAGCAGCAGCCGTGGAGCGTATCTACGATGCTCCTAGACTCTTTGTCACAGCCGGGGGACTAAATAAGCCTGAAGCATGAAAAGGGGAAAACTAAATGCCCCAGAGCAGACCCCAAAGGAATAGATAGCCCCCACACATGTATTGACGGTGAAACAAGATGAAGGCACAAACACAGGCAGGAAAATAGGCTGAGCAAACGATGGGGCCCAAACTAACTAGAGAGGAAAGGAAAGGAAAGACACTGTCTGCAACCTGCAAAAAAACCCTACAAAAATAATGTCCAACACTTCTGATAGCAAAATTAACCCTGAAGTCACTAGACTTCTCCCACTATATCAGCACTCTGAAATATTCTGAGACAGAGCAAAAAGAGACCAAACAAGTAAGGGACAAAAAGCAAACTGGCAAAATACTGATAAATAAGAGTGGAAATTCAGCACAGCCCCCAGCCGGGGCTGGCTGACCACACCAAAAAACTGAGTAGACCAACAAAATCAAGTGTGAACATTAGCAGAAAAACTTAGCTTTAGATGAACAGAGCTGAAAACCAAGAACTGACAAGCCAGAAGGAATCACCAGCAACTGAATAGGGCGTCGGCTGTCTTAAATCCAATCTGAGACTCCTGAGGTCCAACCGTCATCCTCATTCTCAGGTGGCAGATCTCCACCGATCAAATCAGCCTCACTACCTCCTGTAACCACCAGAGGGAGTCTGGAAGGAGAACTCACAATTGGTGAACCAGAGAATGAACTCACAACAGTATGTTCTGGAGGCACTACACATCTCCGAAGCGCTGACCTGGGGAACGAGTTGTGTATGTGTATGTTTGGTATGAGCTGGTAACATTCCACAACACACTTCCACTGGATGTTTTTTGGTGGCCACCCATACATGCTCGTTCACACACAGGTCCAGACCTGAACGTTTATTGCCACTCATACGTCTGTCACCATTTGATGAACTCTTTCTGGGATTGATAACAGAGGCGTCCCCCTGTGTCACTACACTCACACCCCCGCCCTTCAACAAGGGGCTCACCACCCTCCAACCCCTTCCACCACAAGGTCTGCGCCTCCCAGTGTTGGCCAATGGCGAGGGTAGAGACTTACCCCTACTCTCCTGCAGCACATCTGCTGCTCTCACCAGAGAGGAAGGGGTCCGTTGAAGAGAGACGGCAGAGACAGTAGTTCCTAGGCAGCAGCCCTCACACAACTGCCCCCAGCTGACCACTTCCCTCGCCCGCCAATCTATTACCGGGTTGTGTCTTTTCAGCCAAGGGAGGCCTAAAACGATAGGTACTGGCATTCCTGTTGTGAGTTCATTTTCCCCTTCACTACTGAGGCCCGAGGAACTCCCTCTTCTGGTGAAGAAAGGTAGTGAGCCTGATTATCAAACACCTGAGCCTGATGATGATGACTGGCTGAGTGGAGTTACTGACTGGATATAAGGCTGCCGACGCCCTTCTGCCCTGCGGGTGATTTCTCTGTGGGATCCTTGGAGACCAGTCTGAATTCCTCTCTTCTAAAGCTAAGTTTTCTGCTCGGCTTTTTGCATTTGTGCTTTGACTTTGTTTTGCTTTGTTTTTCTGGATTTCTGCCATTCCCTGCTGGGGTGAGCTGAATTCCTTTAGCTCTGTTTTCTGAAAATACCTGAGTGCTGATTTAGTTTTTGAAGCCTAGCTGCTTCAGGGTCTTTTTCCATATCAGCTTGTTGGCTTATGTTTTTGATAGGGTTTTGGCAGATTGCAGACAGCAACCTTCCTTTCCTGTTCTGTTTAGTTAGCTTGGGCCCCATCGTTTGCTCAGCCTATCTTTCTATCTGTGTGAGTGTTTTTTCATCGTGCTTCACCGTCATTATATGTTGGGGGCTGCCTTTTACTTTGGGGTCTGTTCTGGGGCAGTTTAGATTTCCTTTTCTGTCTTCAGGCTATTTAGCTCTCCGGCTGTGATCGAGGGGTCTAGGGCACCGTAGGAACCCCCCACGGCTACTGCTAGTTGTGTTGATAGGTTCAGGGGTCTGCAATCTGATAGTTGCCAACTTCTCTGGTTTTCTGGACGTAGCTTCTATTTTTGTGTCTGCCTCCTACGGTGACTCAATCATAACAGAATCACCCGCCATACCGCAGATCCTAGGGTACTCTATAGCAGGAAAGAATTGTAAAAAAAAAAAAAAAAAAAAAAGAGTGTGGATATTTTTTCCTCTATATCTCTGAGGCTGTAGGGGGAATTTTTTTTTCTCTGAATGGAGATAAAGCAATTGTCTGATCGTGTGGAGCAGCTCGCTGCGGAAGTGCGGGGAATTTCCGCCTACCTTGCTCATTCACATGCTGCTGAACCAAAGATTCCTACACCTGATGTATTTTTTGGGGATCGGTCTAAATTTTTGAATTTCAAAAATAATTGTAAATTATTTTTTGCCTTGAAGCCTAACTCGTCAGGGAGCTCCGCGTAGCAGGTTAAAATTGTCATCTCTATGCTGCGTGACGATCCCCAGGATTGGGCGTTTTCTTTGAAACCAGATGATCCTATTCTGACTAATGTGAACGCATTTTTTCAAGCCTTGGGGTTGTTGTATGACGAACCTAATGCCATTGATCAGGCTGAAAAGACCCTGCTGGCATTGAAACAGGGTCGAGATTCTGCAGAATTGTACTGTCAAAAATTCCGAAAGTGGGCAGTACTTACTACCTGGAATGATAATGCCTTGGCTGCTCTCTTTCGGAAGGGGTTGTCAGAAGCCGTAAAAGATACTATGGTGGGATTTCCAGCTCCCTCTGGTCTTGACGATTCTATGTCATTAGCCATTCAGGTTGATCGGCGTTTGCGCGAACGCAAAGCTGCACAAGAGGTGTTGCCACCGGTTGAGCAAATGTCTGAACCTATGCAATGTGATAGAGTTTTGTCCAGAGAGCAGCGTCAGGAGTTCAGAAGGCGTAATAAGTTGTGTTTTTTCTGTGGAGATGCCTCGCATATTATTTCTGTCTGTCCTAAACGAGAGAAACGCTTTGCACACACGTTTTCTGTTGGTGGTGTTCAACCTAAGTTTCTTCTGGCTATTACGCTGATCTGCTCCCTGTCCACATTTTCCGCCAAGGCTTTTGTGGATTCGGGAGCAGCCCTAAACCTAATGGTCTTGGATTTTGCTAAACGTTCTGGATTTCGGATGACACCTCTGCAGACGCCTATCCCTTTGAGGGGGATTGATGCTACTCCTTTGGCTAAAAATAAACCTCAGTTTTGGACCCAGGTGGTAATGCGGGTCGCCCCAGACCATCAAGAAAATTGCAGATTTTTGGTGTTGCATAATCTGCATGATACTATTGTTCTGGGGTTTCCCTGGTTACAAATTCATAATCCAGTTTTAGACTGGAAATCTGTGTCTGTGGTGAGTTGGGGTTGTCGGTGTGCCTTTAGTGAGGCTCCGGTGTTTTCCACCTCTCCTCAGTCGCATGATGTTCCTGATTATTTGGCGGACTTTTATGATGTATTTAGTGAGAATGAGTCTGCGTCTCTGCCTCCTCATAGGAGTTATGACTGTGCAATTGAACTGAGCCCGGGGTATAAATTTCCCAAGGGTCGGCTCTTCAATTTATCTGTACCCAAGCACGAGGCTATGCGATCCTATATTAAGGAGGCGTTGGAGAAGGGTCATATTAGACCATCCTCATCACCCTTAGGTGCCGTTTTTTTTTTGTAGCCAAAAAGGATGGATCATTAAGACCTTGTATTGATTATCGTGCCCTCAACAAAATTACTGTTAAATATCAGTATCCGTTACCCCTGATTTCTGATCTATTCTCCAGAGTTAAAGGTGCTTGCTGGTTTACCAAGCTTGACCTCAGGGGGGCGTATAATCTTATTCGCATTAAGCATGGGGATGAATGGAAGGCGGCGTTTAATACTCCGGAGGGACATTTTGAGTAACTGGTGATGCCTTTTGGGCTCACTAATGCCCCTTCTGTCTTCCAGTGCTTCATGAACGATATTTTCCGAGATTTTGTCGATAAATTTTTGATTATCTATCTGGATGATATTTTGATCTTCTCCAAGGATTGGGATTCTCATGTGGAACATATTCGGACTGTGTTCCGGATCTTGAGGGAGAATTCCCTGTATGTCAAAGGATCTAAATGCCTTTTTGGAGTACAGAGGATTTCTTTTTTGGGATTTATTTTGTCCCCGTCAACTATTGAAATGGACCCGGCCAAGGTACAGGCCATTTACGATTGGGTTCAGCCCACTTCTTTGAAGGCCCTCCAGAAGTTTTTGGGTTTTGCTAATTTTTATCGGAAATTTATAGCAAAATTTTCTAGTATTGCCAAGCCATTGACTGATTTGACTAAGAAGGGTGCTGATGTGTTAAATTGGTCTCCTGAGGCTGTTTCTTCCTTTCAGGAGCTGAAGCGAAGATTCACCTCCGCCCCGGTTTTGCGGCAACCTGATGTCTCACTTCCGTTCCAGGTAGAGGTGGATGCTTCTGAGATTGGTGCAGGAGCTGTTTTGTCCCAAAAGGATCCTGTAACATCTTAAATGAATCCCTGTGCTTTCTTTTCCCGAAAGTTCTATACATCTGAACGTAACTATGATGTGGGGAATCGGCAACTGTTAGCCACGAAATAGGCATTTGAGGAGTGGAGACATTGGTTGGCGGGAGCTAAGCATCAAGTCGTGGTCCTCACTGACCACAAGAATTTGATTTACCTAGAGTCGGCTAAGCGCTTGAACCCTAGACAGGCTAGGTGGGCCTTGTTTTTTACACGTTTTGATTTTGTGGTTTCTTTTCTTCCTGGAACTAATAATGTCAAGGCAGACGCCCTCTCTAGGAGCTTCTTTGCTGATTCTCCTGTGGTGACCAAGCCTGCTACCATCTTAGGCGAAGGGGTAGTTCTTTCTGCCATCTCGCCCGATTTGAGACGTGCTCTGGAAGAGTTCCAGGAGGACAAACCTGAGCGTTGCCCCAGTGGAAAGTTGTATGTTCCTGACCAGTGGAAGAAGAGAGTGATGTCTGAAGTTCATTGCTCTGCTTTGGCTGGTCATCCAGGTATTTTTGGTACTAGAGATCTGGTGAGTCGGCCTTTTTGGTGGCCCTCCTTGTCTCGTGATGTCAGGAATTTTGTGCAGTCCTGTGGGACGTGCTCCCGGTCTAAATCGTGTTCTCGCTCTAGTGGGTTGTGGATGCCTTTGCCTGTCCCCAAGAGGCCATGGACCCATATTTCAATGGATTTCATCTCTGATATGCCTGTCTCTCAAAGCATGACTGTCATTTGGGTGATTTGTGATAGGTTCTCTAAGATGGTTCATCTTGTACCACTCCCTAAGTTGCCGTCTTCCTCTGAGTTGGTGCCCCTGTTTTTGCAACAGGTGGTTCGCTTGCACGGGATTCCTGAGAACATTGTATCTGACAGAGGAGTTCAGTTTGTGTCTAGATTTTGGAGAACTTTCTGTTCCAAGCTGGGAATTCAGTTGTCATTCTCCTCTGCTTTTCACCCTCAGACCAATGGGCAGACAGAGAGAACAAACCAGACCTTGGAGTCATATTTGAGATGTTTTATTTCTGCTGATCAGGATGATTGGGTTTCATTTTTGCCCTTGGCCGAATTTGCTTTAAATAATAGAGCTAGTTCTGCCACTTTGATGTCACCTTTTTTTTGTAACTTTGGGTTTCATCCTCGATTTTCTTCAGGGCAGGTGGAGCCCTCTGCCTGCCCAGGTGTTGACACTGTGGTGGAGAGAATGCACCAGATCTGGGACCAAGTGGTGGATAAGTTATCTCTCTCCCAGGAAAAGGCCCAGTGGTTTTCCAACTGACATAGGACCATTGGTCCCCAGTTTAAGGTTGGTGATATGGTGTGGTTATCATCAAAAAATATTGCTATGAAGGTGGCTTCTCCTAAGTTTAAGCCTAGATTTATTGGACCTTACAAGATTTTGGATTATTAATCCGGTCTCTTTTCGTTTGGCTCTTCCTGTCACATTTAAAATCCATAATGTGACCATTGGTCCCCAGTTTAAGGTTGGTGATATGGTGTGGTTATCATCAAAAAATATTGCTATGAAGGTGGCTTCTCCTAAGTTTAAGCCTAGATTTATTGGACCTTACAAGATTTTGGATTATTAATCCGGTTTCTTTTCGTTTGGCTCTTCCTGTCACATTTAAAATCCATAATGTGTTCCATAAATCTTTGTTGAAGAGGTTTGTTGAACCTGTTGTTCCGGGGGTGGCACCTCCAGACCCTGTATTGGTTGAAGGTAACATGGAATATGAGGTAGAGAAAGTACTGGATTCCTGTCTGGCTAGATGGAGACTCCAGTATTTGGTTAAGTGGAAGGGTTATGGTCAGGAGGATAATTCCTGGGTCTCTGCCTCTGATATTCATGCCAAAAGATTGGTGCGTGCCTTTCATCGGGCTCACCCGAATCGCCCTGGTGGCATGGATGAGGGTTCGGTGACCCCTCCTCAAGGGGGAGGTACTGTTGTGAGTTCATTTTCCCCTTCACTACTGAGGCCCGAGGAACTCCCTCTTCTGGTGAAGAAAGGTAGTGAGCCTGATTATCAAACACCTTAGCCTGATGATGATGACTGGCTGAGTGGAGTTACTGACTGGATATAAGGGTGCCGACGCCCTTCTGCCCTGCGGGTGATTTTTCTGTGGGATCCTTGGAGACCAGTCTGAATTCCTGCTCTTCTAAAGCTAAGTTTTCTGCTCGGCTTTTTGCATTTGTGCTTTGACTTTGTTTTGCTTTGTTTTTCTGGATTTCTGCCATTCCCTGCTGGGGTGAGCTGAATTCCTTTAGCTCTGTCTTCTGAAAATACCTGAGTGCTGATTTAGGTTTTGAAGCCTAGCTGCTTCAGGGTCTTTTTCCATATCAGCTTGTTGGCTTATGTCTTTGATAGGGTTTTCAGATATCAAAGAAACAATTTTCGGATTTAAACGTGCGCTGCTAGACAAAACGACTCCTTTCCAGATTGTGTACTTGTATACTTTTATTTTCCCAATGCGTTTCGAAGTCTCAAACTTCTTCCTCAGGGGATGACATGTCATCCCCTGAGGAAGAAGTTTGAGACTTCGAAACGCGTTGGGAAAATAAAAGTATACAAGTACACAATCTGGAAAGGAGTCGTTTTGTCTAGCAGCGCACGTTTAAATCCGAAAATTGTTTCTTTGATATCTGATGATCTATGGTCACGGCGGGGCCATTTGGATGTGCAGCAGCTTTGACCTCTATTCCTTTATGCCTCTAACTCTCCTGCTATTGGTGAGTATAATAGCTTGAACTGTATCTCTTTTACCTGGGTAAGACCCTATTGCGCTCTTTCTCTTTTAGTTTTAACCACTTTGATAGGGTTTTGGCAGATTGCAGACAGCAACCTTCCTTTCCTGTTCTGTTTAGTTAGCTTGGGCCCCATCATTTGCTCAGCCTATCTTTCCATCTGTGTGAGTGTTTTTTCATCTTGCTTCACCGTCATTATATGTTGGGGGCTGCCTTTTACTTTGGGGTCTGCTCTGGGGCAGTTTGGATTTCCTTTTCTGTCTTTAGGCTATTTAGCTCTCCGGCTGTGATCGAGGGGTCTAGGGCACCGTAGGGACCCCCACGGCTACTGCTAGTTGTGTTGATAGGTTCAGGGGTCTGCAATCTGATAGTTGCCAACTTCTCTGGTTTTCTGGACGTAGCTTCTATTTTTGTGTCTGCCTCCTACGGTGACTCAATCATAACACATTCCCTCCAAGATGTAGCATGACAAGGACTCCTCATGATGTCCTATACGTAGATGGATATTCTCTACGATTTGGGTCAAGCTCCCCTGGCTCAGTGGAACAGAGTTTATGGCGTGGACGCTTATAGGTTGGGCTAGCGTCCTACACCTAAGACCATGAGTCTGGACAAAGCGAGCATCCACCAGACTGACTCCTGCTCTGCTGTCCACAAGCACCAGTATCACCTCCGGTACCCTGCCAGCCAACACCTCTGCTGACATGGTACCTTGGAGGGCAAAATGGAGGAAATGTATACTTCCTGGTCGCCTCCCTCCAAGCGACCAGGGGAATGTGGCTTCTCAGATGGTACAGATAATTTGGCGCGCAATGGGCAAGCCTTCAGGACATGACCAGTCTGTCCACAGTACAAACATGCCGACACCACTCCCCGAACCGTAAGCAGCTCTGAACAAAAACTAGCTCCTCCTACTTGCATAGGTTCATCTGGAGAATTGGCATGAACTGGGCAGGCTCTCATAAAATGGCCTGGCTTCCCACAGGAAAAGCATACCCCCCACCACGACGAGCCGCAGACACCCCATTTTTTGTATCAACAACACCAGGCTGTCTGGGTTCCTCCATCCTTACTGGTGGGTCCTCCTCCCTAGCGAGGACATCAGGGGGCACTTTTTGTATATGTCTTTCCCTAAGGCGTCTATCCACCCGGATGGCAAGGGACATGGCGGCCTCCAGCGACCTGGGGGCGGCATACTGCACCAGAGTACACTGCAACTTTGGAGACAAACCCAGCACAAATTGACTCCTAAGTGCCGGGTCATTCCACTGAGTGTTAGTGGCCCACATCCTAAACTCTGAGCAGTACTCCTCAGCAACCCGAGCTCCCTGTTTACACCTACGGAGTCGGGATTCCGCCAGGGCGACGCCATCAGGATCCCCATACACAAGCGCCAAAGCCGCAAAAAACTCATCCACAGACACCAATGATGGAGAATCGTCCGGGAGGGAGAAGGCCTAGGAATGGGGATCCCCTTTAAGAAGGGACAAAATGATTCCCACCCGTTGCTCTTCACTCCCTGATGAACGAGGGCGTAGCCTGAAATATAATTTGCAGGCTTGTTGAAACACCAAGAATTGATCTCTCCCTCCAGAAAATCTGTCAGGGGGGGATATCTTGGGTTCTGGCTGAGCCTCTTCCTGAACCAAGCCCCCAGAGCCCACCAACAGCCGCAGCTGCCGCACCAACCCTCCGCCCAGCCCCCTAATCTCATTAGTAAGGATCTGCAGCATTTGGGCAAAGGGCTGAACTGGGTCCATGACCAGCAGGAAAAAAAAAGTTGAGGTTGGTGATAATGTCACGATGACCCGTCCTGTGTGACGCGACCCGCAGGTCGGTAACTGAAACAACAAGACGCGGCACGTGATACTATCCTGTGTGACACGGTCAGCTGGCCGGTAACTAAAACAACAAGACATGGGGAAACAGTTACAACGGTGGGCCCTGCGATAGGGAAAGGGGACGTGGACACCTCCTGCACTCCCATGAGTCAGTGTCCCTAACGCTCCTAACATTCCCTATGATGGTTCCGCACCGGGCGCCGATCAGGAATCTGTCGCCCTAGCACACCCTACACCTATCCCTTGCTAGGGAGCTGGGTGGCGCAGGCACTGGCCCCACCGCTGTACTAATACACACTAAGGAAAAACACAAACAGGAAAACACCACTTAGCTTTACTCTGCTGCTCTTGCTCCTGGCAACAGAGTCCACCACCAGAATGCAGCTCTCCTCCTGAATAGCTGCCACCAAGCTCTGTCAGAGCTACAAGGAAATCCCCTCTGACTCTTTCCACACCAGGGCTAAGACAGTGATGCAAGGAACGCTCTCCAGCTCCTTCCTCCACCAAGAATGGTTGAAATGAACACTATCACCAACACTGATTGCAACACCTGTGACTCTTTTATAGCAGAGGCAGAGCAATCACACCTGCATTATAATCATGTGCACTTAACTAAAGAAACCAGAGTGCAATGACGCTCACCACCACCGGGGGCAAAACTTAGAGCAAAAGATACCACTGTGTAATAATCCCAATGGCCACCGGGGGCAAAAACCAAACTTAAGCACAGCTTAGGAAAAAAAAAGGTTACCTGTGCTTTTTATCAGTCCTGATCCAGCATGGATCATGACATTAGGTCCGTGATACTGTTGTGGAGAAGTTTAAAGCCGGATTTGGATACAAAATGATTTTCAAAACTTTAAACATCCCAAGGAGCACTGTACATGCAGTCATATTGAAATGGAAGGAGTATCATACCACTGCAAATCTACCAAGACCGGGCCATCCCTCTAAACTTTCATCTCAAACAAGGCGAAGACTGATCAGAGATGCAGCCAAGAGGCCCATGATCACTCTGGATGAACTGCAGAGATCTACAGCTGAAGTGGGACAGTCTGTCTATAGGACCACAATCAGTCGTACACTGCACAAATCTGACCTTTATGGAAGAGTGTCAAGAAGAAAGCCATTTCTCTAAGATATCCCTAAAAAATATTGTTTATAGTTTGCAACAAGCCACCTGGGAGACACACCAAACATGTGGAAGAAGGTGCTCTGATCAGATGAAACCAAAATCGAACTTTTTGGCAACAATGCCAAACAATATGTTTGGCGTAAAGGCAACACAGCTCATCACCCTGAAAACACCATCCCCACTGTCAAACATGGTGGTGGCAGCATCATGGTTTGGGCCCGCTTTTCTTCAGCAGGGACAGGGAAGATGGTTAAAATTGATGGGAAGATGGATGGAGCCAAATACAGGACCATTCTTAAAGAAAACCTGTTGGAGTCTGCAAAAGACCTGAGACTGGGACGGAGATTTGTCTTCCAACAAGACAATGATCCCAAACATAAAGCAAAATCTACAATGGAATGGTTCACAAATAGACGTATCCAGGTGTTAGAATGGCCAAGTCACAGTCCAGACCTGAACCCAATCGAGAATCTGCGGAAAGAGCTGAAAACTGCTGTTCACCAATGATCTCCATCCAACCTCACTGAGCTCGCACTGTTTGCCAAGGAAGAATGGGCGATAATTTCAGTCTCTTGATGTACAAAACTGATAGAGACATACCCCAAGCGACTTGCAGCTGTAATCGCAGCAAAAGGTGGCGCAACAAAGTATTACGTTATAGGGGCTGAATAATATTGCACGCCCCAGTTTTCAGTTTTTGAATTTCCACAAAAATGTAAAATAACCAATAAATTTCCTCCAACTTCATAATTGTGTCCCACTTGTTGTTGATTCTTCACCAAAAATTTACATTTGGTATTTTTATGTCTGAAGCATGATATGTGGGAAAAGGTTGAAAAGTTCTAGGGGGCCGAATACTTTCAAAAAATAAAATGCAAAGAGAGGCGCAATGAGTGTACCTGTATTAAGTTACTTTCCTAACTAAATCAATAAGGTGTTCACCTTGCAGGGTGGTGCCACCCTTGCACAACCACGGTGTGAACGTAAATGGTAGTTGGGGAGCGTGTCCTCGCAGCCCAGAAGGGCACTGCACGTGGCTGTCAGCAACCTCCGCTCTCCTTGTCAGTCCATCTCACACCGGCTTGCGGATGTGGTGTTGAGACCGATCCCAGCCGTAAGTGAACACCAGGGGTCCCGGAGCTTCCCAGCACCGCCCAGCAAACGCAGGTTCTCCCACAAACAACTGCCCTCCAAGCTGCTCCTGCCGCTAATCCTCAAGGAGGAAAAGACAATGTGAAGCAAAAAAAAAAGCGGTCTGTAGGAGCGCTAAAGGAGAGGCAGAAACCAGAAAAAAGGGTAGAAAACAACTTTTATTCTTCCTCCAATACCCACAACGCGTTTCTACGGTCACAGCCGTCTTCCTCAGGTGGAATAAAGGAAGCATCAATTATTACAGCCTTTATAGGTAGCCCTAGTTGGAACAACCCACAATCCTATGCGACCTCCCCTTGATATTGCGCGTTAACCCTTACATCCCCAATAAAAACATTAAAAATAAAAACATTGTAAAAAAAACATTCGTTAGACAATCATTATACATTTTTCAGGTTACAACACTCATCAATATTTCATAAAAAAACTAATGATAAACCCTGTCCAAATAAAAAAAAAACCTAAAAAATCCCCCCCCCAAAAAAACCTCTCCTTTTAAAAAACTACATATGGCACATAAAAAGATAAATCAATCATAATAAATAAACTATTAACCCTACCTAGAAACTTTCTCTATCATAGAATCCTAGAATGGTAGAGTTGGAAGGGACCTCCTGGGCCATCTGGTCCAACCCCCTGCTCAAAGCAGGATTCGCTAAATCATCCCAGTCAGATGTCTGTCCAGCCTCTGTTTGAAGACTTCCATTGAAGGAGAACTCACCACCTCTCATGGCAGCCTGTTCCACTCATTGATCACTCTAACTGTCAAAAAGTTTTTTCTAATATCTAATCTGTGTCTCCTCCCATTCAGTTTCATCCCATTGCTTCTAGTCTTTCCTTGTGCAAATGAGAATAAAGTTGATCCTTCTACAATGTGACAGCCCTTTAGATATTTGTAGACAGCTATTAAGTCTCCTCTCAGTCTTCTCTTTTGCAAACTAAACATTCCCAAATCCTGCAACCTTTCCTCATAAGACAGGGTTTGCAGACCGGTCACCATTCTGGTTGCTCTTTTCTGAACTTACTCCAGTTTGTTGATGTCTTTTTTAAAATGTGGTGCCCAAAACAGAACACAATATTCCAGATGAGGTCTGACCAAAGAGGAGTAGAGGGAAATAATGACTTCACGTGATCTAGACTGTATGCTTCTGTTAATACATCCTAGAATTGCATTTGCCTTTTTTGCTGCTGCATCACACTGTTGACTCATATTCAGTCTGTGATCTATTAGTATACCCAAGTCTTTTTCACATGTGCTGTCACTTAGCCCTATTCCTCCCATTCTATATATGCTTTTTTCATTTTTATTGCCCAGATGTAGTACTTTGCATTTTTCCCTGTTAAAAACCATTCTGTTAGTTGCTGCCCACTTCTCCAGTTTATTTATATCTTTTTGAATCCTCTCTCTCTTCTCTAGCATTAGCTATCCCTCCTAGCCTTGTGTCATCATCAAATTTAATCAGTTTACCCTCAATTCCTTCATCTAAATCGTTGATAAAGATATTGAACAATACAGGGCCCAGGACAGAGCCCTGTGGTACCCCACTTGAGACATTCTTCCAACTGGATGTGCAGCCATTTACGACCACTCTCTGGGTCCGATCACTAAGCCAGTTATGAATCCACCTAACAGTTGCCTTGTCCATTTCATACTTAGTCATTTTTTCAATAAGGATTGTATGAGATACTTTGTCAAATCCTTTGCTGAAGTCAAGATATACTATATCTACAGCATTTCCTTGATCCACACAATCAGTGATTCCGTCATAGAAGGAAATTAAGTTAGTCTGACATGACTTATTAGTTACAAACCCATGCTGACTCTGTTTAATCACTTCATTCTTATCCAGGTACTGACATACATGTTGTTTAATAATTTGTTCAAAGATCTTTCCTGGTATAGAAGTCAGACTCACCGGCCTATAGTTGCCTGGGTCCACCTTCTTCCCCTTTTTGAAGATAGGAACAACATTTGCTCTTCTCCAGTCTTCTGGGACTTCTCCTGTTCTCCAAGAATTTTCAAAGATTATGGAGAGGGGTTCAAAAATTTCTTCTGCTATCTCCTTCAGTACTCTGGGGTGTAATTCATCTGGACCTGGAGACTTGAATTCATTTAGGTTAGCTAAGTGTTTCCTCACTATCTTTCTGTTTATAGATATCCTGGATTCTTCTATTCCCTTAATAGGACAGTGAAGAACAGTTGATGTTACATTTCCTTTCTGAGAGAAAACAGATGCAAAATAGGAATTTAAAAGTTCGGCCTTCTCAACATCCTGTCTTACCATTTCATCATTTTCATCCTGTAAAAATCCTATAGCATCTTTGACTTTTCTTTTACTTTTGACATATCCCCCAAATCCTTTATTATTGCTTTTGACATCTCTTGCAAGCCTCAATTCATTGTCAGCTTTAGATAATCTGATTTGTGCCCTGCAGGTTCTGCAGACAGCATTATATTCTTCTTTAGATATGCCTCCCTCTTTCCATTTTATAAACATTTCTTTCTTCCTTTTTAGCATGTGCTTAAGTTCTGTGTTCATCCATCCTGGCTTCCTTAAATGCTTCCTATTCTTCCCTCTTTTTGGAATTGTTAACAACTGTGCTTTGAGAATTTCATTTTTCAAGATTTCCCATCCTTCCTGGACATTTTTGTCTTTAACCCCTTCACCCCCAAGGGTGGTTTGCACGTTCATGACCGGGCCAATTTTTACAATTCTGACCACTGTACCTTTATGAGGTCATAACTCTGGAACGCTTCCATGGATCCCGGTGATTCTGACATTGTTTTCTCGTGACATATTGTACTTCATGTTAGTGGTAAAATTTCATTCAAATAACTTGCGTTTATTTGTGAGAAAAACGGAAATTTGGCGAAAATTTTGAAAATTTCGCAATTTTCCAACTTTGAATTTTTATGCCCTTAAATCACAGAGATACGGCACACAAAAAACTTGATAACTAACATTTCCCACATGTTTACTTTAGATCAGCACAATTTTGGAACCAAAATTTTTTTTTGTTAGGAAGTTATAAGGGTTAAAAGTTGACCAGCGATTTCTCATTTTTACAACACCATTTTATTTTTAGGACCACATCACATTTGAAGCCACTTTGAGGGGTCTATATGATAGAAAATACCCAAAAGTGACACCATTCTAAAAACTGCACCCCTTAAAGTGCTCAAAACCACATTCAAGAAGTTTATTAACCCTTTAGGTGTGTCACAGGAATTTTTTTGAATATTTAAAAAAAAATGAACATCTAACTTTTTTTCATAAAAAAAATACTTCAGGTTCAATTTTTTTTATTTTACCAAGGGTAACAGGAGAAATTGGACTGCAAAAGTTATTGTGCAATTTGTCCTGAGTACGCAGATACCTGATATGTGGGGGGGAACCACTGTTTCGGTGCATGGCAGAGCTCAGAATGGAAGGAGCGCCGTTTGACCTTTTCAATGCAAAATTGGCTGGAATTCAGATTGGACGCCATGTCACGTTTGGAGAGTCCCTGATGTACCTAAACAGTGGAAACCCCCTACAAGTGACCCCATTTTGGAAACTAGACCCCCCAAGGAACTTATCTAGATATGTGGTGAGAACTTTGAACCCACAAGGGCTTTACAGAAGTTTATAACGTACAGCGGTACAATTAAAAAATCATATTTTTTCCACAAAAATGATCTTTTCACCCCAATTTTTATTTTCCCAAGGGTAACAGGACCCTAAAAGTTATTGTGCAATTTGTCCTGAGTACGCTGATACCCCACATGTGGGGGTAAACCACTATTTGGGTGCATGGCAGAGCTCGGAAGGGAAGCAGCGCCATTTGACGTTTTTGGCTGGAATTGAGATCGGACACCATGTCGCGTTTGGAAAACCCCTGATGTACCAAAACAGTGGAAACCCCCCACAAATGACACCATTTTGGAAACTAGACCCCCTAAGGAACTTATCTAGATGTGTGGTGAGAACTTTGAACCCCCATGGGCTTCACAGAAGTTTATAACATAAAGCCGTACAATTAAAAAATCATATTTTTTCCACAAAAATGATCTTTTCACCCTCAATTCTTATTTTTCCAAGGGTAACAGGACCGTAAAAGTTATTGTGCAATTTGTCCTGAGTACGCTGATACCCCACATGTGGGGGTAAACCACTATTTGGGCGCATGGCAGAGCTCGGAAGGGAAGCAGCGCCATTTGACGCTTTTGGCTGGAATTGAGATCGGACACCATGTTGCGTTTGGAAAACTCCTGATGTACCAAAACAGTGGAAACCCCCCACAAATGACACCATTTTGTAAACTAGACCCCCCAAGGAACTTATCTAGATGTGTGGTGAGCACTTTGAACCCCCCAGTGCTTCACAGAAGTTTATAAAGCCCGGGCGTGAAAATAAAAAATTCGTATTTTTTCCACAAACATGATCTTTTAGTCACCATTTTTTTATTTTCCCAAGGGTACCAGGAGAAATTGGACCCCAAAAGTTGTTGTCCAATTTGTCCTGAGTATGCTGATACCCCATATGTGGGAGAAAACTACTGTATGGGCACACGTCGGGACTCGGAAGGGAAGTAGTGACGTTTTGGAATGCAGACTTTGATGGAATGGTCTTTGATCGCTTTTTATTCCTATTTTTGGGACGCAGAATGAACAAAAACCAGCGTTTCATGAATTTCTTTTGGGGGGGTGCGTTTACACCGTTCCGCGTGCGGTAAAATTGATAAAGCGGTTTTATTCTTCGGGTCAGTACGGTTACAGCGATACCTCATTTATGTCTTTTTTTATGTTTTTGTCGGTTTTATGCAATGAAAACTATTTTATATAAAAAATAATTATTTTTGCATCGCTTTATTCTGCGAGCTATAACTTTTTTATTTTTTTGCTGATGATGCTGTGTGGTGGCTCGTTTTTTGCGGGACAAGATGACGTTTTCAGCGGTACCATGGATATTTATATGCTTCTTTTTGATCGCGCGTTATTACACTTTTTATTTGGCGGTATGATAATAAATCATTATTTTTTGCTTCGTTTTTTATTTTTATTTTTTAAGGGGTTCGCTAAAGGGGTTAACTAATGGGACAGTTTTATAGGGCGGGTCATTACGGACGCGGCGATACCTAATATGTGTACTTTTATTGTTTTTTTTTATTATTTCCAAAAAATGGATTTATTGGGGAAATATTTTTTTTTTTTTTCTAATTTATTTGGCGATTTTTTTTTAATTATTTTAACACTTTTTTTATTTTATTTTTTACTTTATTAAATAGTCCCAGGTGGGACATCACTGTCCTGTGACAGATCGCTGATCTGTCACATCACAGAGGCCCCCGTCGCCATCTTGGATTCGGGGGGCCTGGAGGAAAGGAGCCCCCCGCAGCAGCGCTGCACATTGCGCTGCCGTGGGGGCTCAGGGAAGCACGGAGGGAGCCCCCTCCCTGCCGATGCTTCCCTTTAACCCCCTAAGTCTTCAAACATGATCGCGGTGTGCAAGGGGTTAACGTGTCGGGGGCGGTCCGTGACCGCCCCTGACACATTGTGCCAGGTGTCAGCTGTGATAATCAGCTGACACCCGGCCGCGATCAGCGGCGCTCACCACGTGGGCGCCGCTGATCGCGCCGACGTACTATCCCGTCCATGGGCATAGGGGCCCGGGTCCCATGGACGGGATAGTACGTCGGATGGCAGAAAGGGGTTAAGGATATCCAGCCATTGGATCCCTCCAATTCTCTTTCTGAATCCCTTAAAATCTGCCTTTCTGAAATCTAACCTTGACGTCTGAGTCTTCACAGGTCTTCCGCCTCTAGTTATCCAAAATTCTAAAATAGCATGGTCGCTACCTCCTAGGGTCCCAGCCACTTTTACCTCCTCAACCATTTCCTCCCTGTTTATAAGGATTAGATCCAAGGTAGCAGTTCCCCTTGTTTTCTCCCTTACCTTTTGGAAGATAAAGTTGTCAGCAAGAGAGGATAAGAATTTCCTTGACCTGTTAGTTTTGCCTGAGAGAGATTCCCAACAAATGTCTGGATAGTTGAAATCTCCCATGACAACTACGTCATATTTTTTGGAGAACTTGGCCATTTGATGCATAAAGAGTTCATCCATATCTTCAGCTTGCACAGGCGGCCTGTAGTAAATGCCTACAATGGTGTCCTTTCCATTGTTCTGTCCTTGTATTCTTACCCAAACAGTTTCCACAGAACTCCCAGTCTCTGAAGCTTCAATCTCTGTGCAGATATACGCGTTTCTAACATACAATGTGACACCTCCTCCTCGTTTATCAAGTCTGTTTCCTGCAAATAAGTTGTATCCTTCTAGTCTTGTATTCCAATCATGTGTATTGTCCCACCAAGTTTCAGTGATTCCAATGACATCATATTTCTTTTCCTGTGTTAGTAGTTCCAATTCTCCTTGTTTGTTGCCCATGCTTTGTGCATTAGTACAGAAACATTTTAGTTTGTGATTGGTTTCTCTTTCTCCAATATTTTTATTAATTAGATTCTTTTGTCTTTGTTCTTCCTTTCCACTTCTAATAGCAGAGTTCTCAATAGCATTTGTCAGGTGTATGGCTTTTTCTGGTCTTTTGCTTCCCTTCCCATGTTGTTCTAGTTTAAAGCTCTCCTTACAAGTTTAGCAAGGCGACTTCCAAATACATGCTTTCCAGTCTTCGTAAGGTGCACCCCATCTCTAGCAAGTAGTCCATCGTATATGTAGTTCACTCCGTGATCCAGAAATCCAAATCGTTGCTGACGGCACCATCGACGTAGCCAGTTGTTCACCTGCAGAATCTTATTCCACCTCCTTGTTCCATGGCCATCCACTGGGAGGATGGAAGAGAAGACCACCTGCGCTCCCAGTTCTTTCACTTTCTTGCCTAAGTCTTCAAAGTCTCTGCAGATGGTTTCCAGGTCGTTTCTTGTGGTGTCATTTGTCCCCACATGTAGTAGCAGGAATGGGTAGTCATCTGTAGGTCTGAAGAGTCCTGATATCCTGTCAGACACATCTTTAATTTTTGCACCTGGAAGACAGCACATTTCTCTTGAGGTTATATCCGGTCTGCAGATAGCGGCCTCTGTTCCTCTCAACAGGGAATCCCCCATGACCACCACTCTCCGTTTCTTCTTCACAACATTTTTCTTTCTCCATCCAGGAGGACTCTGAAGGCGTACAAGGTTGCTGTTCGTGGGCAAAGTCTTATCCTGTTGTATTTCTTCATCGTTTTCCTGCGTGAGAGCCTGGTACTGGTTCCTGAGCAGTATGGGTGCTGACTGCCTCCTGATCCTCCTGCTTCTCTGGGTCACATGTCTCCATTCCTCTGTTTCTTCAGGTGCACTTCGAATTTCTTCTCTTTCTGTAACATGAAGAGATAATTCTGCTCTAAGAACTCTTCACCTTCCTTAATGATCTTCAACGTAGCTAACCTCTCTTCGAGATTTGTCTACTTTTCCTCCAACAGGGACACAAGCTGCATTTGTGGCATGTGAAGTTTGGCTTTTCCACTGGTAAGTCTGTGAACATGTAGCAAGAAATGCAGCTCACCAAATGGCTCCTGGCCTCTTCCATATTGAGATTTCTTAAAAACGATGAAAGATGAGCCAAAATTTTCCGATTTCCTCTTTTCAGCTGCAACAGCCAAAACCCAGTGATCGTTGAGCTCACGGAGACTCTTCACTTATCCCAGAAGGCACTGGGAATATGCAAATGATCTCCTCAAGACTCTTCCCCTGGTTAGCAAATGTTTCTGCCTATTCAACCGACCCCCTCCATAGGATAAACAAATCATCAATAAACCTTCGGTAAAAGGCCACCCCTTCTTTTTCAAGACTGGGCTGCGCAATGAAGGCGGACTCCACCGCACCCATGAATAAATGGACATAACTGGGTGCGAATCTCGTCCCCATTGCGCAGCCCTTTAACTGGCGGTAGAGTTCCCCCTCAAAAGAGAACACATTATTACTCAGGATGAGCGAGATGGCTTTCAGTATGAATTCCCTTTGTTCAGCTGGCATAGTAGTATCATTCATTAAGCAGCCATTAACCACTGTGAGGCCTAGTTCATGCGATATTCTGTTATAAAGGGCTGTGACATCCAGTGTTATCAGGATGCATCCCTTCATTGGGGGTAAATTCCTCAGCTCACTGATAAGTTGCGATGAGTCCCGCAAGAAGGATTTTAACTGTTTTATATATTTCTGTAAGAATAAATCAACGTAGTGAGATAACTTACATGTTATGGACCCGATGCCCGATATGATGGGCCTACCTGGGGGGTTACTCGGGTCCTTGTGCAATTTGGGTAAAAAATATAAAAAAGGTACTTTATATGGTGCAATATCAATAAACTTGCATTCTTTTTTGTTAATGATTTCCCTCTCATAGGCTCCCTTAATCAAAGAATTGTAATTCAAAAAAATTTCAATATTTGGATCATCTTCTAATTTCTCATAAAAATCCTCATCTTCCAAAATCCTTCTCCCTTCCTCTGTATACCATGCCCTGTCCATTATAACTATCCCCCCTCCCTTATCGGCACTACGTATGACGATATCTTCATTATCCCTAATAGAGGTGATAGCTTCTCTCTCACCCTTACTGTAAGTTGCACCTCCTCTTTGGTTGTGAAATTGCCCTAATTTCCTTCAAAACAAGTTGCTGGAATGTCTCAATATGGGACCTCTTATGTTGAAGAGGATAAAATTTATCATTGGGATTCCCAACCTCAACATGTAGCATGTTCTTAGTGGACTCTGACTCTTCTTGAACACTAGGAAATTTCTGAATATTGGTTCTACTTTTGTTTTTCTCTTCTAATATAAAATGACTTTGTATGGTGAGTTTCTGGAAAAATTCATTGAGATCCAAATACAATGAAAAAGTATCTAAATCCGCAGTGGGGCAAAAGGAGAGTCCATTTCCCAAAAGGGATTTCTCCTCCTGTGTAAGAGTGTATTTGGAAAGATTATAAATGCCCAATTCCTTTTCAGTACAACCCTCTTTTACTACATCTAATCCCTTCTGGGGCTGGCTTTTGATCTCTTCAGTGTGGTCTCCTGATTTTGAATATCCCCCTTTTCTAGAACATCCACTCCCCCTACACCCTTTTCTCCCCTTTTTCTCTTGGGTTACGGCCTGGAGCCACCCAAAAAAATTGGGTGATTTTGGAATCCTTTAGAACCATCTTTCTCTCTTCTAATGCTGTAGGGGCATCCATCACATTATGTATCCCATACGAACTCACTCTTGCTGTCTCTCTTACCAATGGCATAATCGATAAAGAGCTATTTATAATCAAATTAGATATATCAACCTGATTATTAGAACCCCCATCACTTGAAGGACCATGGGGTTCTTCCAATTCACCAGTTGGATCCCCGCTGTTCTCACCTCTCAAATCCCCTGAAACTGGGGTCCCTTCCATTGTAATTGAGCTTTTTGAGGGATTGGTTATAAGTTCTAACACTGTATTGCTCCCAATTGCTCCAGACCCCTTCTCCAGTGTTTGGGGGAGGTGACATCATGTACTGTAAAAATGGATAAATCCATATAAACGAGGAGGAAGTGTCACATAGTATGTTAGAAACGCGTATATCTGCACAGAGATTGAAGCTTCAGAGACTGGGAGTTCTGTGGAAACTGTTTGGGTAAGAATACAAGGACAGAACAATGGAAAGGACACCATTGTAGGCATTTACTACAGGCCGCCTGTGCAAGCTGAAGATATGGATGAACTCTTTATGCATCAAATGGCCAAGTTCTCCAAAAAATATGACATAGTTGTCATGGGAGATTTCAACTATCCAGACATTTGTTGGGAATCTCTCTCAGGCAAAACTAACAGGTCAAGGAAATTCTTATCCTCTCTTGCTGACAACTTTATCTTCCAGAAGGTAGGGGAGAAAACAAGAGGAACTGCTACCTTGGATCTAATCCATATAAACAGGGAGGAAATGGTTGAGGAGGTAAAAGTGGCTGGGACCCTAGGAGGTAGCGACCATGCTATTTTAGAATTTTGGATAACTAGAGGAGGAAGACCTGTGAAGACTCAGACGTCAAGGTTAGATTTCAGAAAGGCAGATTTTAAGGGATTCAGAAAGAGAATTGGAGGGATCCAATGGCTGGATATCCTTAAAGACAAAAATGTCCAGGAAGGATGGGAAATCTTGAAAAATGAAATTCTCAAAGCACAGTTGTTAACAATTCCGAAAAGAGGGAAGAATAGGAAGCATTTAAGGAAGCCAGGATGGATGAACACAGAACTTAAGCACATGCTAAAAAGGAAGAAAAAAATGTTTATAAAATGGAAAGAGGGAGGCATATCTAAAGAAGAATATAATGCTGTCTGCAGAACCTGCAGGGCACAAATCAGATTACTAAAGCTGAAAATGAATTGAGGCTTGCAAGAGATGTCAAAAGCAATAATAAAGGATTTTGGGGATATGTCAAAAGTAAAAGAAAAGTCAAAGATGCTATAGGATTTTTTCAGGATGAAAATGATGAAATGGTAAGACAGGATGTTGAGAAGGCCGAACTTTTAAATTCCTATTTTGCATCTGTTTTCTCTCAGAAAGGAAATGTAACATCAACTGTTCTTCACTGTCCTATTAAGGGAATAGAAGAATCCAGGATATCTATAAACAGAAAGATAGTGAGGAAACACTTAGCTAACCTAAATGAATTCAAGTCTCCAGGTCCAGATGAATTACACCCCAGAGTACTGAAGGAGATAGCAGAAGAAATTTTTGAACCCCTCTCCATAATCTTTGAATATTCTTGGAGAACAGGAGAAGTGCCAGAAGACTGGAGAAGAGCAAATGTTGTTCCTATCTTCAAAAAGGGGAAGAAGGTGGACCCAGGCAACTATAGGCCGGTGAGTCTGACTTCTATACCAGGAAAGATCTTTGAACAAATTATTAAACAACATGTATGTCAGTACCTGGATAAGAATGAAGTGATTAAACAGAGTCAGCATGGGTTTGTAACTAATAAGTCATGTCAGACTAACTTAATTTCCATCTATGATGGAATCACTGATTGTGTGGATCAAGGAAATACTGTAGATATAGTATATCTTGACTTCAGCAAAGCATTTGACAAAGTCTCTCATACAATCCTTATTGAAAAAATGACTAAGTATGGAATGGACAAGGCAACTGTTAGGTGGATTCATAACTGGCTTAGTGATCTGACCCAAAGAGTGGTCGTAAATGGCTGCACATCCAGTTGGAAGAATGTCTCAAGTGGGGTACCACAGGGCTCTGTCCTGGGCCCTGTATTGTTCAACATCTTTATCAATGATTTAGATGAAGGAATTGAGGGTAAACTGATTAAATTTGCTGATGACACAAAGCTAGGAGGGATAGCTAATACTAGAGAAGAGAGAGAGAGGATTCAAAAAGATATAAATAAACTGGAGAAGTGGGCAGCAACTAACAGAATGGTTTTTAACAGGGAGAAATGCAAAGTACTACATCTGGGCAATAAAAATGAAAAAATCATATACAGAATGGGAGGAATAGGGCTAAGTGACAGCACATGTGAAAAAGACTTGGGTATACTAATAGATCACAGACTGAATATGAGTTAACAGTGTGATGCAGCAGCAAAAAAGGCAAATGCAATTCTAGGATGTATTAACAGAAGCATACAGTCTAGATCACGTGAAGTCATTATTTCCCTCTACTCCTCTTTGGTCAGACCTCATCTGGAATATTGTATCCAGTTTTGGGCACCACATTTTAAAAAAGACATCAACAAACTGGAGCAAGTTCAGAAAAGAGCGACCAGAATGGTGACCGGTCTGCAAACCCTGTCTTATGAGGAAAGGTTGCAGGATTTGGGATTGTTTAGTTTGCAAAAGAGAAGACTGAGAGGAGACTTAATAGCTGTCTACAAATATCTCAAGGGCTGTCACATTGTAGAAGGATCAACTTTATTCTCATTTGCACAAGGAAAGACTAGAAGAAATGGGATGAAGCTGAATGGGAGGAGACACAGATTAGATATTAGAAAAAACTTTTTGACAGTTAGAGTGATCAATGAGTGGAACAAGCTGCCATGAGACGTGGTGAGTTCTCCTTCAATGGAAGTCTTCAAACAGAGGCTGGACAGACATCTGACTGGGATGATTTAGCGAATCCTGCTTTGAGCAGGGGGTTGGACCAGATGGCCCAGGAGGTCCCTTCCAACTCTACCATTCTATGATTCTATGATTCTATGATACCACTTGAAATAATATCTTCCCCCTGCACTGGCGTTTCAGAGGTCTCCAAAATGGTTTGCATATTCCCTGCAATTTTTATTGGTGAACAATTAGATATTTCTATTAATACTGTATGATTGCCCGACCCTCCCTCATTCATATTACTATTTTTCCTTTTATTACCTTCAGTGCTAGTCGCATCCTTCCCATTCCAGTTTGTATTAATGCATTTTTTATTTCTTTTACTCAAACTATTAATCAGTTTGCTCCTATGTTCCTCATAGTGAGCCCTTTGCTTTTCAGATGTTAAAATGATAAAAAATGGGACACTTTCTCCCTCAACTGCTCTATGAGTTTCCTCAAATTATTGATATACAAAAGAGGTTCCCTGGCAGAAATAGCACTTGAGGGTGTTAGACATCTGAGGGAAAATTTGGAGATTTTTTTCTTTGTCATCAGAATTTAGGACTTATGATGTAGGATTGAGAACCAAATTGAATAAATTTGAGGAAGATCTAATAAAGAGAAAAGCTGCCAAACTATGGAGGGATAGGAAGGAGAAATCAGGGCGTGTGAATAGTCATGAAAAAGTAGAGGCTATGGATACTGGTGAATTTATGATATCTGAGGGGGGAAATGATAATCAATCATCAAGCATTAATAATAATTATGAAAAAAAGGAGGAGAAAAATTGTAAAGATGCCAAGAAGGAAGAATCCTTTTCCATTTTAACATCTGAAAAGCAAAGGGCTCACTATGAGGAACATAGGAGCAAACTGATCAATGGTTTGAGTAAAAGAAATAAAAAATGCATTAATACAAACTGGGATGGGAAGGATGCGACTAGCACTGAAGGTAATAAAAGGAAAAATAGTAATATGAATGAGGGAGGGTCGGGCAATCATACAGTATTAATAGAAATATCTAATTGTTCACCAACAAAAATTGCAGGGAATATGCAAACTATTTTGGAGACCTCTGAAACACCGGTGCAGGGGGAAGATATTATTTCAAGTGGTATGGATTTATCCATTTTTACAGTACATGATGTCACCTCCCCCAAACACTGGAGAAGGGGTCTGGAGTAATTGGGAGCAATACAGTGTTAGAACTTATAACCAATCCCTGAAAAAGCTCAATTACAATGGAAGGGACCCCAGTTTCAGGGGATTTGAGAGGTGAGAACAGCGGGATCCAATGGGTGAATTTGAAGAACCCCATGGTCCTTCAAGTGCTGGGGGTTCTAATAATCAGGTTGATACATCTAATTTGATTATAAATAGCTCTTTATCGATTATGCCATTGGTGTCACGTGCCCCGTCCTGTGTGACACGGCCAGCAGGCCGGTAACTGATATAACAGGACGTGGCACGTGTAATTGTCCTATTTGATGCAGCCCGCAGGCTGGTAACTAATACAATAAGACAATGGAATAGGGAAAACCTGGGTAACAATAACAATGGTGGCCCTGCGATAGGGAACGGGGAAGTGGAGACCTCCTGCACTCCCCTGAGTCAGTGTCTCTACACTCCTAACGTTCCCTAGGCCGGTTCCGCACCGGGCGACGATCAGGAACCTAAAAACCCTGACTCGCCCTGCACCTAAACCCTGTCTAGGGAAATGGTCAGTGCGGGAACTGATCCCACCACTGCACTAAACACACATAAGGAAGAGTGACAAAACAGGGGAAACACCACTTAGCTTTGCTCTGTTGCTTACGCTCCCAGCAACAGAGCCCACCACCTGCGTGCATCTTTTCCTCCGACCGGATCCAACACCATAGTGCAGCCTTGGAGCAGAGTCCACCACCTGCGTGCAGCTGTCCAGAAACAGAGTCTAGCAAATGATTCCAGCTTTTCTGCCAAAGTGTCCAACATTTTGAGTCCAGCTTTCCAGCAACTGAATCCAGCATCCTGAGTGCAGCTCTACACCATAGCTGCCAGTCCACCAAGCCATGCAAGAACTGCTTGATGACACTATAGCTGCGACTCCACCAAGCCATGCCAGCCCTCCTTGCAGACACCATAGCTGAAACTCCAGGACTCTCACTGAGCTGCCCGTGACTCTCCTTCAGCTCCATTCTTCACCCAGGCTTGCTTGCAAATGAGGAACTAATCACCAACCGTGATTGACACACCTGACACTCTCTTATAGAGCAATCACACCTGTAACATAAATGCGTGCACAAACTAAAGTAACCAAGTGCAATGACACTCACCACCACCGGGGGGCAAATTTAGAACAAAAGACACCATAGTGCAATAATCCTAATGGCCACCGGCGGCAAAACCACCTTTGGCACACAGCCAAAGGGAAAAAAAAGGTTACTTTGTGCATTTAATCTGTCAGATCCAACCTGGATCATGACAGTACCCTCTCCTTAATGAGGGGCCTCTGGACCCTCAAAACCACTCCTCATTAGGGAACCACCTACAGCGGGGAAGCCCAGATCCAGAGTTCACCCCTACAACCACCTGCAATTCAGGTTTAAGACAAACGCACCACTGGTATTGGCAAAGTATGTTCTGGAGGCACCACTCATCTCCAAAGCGCCGACCTGGGGAACGAGTTGTGTATGTGTATGTTTGGTATGAGCTGGTAAGACTCTGCAACACACTTCCACAGGATGTTTTTTGGTGGTACCCATACACACTCGTTCACACACAGGTCCGGACCTGAACGTTTATTGCCACACCTTCGTTTGTCAATTTTCGGTGAACTCTTTCTGGGATTGACAACAGAGGCATCTCCCTGTGTCACCACACTCACACCCCCGCTATTCACCAAGGGAACACCACCCTCCAACCCTTTACACCACGAGGTCTGCGCCTCCCAGGGTTGGCTAATGACGAGGGTTGAAATTTGCCCCTTCTCCCCCACAGCGCACCTGCTGCTCACAACGGAGAGGGAGGGGCCTGGGATATGGAGGAAAAATACACTCCCTGGTCGCCTTCCTTCACACGACCAGGAGGGGGGTTCTTTGGTGGTATGGAAGGTTTGGCGTGAGCCCCACGGACTATCACACCAGTCTACTCACTACCGGGACGTACCCCTTCACCTCGGGGAACCCCAGACAGCACCATGGGGACCAACTCCACCCACCTGTCTGGGTATGTCAGCCTGTATGAACAAGTCCTGCTCCCCAGCAGCGACTCAAGGGGCTTCATTGCCAGACGCTATTTAATTTCCTGGTTGAGCCAAACGGGAGGCCCCAGACCCTGATAAATTCTGTTGAACTGCTTCAACACACCATGCAGCTCCTCACTCACCTCAATGAGGCCCAGCAGCAAATACCCACAGGTCTGAACATGGCCTGAGGCTAACCAGAAAAAAGTAAGGTTGGTGATAATGTCACGTGCCCCGTCCTGTGTGACGCGGCCCGCAGGCCGATAACTAATACAATAAGACAAGGGAATAGGGAAAACCTGGGCAACAATAACAATGGTGGCCCTGCGATAGGGAACGGGGAAGTGGAGACCTTCTGCACTCCCCTGAGTCAGTGTCTCTACACTCCTAACGTTCCCTAGGCCGGTTCCGCACCGGGCGACGATCAGGAACCTAAAAACCCTGACTTGCCCTGCACCTAAACCCTCTCTAGGGAAATGGTCAGTGCGGAAACAATCCCACCACTGCACTAAACACACATAAGGAAGAGTAACAAAACAAGGGAAACACCACATAGCTTTGCTCTGTTGCTTACACTCCCAGCAACAGAGCCCACCACCTGCGTGCATCTTTTCCTCCGACCGGATCCAACACCATAGTGCAGCCTTGGAGCAAACAGAGTCCAGCACCTGCGTCCAGCTGGCCAGAAACAGAGTCCAGCAAATGAGTCCAGCTTTTCTGCCAAAGAGTCCAACATTTTGAGTCCAGCTTTCCAGCAACCGAATCCAGCATCTTGAGTGCAGCTCTACACCATAGCTGCCACTCCACCAAGCCATGCAAGAACTCCTTGCTGACACCATAGCTGCGACTCCACCAAGCCATGCCAGCCCTCCTTGCAGACACCATAGCTGACACTCCAGGACTGTCACTGAGCTGCCCGTGACTCTCCTTCAGCTCCATTCTTCACCCAGGCTTGCTTGCAAATGAGAAACTAATCACCAACCGTGATTGACACACCTGACACTCTCTTATAGAGTCATCACACCTGTAACATAATTGCGTGCACAAACTAAAGTAACCAAGTGCAATGACGCTCACCACCACCAGGGGGCAAATTTAGAACAAAAGACACCATAGTGCAATAATCCTAATGGCCACCGGGGGCAAAACCACCTTTGGCACAAAGCCAAAGGAGAAAAAAAGGTTACTTTGTGCATTTAATCTGTCAGATCCAACCTGGATCATGACAATTGGTAAGAGAGACAGCAAGGGTGAGTTCGTATGGGATACATAATGTGATGGATGCCCCTATAGCATTAGAAGAGAGAAAGATGGTTCTAAAGGATTCCAAAATTACCCAATTTTTTCGGGTGGCTCCAGGCCATCACCCCAAGAGAAAAAGGGAAGAAGAGGGTGTAGGGGGAGTGGATGTTCTAGAAAAGGGGGATATTCAAAATCAGGAGACCACACTAAAGAGATAAAAAGCCAGCCCCAGAAGGGATTAGATGTAATAAGAGGGTTGTACTGAAAAGGAATTGGGCATTTATAATCTTTCCAAATACACTCTTACACAGGAGGAGAAATCCCTTTTGAGAAATGGACTCTCCTTTTGCCCCACTGCGGATTTAGATACTATTTCATTGTATTTGGATCTCAATGAATTTCTCCAGAAACTCACCATACAAAGGCATTTTATATTAGAAGAGAAAAACAAAAGTAGAACCAATATTTAGAAATTTCCTAGTGTTCAAGAAGAGTCAGAGTCCACTAAGAACATGCTACATGTTGAGGTTAGGAATCCCAATGATAATAATAATAATACATTTTATTTCTATAGCACCGACATATTCCGCAGCACTTTACATTTCAGAGGGGACTTGTACAGACAATAGACATTACAGCATAACAATAACCACATAGATCATAACAGACACCAAGAGGAGTGAGGGCCCTGCTCACAAGCTTACAGTCTATGAGGAAAGAGGGAGACACGAAAGGTGGGTGGTAACAGTTGCCCTGATTGTATGGACCAGCCATAATGTTAAGTGTGTAACAGTACAGACACAGAGGGCTAATGGATGCATAAAGCATGTGGGAACATGATGCGGGAACCTGGTTATGGTAAAACTTTTGCCTGTGCCACAGGATAAATTTTATCCTCTTCAACATAAGAGGTCCCATATTGAGACATTCCAGCAACTTGTTTTGAAGGAAATTAGGGAAATTTCACGACCAAAGAGGAGGTGCAACTTACAGTCATATGTTAAAGTTTGGGCACCCCTATTAATGTTAACCTTTTTTCTTTATAACAATTTTGGTTTTTGTAACAGCTATTTCAGTTTCATATATCTAATAACTGATGGACTCAGTTATATTTCTGGATTCAAATGAGGTTTATTGTACTAACAGAAAATGTGCAATCTGCATTTAAACAAAATTTGACCGATGCAAAAGTATGGGCACCCTTATCATTTTCTTGATTTGACCACTCCTAACTACTTTTTACTGACTTCCTGAAGCACTAAATTGTTTTTGTAACCTCACTGAGCTTTGAACTTCATAGCCAGGTGTATCAAATCATGAGAAAAGGTATTTAAGGTGGCCACTTGCAAGTCGTTCTATTAGATTCTCCTATGAAGAGTGGCATCATGGGCTCCTCAAAACAACTCTCAAATGATCTGAAAACAAAGATTATTCAACATAGCTTTTCAGGGGAAGGATACAAAAAGTTGTCTCAGAGATTTAACCTGTCAGTTTCCACTGTGAGGAGCATAGTAAGGAAATAGAAGAACACAGGTACAGTTCTTGTTAAGCCCAGAAGTGGCAGGCCAAGAAAAATATCAGAAAGGCAGAGAAGAAGAATGGTGAGAACAGTCAAGGACAATCCACAGACCACCTCCAAAGACCGGCAGCATCATCTCGCTGCAGATGGTGTCACTGTGCATCGGTCAACAATACAGTGCACTTTGCACAAGGAGAAGCTGTATGGGAGAGTGATGCGAGAGAAGCCGTTTCTGCAAGCACGCCACAAACAGAGTCGCCTGAGGTCTGCAAAAGCACATTGGGACAAGCCAGTTACATTGTGGAAGAAGGTCCTGTGGACTGATGAAACAAAGATTGAGTTGTTTGGTCATACAAAAAGGCGTTATGTATGGAGGCTAAAATACACAGCATTCCAAGAAAAACACTTGCTACCCACAGTAAAATTTGGTGGAGGTTCCATCATGCTTTGGGGCTGTGTGGCCAATGCCGGCACCGGAAATCTTGTTAAAGTTGAGGGTCGCATGGATTCAACTCAGTATCAGCAGATTCTTGACAATAATGTGCAAGAATCAGTGACGAAGTTGAAGTTACACAGGGGATGGATATTTCAGCAAGACAATGATCCAAAACACCGCTCCAAATCTACTCAGGCATTCATGCAGAGGAACAATTACAATGTTCTGGAATGGCCATCCCAGTCCCCAGGCCTGAATATCATTGAACATCTGTGGGATGATTTGAAGCGGGCTGTCCATGCTCGGCGACCATCAAACTTAACTGAACTGGAATTGTTTTGTAAACAGGAATGGTCACAAATACCTTCATCCAGGATCCAGGATCTCATTAATAGCTACAGGAAGCGACTAGAGGCTGTTATTTTTGCAAAAGGAGGATCTACCAAATATTAATGTCACTTTTATGTTGAGGTGCCTATACTTTTGCACTGGTCAAATTTTGTTTAAATGCAGATTGCACATTTTCTGTTAGTACAATAAACCTCATTTGAATCCAGAAATATAACTGAGTCCATCAGTTATTAGATATATGAAACTGAAATAGCTGTTGCAAAAACCAAAATTGTTATAAAGAAAAAAGGTTAACATTAATAGGGGTGCCCAAACTTTTACATATGACTGTAAGTAAGGGTGAGAGAGA
This sequence comes from Dendrobates tinctorius, assembly GCF_039654945.1. Taxonomy (NCBI): domain Eukaryota; kingdom Metazoa; phylum Chordata; class Amphibia; order Anura; family Dendrobatidae; genus Dendrobates; species Dendrobates tinctorius. The sequence goes on along the minus strand of NW_027361813.1, from coordinate 2,399,324 downwards.
AGCTATCACCTCTATTAGGGATAATGAAGATATCGTCATACGTAGTGCCGATAAGGGAGGGGGGATAGTAATAATGGACAGGGCATGGTATATAGAGGAAGGGAGAAGGATTTTGGAAGATGAGGATTTTTATGAGAAATTAGAAGATGATCCAAATATTGAAATTTTTTTGAATTATAATTCTTTGATTAAGGGAGCCTATGAGAGGGAAATCATTAACAAAAAAGAATGCAAGTTTATTGATATTGCACCATATAAAGTACCTTTTTTATATTTTTTACCCAAATTGCACAAGGACCCGAGTAACCCCCCAGGTAGGCCCATCATATCGGGCATCGGGTCCATAACATGTAAGTTATCTCACTACGTAGATTTATTCTTACAGAAATATGTAAAACAGTTAAAATCCTTCTTGCGGGACTCATCGCAACTTATCAGTGAGCTGAGGAATTTACCCCCAATGAAGGGATGCATCCTGATAACACTGGATGTCACAGCCCTTTATAACAGAATATCGCATGAACTAGGCATCACAGTGGTTAATGGCTGCTTAATGAATGATACTACTATGCCAGCTGAACAAAGGGAATTCATACTGAAAGCCATCTCGCTCATCCTGAGTAATAATGTGTTCTCTTTTGAGGGGGATCTCTACCGCCAGTTAAAGGGCTTCACAATGGGGACGAGATTCGCACCCAGTTATGTCCATTTATTCATGGGTGCGGTGGAGTCCGTCTTCATTGCGCAGCCCAGTCTTGAAAAAGAAGGGGTGGCCTTTTACCGAAGGTTTATTGATGATTTGTTTATCCTATGGAGGGGGTCGGTTGAAGAGGCAGAAACATTTGCTAACAATCCCAATATGAATGATTAGGGACTAACCTTTACGGCTACCATTTCCACCGATTCCATTCAGTATTTGGACTTATGGGTGCGGCTTGACGGCCTGGGGATGGTGTCCACTGCAACACACTTCAAACCGGTTGATGTCAACAGTTACCTCTGGTTTGACAGTGGTCACCTCCCCGGGTGGGTGAAGAATGTACCCTATGGCCAATACTGGAGAATAAGGAAAAATTGCACTTCTGACCAACACTTCCAAACTGAATCTAGAATACTCAGGAAGAGGTTTGTGGAGAAAGGATACCCAAAAAATCTTTTAAAAGATGCTTATAAGAGGACATGTAATTTTACACAAGATTTGTGTTTAAAGAAAATGGAGGATAAAAATAGGAAATCTGGAGAGGAATAAACGGCGTTTGATAACCACCTTCTGTCATTCGAGATCAATTGTGTGTAAATTGCTGGAGAAATATTGGTTCATCCTACAAGGAAATCCTCTTTTGGCTCCAATGATTCCCGATAAACCAAATATTATTTATAGAAAAAATAGAAGTTTAAAGACTTTGGTAGCACCAAGCAACATAACGCGGAAATATAAAACACCATATGGAAATGATAATAGCAGCTGGGGCTGTTTTGCATGTAAAGTACCCAAGTGCTTGTGTTGTGGAGTGATTCGGGATAATGCGAGGGATTTTCATTCTAACACTACCAATGAGACATTCCAGATCAAGCACAAGGTTACTTGTCAGTCCACCTATATCATCTATCTATTGGAATGCCCGTGTGGGCTTCAATATGTGGGAAGGACCATCCAAACAGCCCATGCAAGATTGACAGAACATCCGCTCGGGTTACCAATTACTCAGTGTGTCCCGACACTTCGCAGGGAGTCACAATAAGGATCCAGGAAAGATAAGATTGACCATCATTGACCATATCAAGGAGCTTGGTGAAGGGAGGCTGAGTCACCTTATCAGGAGAGAAAGTTACTGGATGTTTAAGTTGGGTACATTATATTCAGAGGGACTGAATCTCACTATGGAGAAAGTTTCCAGGTAGGGCTAATAGTTTAGTGATTATGATTGATTTCTCTTTTTATGTGCCATATGTAGCTTTTTAAAAGAAGAGGGTTTTTTTGGGGGGGGTTTGTTTGTTTTTTATTTGGACAGGGTTTATCATTAGTTTTTTATGGAATATTAATGAATGTTGTAACCTGCAAAATGTATAATGATTGTCTAACGAATGTTTTTTTTACAATGTTTTTATTTTTAATGTTTTTATTGGGATGTAAGGGTTAACGCGCAATATCAAGGGGAGGTCGCATAGGACTGTGGGTTGTTCCAACTAGGGCTACCTATAAAGGCTGCAATAACTGATGCTTCCTTTATTCCACCTGAGGAAGACGGCTGTGACCGTGGAAACGCGTTGTGGGTATTGGAGGAAGAATAACAGTTGTTTTTTACCCTTTTTTCTGGTTTCTCTCCTTTAGCGCTCCTACAGGCCGCTTTTTTTTTTGCTTCACAGAATACTTTTGAAAGGCACTGTATCTATTTGTGGACATAGAAATAAAGAACACTTGTCTTTGATTATTCAGCGGTGTGATCCGACAACTCTTTTCTTCCTCTTCTATCTGATCACTGCTGTGGTTCCTGTACGCTTCGCTGTCTGATGACGGCTGGTAACAACAACCCCCAGTATCTCCCTGCCATTGTTAGAGACTTCCCGGGAGTTGTAGGGTCACCATTGTATAGGGGGCTGACCTGACAGTGCAATGGATCGCTGCACTACCCTTGGTAATGTACTCATGTACCGATAATGGTCCTGCTGATGTATTTACAGTGCCTTGAAAAAGTATTCATACCTTGTGTGTTCTCTGCTCTATGTAGGAACAGAAAGTCTCTTTTCCCTCCATTTATCATCCCCCCTTCAATTCTTGACTCAGTTGCTCCCACCCTCCCCTGCCTGAGACCTTTGCAGTGACTCATGACTTGTGCAGGGAAAACTGATCGCCTGTTTTTATACAGCGCTTAGAAGGATTCTCAGCTTTTAATCACGTGATGTCATAGTCCTAATGGAAAACAGAAGACTTATCTGGGTAGAAAGGCAAAAGGAGCAATTGTAAGTGCACAGGGCTGTATAACATGAGGACTGAGATATATTAAGAGGATAGACATTTTGATGGCAGGAGGAGGAGGACTCAAGTGTCAGTGACAGAAGTCTCCCTGCTTCTTTGGAGGTAGAGGTCGGCCCCTTGACCACTCGGCCTCTTTTACTGCTGCAGAGGTTGGTCAGTGCTATGTCCCCCCCCCCGAGCGATCGATAGGCCTCAGCCTTCATTGAGTAATAGAAGCTTTGCAGGTCTCATTTATTGTAACTGTGATCCCCAGATGATAATATACACCGCAGCCCCACGGTATCTCCTGCGCCCCGCGCCTCTTTGGCATTAAATTATTATCATTATTTATTATTATAGCGCCATTTATTGCATTTACAATAGAATATGACCTTTGCTATAGTTTGTGTATTGCCCATTCATTGATGTGGCGTGTGATGGCTCCGCTGGATTCATAGTGTTCATGAGTTGTCAGACGTTTGAGGTTGGACGCTTTTTATAGTTTTAGGCTTGATGCCGTTCCCGTATTTTTGGCTTTGAAGCTTTCTCGTTGTTTTGGGGATATGTGGGTTATTTTGGTGTTTTAGGGTGTGATGCGTTCCTTACCTGTGATATTAAATTGAGTAGCGTTGAGTTCATTGAGCAGACGATCCAGCTCACATATTCCGCCTCCGACACTCACAGGCACAGCAGGGGGGCTGCACTTCTTTACTGTGCTGCAAAAAAGAAGGAACGAAGTGTCTGTGTGAACTATGCCGAGGGAAGAGCTGACAATTCCTGACAACAAGGAGCGCGAGGGACACTGAACCTGTACAGATGGGTCCGGTCTGCGGTGACGTCCCCGGGGTCAGCGTCTGCCGAGGTCAGGGCTGTCTGAGGGGGTACAGTAACGTGGACGATGAAGCGGACATGGCGACTGGTGGAAGGCTATAACCTCACCGGGGCCGGCCTCACCTGGGCGCTGTATGGAGGTGGTGTAGGACGCTGCTCAGACATCTCAGAGGATTCAGGACCATCAGTCAACAAGACTGGACATCGAGTGGGAGAAGTGACCTGCAGGTCGGCCAGCAAGGCATCTGAGAGAGACAGAGGGTCAGCGGCCATTGTGTCCCGAATCTGCATCAGGACCATATACGAGACCGACCAATGAGAACTCACCCAGGTCCTCCATCGCTCCACCGAAGCCCGGGCAGATCTGGAGGCCAAACCAAGAGGAGCAGATGAGGGACCAAAACCAGGAAGAGACAGCCAGTGTCAGCGAGAGAGTGCAGAGGAGCCGCGCAAGACTCACATGGAAGGAAAGAGACAGTAACCATGAGAGCTCAGGCTAAGGAAAAGGAGAGACCATTGTAAGGAAAGAGACAGCCAGTGTCAGCGAGAGAGTGCAGAGGAGCCGCGCGAGACTCACATGGAAGGAAAGAGACAGTAACCATGAGAGCTCAGGCTAAGGAAAAGGAGAGACCATTGTAAGGAAAGAGACAGCCAGTGTCAGCGAGAGAGTGCAGAGGAGCCGCGCGAGACTCACATGGAAGGAAAGAGACAGTAACCATGAGAGCTCAGGCTAAGGAAGAGGAGAGACCATTGTAAGGAAAGAGACAGCCAGTGTCAGCGAGAGAGTGCAGAGGAGCCGCGTGAGACTCACATGGAAGGAAAGAGACAGTAACCATGAGAGCTCAGGCAAAGGAAAAGGAGAGACCATTGTAAGGAAAGAGACAGCCAGTGTCAGCGAGAGAGTGCAGAGGAGCCGCGCGAGACTCACATGGAAGGAAAGAGACAGTAACCATGAGAGCTCAGGCAAAGGAAAAGGAGAGACCATTGTAAGGAAAGAGACAGCCAGTGTCAGCGAGAGAGTGCAGAGGAGCCGCGCGAGACTCACATGGAAGGAAAGAGACAGTAACCATGAGAGCTCAGGCTAAGGAAAAGGAGAGACCAATGTAAGGAAAGAGACAGCCAGTGTCAGCGAGAGAGTGCAGAGGAGCCGCGCGAGACTCACATGGAAGGAAAGAGACAGTAACCATGAGAGCTCAGGCTAAGGAAAAGGAGAGACCATTGTAAGGAAAGAGACAGCCAGTGTCAGCGAGAGAGTGCAGAGGAGCCGCGCGAGACTCACATGGAAGGAAAGAGACAGTAACCATGAGAGCTCAGGCTAAGGAAGAGGAGAGACCATTGTAAGGAAAGAGACAGCCAGTGTCAGCGAGAGAGTGCAGAGGAGCCGCGCGAGACTCACATGGAAGGAAAGAGACAGTAACCATGAGAGCTCAGGCTAAGGAAAAGGAGAGACCATTGTAAGGAAAGAGACAGCCAGTGTCAGCGAGAGAGTGCAGAGGAGCCGCGCGAGACTCACATGGAAGGAAAGAGACAGTAACCATGAGAGCTCAGGCTAAGGAAAAGGAGAGACCATTGTAAGGAAAGAGACAGCCAGTGTCAGCGAGAGAGTGCAGAGGAGCCGCGTGAGACTCACATGGAAGGAAAGAGACAGTAACCATGAGAGCTCAGGCTAAGGAAGAGGAGAGACCATTGTAAGGAAAGAGACAGCCAGTGTCAGCGAGAGAGTGCAGAGGAGCCGCGCGAGACTCACATGGAAGGAAAGAGACAGTAACCATGAGAGCTCAGGCTAAGGAAAAGGAGAGACCATTGTAAGGAAAGAGACAGCCAGTGTCAGCGAGAGAGTGCAGAGGAGCCGCGCGAGACTCACATGGAAGGAAAGAGACAGTAACCATGAGAGCTCAGGCAAAGGAAAAGGAGAGACCATTGTAAGGAAAGAGACAGCCAGTGTCAGCGAGAGAGTGCAGAGGAGCCGCGCGAGACTCACATGGAAGGAAAGAGACAGTAACCATGAGAGCTCAGGCTAAGGAAAAGGAGAGACCATTGTAAGGAAAGAGACAGCCAGTGTCAGCGAGAGAGTGCAGAGGAGCAGCGCGAGACTCACATGGAAGGAAAGAGACAGTAACCATGAGAGCTCAGGCAAAGGAAAAGGAGAGACCATTGTAAGGAAAGAGACAGCCAGTGTCAGCGAGAGAGTGCAGAGGAGCCGCGCGAGACTCACATGGAAGGAAAGAGACAGTAACCATGAGAGCTCAGGCTAAGGAAAAGGAGAGACCATTGTAAGGAAAGAGACAGCCAGTGTCAGCGAGAGAGTGCAGAGGAGCCGCGCGAGACTCACATGGAAGGAAAGAGACAGTAACCATGAGAGCTCAGGCAAAGGAAAAGGAGAGACCATTGTAAGGAAAGAGACAGCCAGTGTCAGCGAGAGAGTGCAGAGGAGCCGCGCGAGACTCACATGGAAGGAAAGAGACAGTAACCATGAGAGCTCAGGCTAAGGAAAAGGAGAGACCATTGTAAGGAAAGAGACAGCCAGTGTCAGCGAGAGAGTGCAGAGGAGCCGCGCGAGACTCACATGGAAGGAAAGAGACAGTAACCATGAGAGCTCAGGCAAAGGAAAAGGAGAGACCATTGTAAGGAAAGAGACAGCCAGTGTCAGCGAGAGAGTGCAGAGGAGCCGCGCGAGACTCACATGGAAGGAAAGAGACAGTAACCATGAGAGCTCAGGCTAAGGAAAAGGAGAGACCATTGTAAGGAAAGAGACAGCCAGTGTCAGCGAGAGAGTGCAGAGGAGCCGCGCGAGACTCACATGGAAGGAAAGAGACAGTAACCATGAGAGCTCAGGCAAAGGAAAAGGAGAGACCATTGTAAGGAAAGAGACAGCCAGTGTCAGCGAGAGAGTGCAGAGGAGCCACGCGAGACTCACATGGAAGGAAAGAGACAGTAACCATGAGAGCTCAGGCTAAGGAAAAGGAGAGACCATTGTAAGGAAAGAGACAGCCAGTGTCAGCGAGAGAGTGCAGAGGAGCCGCGCGAGACTCACATGGAAGGAAAGAGACAGTAACCATGAGAGCTCAGGCAAAGGAAAAGGAGAGACCATTGTAAGGAAAGAGACAGCCAGTGTCAGCGAGAGAGTGCAGAGGAGCCGCGCGAGACTCACATGGAAGGAAAGAGACAGTAACCATGAGAGCTCAGGCTAAGGAAAAGGAGAGACCATTGTAAGGAAAGAGACAGCCAGTGTCAGCGAGAGAGTGCAGAGGAGCCGCGCGAGACTCACATATAAGGAAAGAGACAGTAACCATGAGAGCTCAGGCAAAGGAAAAGGAGAGACCATTGTAAGGAAAGAGACAGCCAGCGTCAGCGAGAGAGTGCAGAGGAGCCGCGCGAGACTCACATGGAAGGAAAGAGACAGTAACCATGAGAGCTCAGGCTAAGGAAAAGGAGAGACCATTGTAAGGAAAGAGACAGCCAGCGTCAGCGAGAGAGTGCAGAGGAGCCGCGCGAGACTCACATATCAGGAAAGAGACAGTAACCATGAGAGCTCAGGCAAAGGAAAAGGAGAGACCATTGTAAGGAAAGAGACAGCCAGCGTCAGCGAGAGAGTGCAGAGGAGCCGCGCGAGACTCACATATAAGGAAAGAGACAGTAACCATGAGAGCTCAGGCAAAGGAAAAGGAGAGACCATTGTAAGGAAAGAGACAGCCAGCGTCAGCGAGAGAGTGCAGAGGAGCCGCGCGAGACTCACATGGAAGGAAAGAGACAGTAAACATGAGAGCTCAGGCAAAGGAAAAGGAGAGACCATTGTAAGGAAAGAGACAGCCAGTGTCAGCGAGAGAGTGCAGAGGAGCCGCGCGAGACTCACATGGAAGGAAAGAGACAGTAACCATGAGAGCTCAGGCTAAGGAAAAGGAGAGACCATTGTAAGGAAAGAGACAGCCAGTGTCAGCGAGAGAGTGCAGAGGAGCCGCGCGAGACTCACATGGAAGGAAAGAGACAGTAACCATGAGAGCTCAGGCAAAGGAAAAGGAGAGACCATTGTAAGGAAAGAGACAGCCAGTGTCAGCGAGAGAGTGCAGAGGAGCCGCGCGAGACTCACATGGAAGGAAAGAGACAGTAACCATGAGAGCTCAGGCTAAGGAAAAGGAGAGACCATTGTAAGGAAAGAGACAGCCAGCGTCAGCGAGAGAGTGCAGAGGAGCCGCGCGAGACTCACATATAAGGAAAGAGACAGTAACCATGAGAGCTCAGGCAAAGGAAAAGGAGAGACCATTGTAAGGAAAGAGACAGCCAGCGTCAGCGAGAGAGTGCAGAGGAGCCGCGCGAGACTCACATATAAGGAAAGAGACAGTAACCATGAGAGCTCAGGCAAAGGAAAAGGAGAGACCATTGTAAGGAAAGAGACAGCCAGCGTCAGCGAGAGAGTGCAGAGGAGCCGCGCGAGACTCACATGGAAGGAAAGAGACAGTAACCATGAGAGCTCAGGCTAAGGAAAAGGAGAGACCATTGTAAGGAAAGAGACAGCCAGTGTCAGCGAGAGAGTGCAGAGGAGCCGCGCGAGACTCACATGGAAGGAAAGAGACAGTAACCATGAGAGCTCAGGCTAAGGAAGAGGAGAGACCATTGTAAGGAAAGAGACAGCCAGTGTCAGCGAGAGAGTGCAGAGGAGCCGCGCGAGACTCACATGGAAGGAAAGAGACAGTAACCATGAGAGCTCAGGCAAAGGAAAAGGAGAGACCATTATAAGGAAAGAGACAGCCAGCGTCAGCGAGAGAGTGCAGAGGAGCCGCGCGAGACTCACATATAAGGAAAGAGACAGTAACCAGGAGAGCTCAGGCTAAGGAAGAGGAGAGACCATTGTAAGGAAAGAGACAGCCAGCGTCAGCGAGAGAGTGCAGAGGAGCCGCGCGAGACTCACATATAAGGAAAGAGACAGTAACCATGAGAGCTCAGGCAAAGGAAAAGGAGAGACCATTGTAAGGAAAGAGACAGCCAGCGTCAGCGAGAGAGTGCAGAGGAGCCGCGCGAGACTCACATGGAAGGAAAGAGACAGTAACCATGAGAGCTCAGGCTAAGGAAAAGGAGAGACCATTGTAAGGAAAGAGACAGCCAGTGTCAGCGAGAGAGTGCAGAGGAGCCGCGCGAGACTCACATGGAAGGAAAGAGACAGTAACCATGAGAGCTCAGGCAAAGGAAAAGGAGAGACCATTGTAAGGAAAGAGACAGCCAGCGTCAGCGAGAGAGTGCAGAGGAGCCGCGCGAGACTCACATATAAGGAAAGAGACAGTAACCATGAGAGCTCAGGCAAAGGAAAAGGAGAGACCATTGTAAGGAAAGAGACAGCCAGCGTCAGCGAGAGAGTGCAGAGGAGCCGCGCGAGACTCACATGGAAGGAAAGAGACAGTAACCATGAGAGCTCAGGCTAAGGAAAAGGAGAGACCATTGTAAGGAAAGAGACAGCCAGTGTCAGCGAGAGAGTGCAGAGGAGCCGCGCGAGACTCACATGGAAGGAAAGAGACAGTAACCATGAGAGCTCAGGCTAAGGAAGAGGAGAGACCATTGTAAGGAAAGAGACAGCCAGTGTCAGCGAGAGAGTGCAGAGGAGCCGCGCGAGACTCACATGGAAGGAAAGAGACAGTAACCATGAGAGCTCAGGCTAAGGAAAAGGAGAGACCATTGTAAGGAAAGAGACAGCCAGTGTCAGCGAGAGAGTGCAGAGGAGCCGCGCGAGACTCACATATAAGGAAAGAGACAGTAACCATGAGAGCTCAGGCTAAGGAAGAGGAGAGACCATTGTAAGGAAAGAGACAGCCAGCGTCAGCGAGAGAGTGCAGAGGAGCCGCGCTAGACTCACATATAAGGAAAGAGACAGTAACCATGAGAGCTCAGGCTAAGGAAGAGGAGAGACCATTGTAAGGAAAGAGACAGCCAGCGTCAGCGAGAGAGTGCAGAGGAGCCGCGCGAGACTCACATATAAGGAAAGAGACAGTAACCATGAGAGCTCAGGCAAAGGAAAAGGAGCGACCATTGTAAGGAAAGAGACAGCCAGCGTCAGCGAGAGAGTGCAGAGGAGCCGCGCTAGACTCACATATAAGGAAAGAGACAGTAACCATGAGAGCTCAGGCTAAGGAAGAGGAGAGACCATTGTAAGGAAAGAGACAGCCAGCGTCAGCGAGAGAGTGCAGAGGAGCCGCGCGAGACTCACATATAAGGAAAGAGACAGTAACCATGAGAGCTCAGGCTAAGGAAGAGGAGAGACCATTGTAAGGAAAGAGACAGCCAGCGTCAGCGAGAGAGTGCAGAGGAGCCGCGCGACACTCACATATAAGGAAAGAGACAGTAACCATGAGAGCTCAGGCTAAGGAAGAGGAGAGACCATTGTAAGGAAAGAGACAGCTGGAGTCAGCGAGAGAGTGCAGAGGAGCCGCGCGAGACTCACATGGAAGGAAAGAGACAGTAACCATGAGAGCTCAGGCAAAGGAAAAGGAGAGACCATTGTAAGGAAAGAGACAGCCAGCGTCAGCGAGAGAGTGCAGAGGAGCCGCGCGAGACTCACATATAAGGAAAGAGACAGTAACCATGAGAGCTCAGGCTAAGGAAGAGGAGAGACCATTGTAAGGAAAGAGACAGCCAGCGTCAGCGAGAGAGTGCAGAGGAGCCGCGCGAGACTCACATATAAGGAAAGAGACAGTAACCATGAGAGCTCAGGCTAAGGAAGAGGAGAGACCATTGTAAGGAAAGAGACAGCCAGCGTCAGCGAGAGAGTGCAGAGGAGCCGCGCGAGACTCACATGGAAGGAAAGAGACAGTAACCATGAGAGCTCAGGCAAAGGAAAAGGAGAAACCATTGTAAGGAAAGAGACAGCCAGTGTCAGCGAGAGAGTGCAGAGGAGCCGCGCGAGACTCACATGGAAGGAAAGAGACAGTAACCAGGAGAGCTCAGGCAAAGGAAAAGGAGAAACCATTGTAAGGAAAGAGACAGCCAGCGTCAGCGAGAGAGTGCAGAGGAGCCGCGCGAGACTCACATATAAGGAAAGAGACAGTAACCATGAGAGCTCAGGCAAAGGAAAAGGAGAAACCATTGTAAGGAAAGAGACAGCCAGTGTCAGCGAGAGAGTGCAGAGGAGCCGCGCGAGACTCACATGGAAGGAAAGAGACAGTAACCATGAGAGCTCAGGCAAAGGAAAAGGAGAGACCATTGTAAGGAAAGAGACAGCCAGCGTCAGCGAGAGAGTGCAGAGGAGCCGCGCGAGACTCACATGGAAGGAAAGAGACAGTAACCATGAGAGCTCAGGCAAAGGAAAAGGAGAGACCATTGTAAGGAAAGAGACAGCCAGTGTCAGCGAGAGAGTGCAGAGGAGCCGCGCGAGACTCACATGGAAGGAAAGAGACAGTAACCATGAGAGCTCAGGCTAAGGAAGAGGAGAGACCATTGTAAGGAAAGAGACAGCCAGCGTCAGCGAGAGAGTGCAGAGGAGCCGCGCGAGACTCACATATAAGGAAAGAGACAGTAACCATGAGAGCTCAGGCTAAGGAAGAGGAGAGACCATTGTAAGGAAAGAGACAGCTGGAGTCAGCGAGAGAGTGCAGAGGAGCCGCGCGAGACTCACATGGAAGGAAAGAGACAGTAACCATGAGAGCTCAGGCAAAGGAAAAGGAGAGACCATTGTAAGGAAAGAGACAGCCAGCGTCAGCGAGAGAGTGCAGAGGAGCCGCGCGAGACTCACATATAAGGAAAGAGACAGTAACCATGAGAGCTCAGGCTAAGGAAGAGGAGAGACCATTGTAAGGAAAGAGACAGCCAGCGTCAGCGAGAGAGTGCAGAGGAGCCGCGCGAGACTCACATATAAGGAAAGAGACAGTAACCATGAGAGCTCAGGCTAAGGAAGAGGAGAGACCATTGTAAGGAAAGAGACAGCCAGCGTCAGCGAGAGAGTGCAGAGGAGCCGCGCGAGACTCACATGGAAGGAAAGAGACAGTAACCATGAGAGCTCAGGCAAAGGAAAAGGAGAAACCATTGTAAGGAAAGAGACAGCCAGTGTCAGCGAGAGAGTGCAGAGGAGCCGCGCGAGACTCACATGGAAGGAAAGAGACAGTAACCAGGAGAGCTCAGGCAAAGGAAAAGGAGAAACCATTGTAAGGAAAGAGACAGCCAGCGTCAGCGAGAGAGTGCAGAGGAGCCGCGCGAGACTCACATATAAGGAAAGAGACAGTAACCATGAGAGCTCAGGCAAAGGAAAAGGAGAAACCATTGTAAGGAAAGAGACAGCCAGTGTCAGCGAGAGAGTGCAGAGGAGCCGCGCGAGACTCACATGGAAGGAAAGAGACAGTAACCATGAGAGCTCAGGCAAAGGAAAAGGAGAGACCATTGTAAGGAAAGAGACAGCCAGCGTCAGCGAGAGAGTGCAGAGGAGCCGCGCGAGACTCACATGGAAGGAAAGAGACAGTAACCAGGAGAGCTCAGGCTAAGGAAGAGGAGAGACCATTGTAAGGAAAGAGACAGCTGGAGTCACCATGAGATTGCAGACTAGAGATGGGGAGAGTCCAGTGTGATGAAATAGACAGCTCGTGTCATTCTGAGAGTGCAGACTAGAGATGGGGAGAGTCCAGTGTGACGAAATAGACAGCTCGTGTCATTCTGAGAGTGCAGACAAGAGATGGGGAGAGTCCAGTGTGACGAAATAGACAGCTCGTGTCATTCTGAGAGTGCAGACTAGAGATGGGGAGAGTCCAGTGTGACGAAATAGACAGCTCGTGTCATTCTGAGAGTGCAGACTAGAGATGGGGAGAGTCCAGTGTGACGAAATAGACAGCTCGTGTCATTCTGAGAGTGCAGACTAGAGATGGGGAGAGTCCAGTGTGATGAAATAGACAGCTCGTGTCATTCTGAGAGTGCAGACTAGAGATGGGGAGAGTCCAGTGTGATGAAATAGACAGCTCGTGTCATTCTGAGAGTGCAGACTAGAGATGGGGAGAGTCCAGTGTGATGAAATAGACAGCTCGTGTCATTCTGAGAGTGCAGACTAGAGATGGGGAGAGTCCAGTGTGATGAAATAGACAGCTCGTGTCATTCTGAGAGTGCAGACTAGAGATGGGGAGAGTCCAGTGTGACGAAATAGACAGCTCGTGTCATTCTGAGAGTGCTGACTAGAGATGGGGAGAGTCCAATGTGATGAAATAGACAGCTCGTGTCATTCTGAGAGTGCAGACTAGAGAAGGGGAGAGTCCAGTGTGACGAAATAGACAGCTCGTGTCATTCTGAGAGTGCAGACAAGAGATGGGGAGAGTCCAGTGTGATGAAATAGACAGCTCGTGTCATTCTGAGAGTGCAGACTAGAGATGGGGAGAGTCCAGTGTGATGAAATAGACAGCTCGTGTCATTCTGAGAGTGCAGACTAGAGATGGGGAGAGTCCAGTGTGACGAAATAGACAGCTCGTGTCATTCTGAGAGTGCAGACTAGAGATGGGGAGAGTCCAGTGTGATGAAATAGACAGCTCGTGTCATTCTGAGAGTGCAGACTAGAGAAGGGGAGAGTCCAGTGTGACGAAATAGACAGCTCGTGTCATTCTGAGAGTGCAGACTAGAGATAGGGAGAGTCCAGTGTGATAAAATAGACAGCTCGTGTCATTCTGAGAGTGCAGACTAGAGATGGGGAGAGTCCAGTGTGATGAAATAGACAGCTCGTGTCATTCTGAGAGTGCAGACTAGAGATAGGGAGAGTCCAGTGTGATAAAATAGACAGCTCGTGTCATTCTGAGAGTGCAGACTAGAGATGGGGAGAGTCCAGTGTGATGAAATAGACAGCTCGTGTCATTCTGAGAGTGCAGACTAGAGATGGGGAGAGTCCAGTGTGACGAAATAGACAGCTCGTGTCATTCTGAGAGTGCAGACTAGAGATAGGGAGAGTCCAGTGTGATAAAATAGACAGCTCGTGTCATTCTGAGAGTGCAGACTAGAGATGGGGAGAGTCCAGTGTGATGAAATAGACAGCTCGTGTCATTCTGAGAGTGCAGACTAGAGATGGGGAGAGTCCAGTGTGATGAAATAGACAGCTCGTGTCATTCTGAGAGTGCAGACTAGAGATGGGGAGAGTCCAGTGTGACGAAATAGACAGCTCGTGTCATTCTGAGAGTGCAGACTAGAGATGGGGAGAGTCCAGTGTGATGAAATAGACAGCTCGTGTCATTCTGAGAGTGCAGACTAGAGATGGGGAGACTCCAGTGTGACGAAATAGACAGCTCGTGTCATTCTGAGAGTGCAGACTAGAGATGGGGAGAGTCCAGTGTGATGAAATAGACAGCTCGTGTCATTCTGAGAGTGCAGACTAGAGATGGGGAGAGTCCAGTGTGACGAAATAGACAGCTCGTGTCATTCTGAGAGTGCAGACTAGAGATGGGGAGAGTCCAGTGTGATGAAATAGACAGCTCGTGTCATTCTGAGAGTGCAGACTAGAGATAGGGAGAGTCCAGTGTGATAAAATAGACAGCTCGTGTCATTCTGAGAGTGCAGACTAGAGATGGGGAGAGTCCAGTGTGATGAAATAGACAGCTCGTGTCATTCTGAGAGTGCAGACTAGAGATGGGGAGAGTGCAATGTGATGAAATAGACAGCTCGTGTCATTCTGAGAGTGCAGACTAGAGATGGGGAGAGTCCAGTGTGACGAAATAGACAGCTCGTGTCATTCTGAGAGTGCAGACTAGAGATGGGGAGAGTCCAGTGTGATAAAATAGACAGCTCGTGTCATTCTGAGAGTGCAGACTAGAGATGGGGAGAGTCCAGTGTGATGAAATAGACAGCTCGTGTCATTCTGAGAGTGCAGACTAGAGATGGGGAGAGTCCAGTGTGATGAAATAGACAGCTCGTGTCATTCTGAGAGTGCAGACTAGAGATGGGGAGAGTCCAGTGTGACGAAATAGACAGCTCGTGTCATTCTGAGAGTGCAGACTAGAGATGGGGAGAGTCCAGTGTGATGAAATAGACAGCTCGTGTCATTCTGAGAGTGCAGACTAGAGATAGGGAGAGTCCAGTGTGATAAAATAGACAGCTCGTGTCATTCTGAGAGTGCAGACTAGAGATGGGGAGAGTCCAGTGTGATGAAATAGACAGCTCGTGTCATTCTCAGAGTGCAGACTAGAGATGGGGAGAGTCCAGTGTGATGAAATAGACAGCTCGTGTCATTCTGAGAGTGCAGACAAGAGATGGGGAGAGTCCAGTGTGATGAAATAGACAGCTCGTGTCATTCTGAGAGTGCAGACTAGAGACGGGGAGAGTCCAGTGTGATGAAATAGACAGCTCGTGTCATTCTGAGAGTGCAGACAAGAGATGGGGAGAGTCCAGTGTGAGGAAATAGACAGCTCGTGTCATTCTGAGAGTGCAGACAAGAGATGGGGAGACTCCAGTGTGACGAAATAGACAGCTCGTGTCATTCTGAGAGTGCAGACTAGAGATGGGGAGAGTCCAGTGTGATGAAATAGACAGCTAGTGTCATTCTGAGAGTGCAGACAAGAGATGGGGAGACTCCAGTGTGACGAAATAGACAGCTCGTGTCATTCTGAGAGTGCAGACTAGAGATGGGGAGAGTCCAGTGTGATGAAATAGACAGCTCGTGTCATTCTGAGAGTGCAGACTAGAGAAGGGGAGAGTCCAGTGTGACGAAATAGACAGCTCGTGTCATTCTGAGAGTGCAGACCAGAGATGGGGAGAGTCCAGTGTGACGAAATAGACAGCTCGTGTCATTCTGAGAGTGCAGACAAGAGATGGGGAGACTCCAGTGTGACGAAATAGACAGCTCGTGTCATTCGTAGAGTGCAGACTAGAGATGGGGAGAGTCCAGTGTGACGAAATAGACAGCTCGTGTCATTCTGAGAGTGCAAACTAGAGACGGGGAGAGTCCAGTGTGACGAAATAGACAGCTCGTGTCATTCTGAGAGTGCAGACTAGAGAAGGGGAGAGTCCAGTGTGATGAAATAGACAGCTCGTGTCATTCTGAGAGTGCAGACTAGAGATGGGGAGAGTCCAGTGTGACGAAATAGACAGCTCGTGTCATTCTGAGAGTGCAAACTAGAGATGGGGAGAGTCCAGTGTGATGAAATAGACAGCTCGTGTCATTCTGAGAGTGCAGACTAGAGATGGGGAGAGTCCAGTGTGACGAAATAGACAGCTCGTGTCATTCTGAGAGTGCAGACCAGAGATGGGGAGAGTCCAGTGTGATGAAATAGACAGCTCGTGTCATTCTGAGAGTGCAGACTAGAGAAGGGGAGAGTCCAGTGTGACGAAATAGACAGCTCGTGTCATTCTGAGAGTGCAGACTAGAGATGGGGAGAGTCCAGTGTGACGAAATAGACAGCTCGTGTCATTCTGAGAGTGCAGACTAGAGATGGGGAGAGTCCAGTGTGACGAAATAGACAGCTCGTGTCATTCTGAGAGTGCAGACAAGAGATGGGGAGAGTCCAGTGTGACGAAATAGACAGCTCGTGTCATTCTGAGAGTGCAGACTAGAGATGGGGAGAGTCCAGTGTGATGAAATAGACAGCTCGTGTCATTCTGAGAGTGCAGACCAGAGATGGGGAGAGTCCAGTGTGATGAAATAGACAGCTCGTGTCATTCTGAGAGTGCAGACTAGAGAAGGGGAGAGTCCAGTGTGACGAAATAGACAGCTCGTGTCATTCTGAGAGTGCAGACTAGAGATGGGGAGAGTCCAGTGTGACGAAATAGACAGCTCGTGTCATTCTGAGAGTGCAGACAAGAGATGGGGAGAGTCCAGTGTGACGAAATAGACAGCTCGTGTCATTCTGAGAGTGCAGACTAGAGATGGGGAGAGTCCAGTGTGACGAAATAGACAGCTCGTGTCATTCTGAGAGTGCAGACTAGAGATGGGGAGAGTCCAGTGTGACGAAATAGACAGCTCGTGTCATTCTGAGAGTGCAGACAAGAGATGGGGAGAGTCCAGTGTGACGAAATAGACAGCTCGTGTCATTCTGAGAGTGCAGACTAGAGATGGGGAGAGTCCAGTGTGATGAAATAGACAGCTCGTGTCATTCTGAGAGTGCAGACAAGAGATGGGGAGAGTCCAGTGTGACGAAATAGACAGCTCGTGTCATTCTGAGAGTGCAGACCAGAGATGGGGAGAGTCCAGTGTGACGAAATAGACAGCTCGTGTCATTCTGAGAGTGCAGACTAAAGATGGGGAGAGTCCAGTGTGACGAAATAGACAGCTTGTGTCATTCTGAGAGTGCAAACTAGAGACGGGGAGAGTCCAGTGTGATGAAATAGACAGCTCGTGTCATTCTGAGAGTGCAGACTAAAGATGGGGAGAGTCCAGTGTGACGAAATAGACAGCTCGTGTCATTCTGAGAGTGCAAATTAGAGATGGGGAGAGTCCAGTGTGACGAAATAGACAGCTCGTGTCATTCTGAGAGTGCAGACTAAAGATGGGGAGAGTCCAGTGTGACGAAATAGACAGCTTGTGTCATTCTGAGAGTGCAAACTAGAGATGGGGAGAGTCCAGTGTGATGAAATAGACAGCTTGTGTCATTCTGAGAGTGCAGACTAGAGATGGGGAGCGTCCAGTGTGATGAAATAGACAGCTCGTATCATTCTGAGAGTGCAGACTAGAGATGGGGAGAGTCCAGTGTGATGAAATAGACAGCTCGTGTCATTCTGAGAGTGCAGACTAGAGATGGGGAGAGTCCAGTGTGATGAAATAGACAGCTCGTGTCATTCTGAGAGTGCAGACTAGAGATGGGGAGAGTCCAGTGTGATGAAATAGACAGCTCGTGTCATTCTGAGGGTGCAGACTAGAGATGGGGAGAGTCCAGTGTGACGAAATAGACAGCTAGTGTCATTCTGAGAGTGCAGACTAGAGAAGGGGAGAGTCCAGTGTGATGAAATAGACAGCTCGTGTCATTCTGAGAGTGCAGACTAGAGATGGGGAGAGTCCAGTGTGACGAAATAGACAGCTCGTGTCATTCTGAGAGTGCAAACTAGAGACGGGGAGAGTCCAGTGTGACGAAATAGACAGCTCGTGTCATTCTGAGAGTGCAGACTAGAGAAGGGGAGAGTCCAGTGTGATGAAATAGACAGCTTGTGTCATTCTGAGAGTGCAGACTAGAGATGGGGAGAGTCCAGTGTGACGAAATAGACAGCTCGTGTCATTCTGAGAGTGCAAACTAGAGATGGGGAGGGTCCAGTGTGACGAAATAGACAGCTCGTGTCATTCTGAGAGTGCAGACTAGAGAAGGGGAGAGTCCAGTGTGATGAAATAGACAGCTCGTGTCATTCTGAGAGTGCAGACTAGAGATGGGGAGAGTCCAGTGTGATGAAACAGACAGCTCGTGTCATTCTGAGAGTGCAGACTAGAGATGGGGAGAGTCCAGTGTGACGAAATAGACAGCTCGTGTCATTCTGAGAGTGCAGACTAGAGAAGGGGAGAGTCCAGTGTGAGGAAATAGACAGCTCGTGTCATTCTGAGAGTGCAGACTAGAGACGGGGAGAGTCCAGTGTGATGAAATAGACAGCTCGTGTCATTCTGAGAGTGCAGACTAGAGATGGGGAGAGTCCAGTGTGAGGAAATAGACAGCTCGTGTCATTCTGAGAGTGCAGACTAGAGAAGGGGAGAGTCCAGTGTGAGGAAATAGACAGCTCGTGTCATTCTGAGAGTACAGACTAGAGATGGGGAGAGTCCAGTGTGATGAAATAGACAGCTCGTGTCATTCTGAGAGTGCATACTAGAGACGGGGAGAGTCCAGTGTGATGAAATAGACAGCTCGTGTCATTCTGAGAGTGCAGACTAGAGAAGGGGAGAGTCCAGTGTGACGAAATAGACAGCTCGTGTCATTCTGAGAGTGCAGACTAGAGATGGGGAGAGTCCAGTGTGATGAAATAGACAGCTCGTGTCATTCTGAGAGTGCAGACTAGAGATGGGGAGATTCCAATGTGATGAAATAGACAGCTCGTGTCATTCTGAGAGTGCAGACTAGAGATGGGGAGAGTCCAGTGTGACGAAATAGACAGCTCGTGTCATTCTGAGAGTGCAAACTAGAGATGGGGAGAGTCCAGTGTGATGAAATAGACAGCTCGTGTCATTCTGAGAGTGCAGACTAGAGATGGGGAGATTCCAATGTGATGAAATAGACAGCTCGTGTCATTCTGAGAGTGCAGACTAGAGATGGGGAGAGTCCAGTGTGATGAAATAGACAGCTCGTATCATTCTGAGAGTGCAGACTAGAGATGGGGAGAGTCCAGTGCGACGAAATAGACAGCTCGTGTCATTCTGAGAGTGCAAACTAGAGATGGGGAGAGTCCAGTGTGACGAAATAGACAGCTCGTGTCATTCTGAGAGTGCAGACTAGAGATGGGGAGAGTCCAGTGTGAGGAAATAGACAGCTCGTGTCATTCTGAGAGTGCAGACTAGAGAAGGGGAGAGTCCAGTGTGACGAAATAGACAGCTCGTGTCATTCTGAGAGTGCAGACTAGAGATGGGGAGAGTCCAGTGTGATGAAATAGACAGCTCGTGTCATTCTGAGAGTGCAGACTAGAGATGGGGAGAGTCCAGTGTGATGAAATAGACAGCTCGTGTCATTCTGAGAGTGCAGACTAGAGATGGGGAGAGTCCAGTGTGATGAAATAGACAGCTCGTATCATTCTGAGAGTGCAGACTAGAGATGGGGAGAGTCCAGTGTGATGAAATAGACAGCTCGTGTCATTCTGAGAGTGCAGACTAGAGAAGGGGAGAGTCCAGTGTGACGAAATAGACAGCTCGTGTCATTCTGAGAGTGCAGACAAGAGATGGGAAGAGTCCAGTGTGATGAAATAGACAGCTCGTGTCATTCTGAGAGTGCAGACTAGAGATGGGGAGAGTCCAGTGTGACGAAATAGACAGCTCGTGTCATTCTGAGAGTGCAGACTAGAGAAGGGGAGAGTCCAGTGTGACGAAATAGACAGCTCGTGTCATTCTGAGAGTGCAGACTAGAGATGGGGAGAGTCCAGTGTGATGAAATAGACAGCTCGTGTCATTCTGAGAGTGCAGACTAGAGAAGGGGAGAGTCCAGTGTGACGAAATAGACAGCTCGTGTCATTCTGAGAGTGCACACTTGAGATGGGGAGAGTCCAGTGTGATGAAATAGACAGCTCGTGTCATTCTGAGAGTGCAGACTAGAGATGGGGAGAGTCCAGTGTGATGAAATAGACAGCTCGTGTCATTCTGAGAGTGCAAACTAGAGATGGGGAGAGTCCAGTGTGATGAAATAGACAGCTCGTGTCATTCTGAGAGTGCAGACAAGAGATGGGGAGAGTCCAATGTGACGAAATAGACAGCTCGTGTCATTCTGAGAGTGCAGACTAGAGATGGGGAGAGTCCAGTGTGACGAAATAGACAGCTCGTGTCATTCTGAGAGTGCAGACAAGAGATGGGGAGAGTCCAATGTGACGAAATAGACAGCTCGTGTCATTCTGAGAGTGCAGACTAGAGATGGGGAGAGTCCAGTGTGATGAAATAGACAGCTAGTGTCATTCTGAGAGTGCACACTTGAGATGGGGAGAGTCCAGTGTGATGAAATAGACAGCTCGTGTCATTCTGAGAGTGCAGACTAGAGATGGGGAGAGTCCAGTGTGATGAAATAGACAGCTCGTATCATTCTGAGAGTGCAGACTAGAGATGGGGAGAGTCCAGTGTGATGAAATAGACAGCTCGTGTCATTCTGAGAGTGCAGACTAGAGATGGGGAGAGTCCAGTGTGACGAAATAGACAGCTCGTGTCATTCTGAGAGTGCAGACTAGAGATGGGGAGAGTCCAGTGTGATGAAATAGACAGCTCGTGTCATTCTGAGAGTGCAGACTAGAGAAGGGGAGAGTCCAGTGTGATGAAATAGACAGCTCGTGTCATTCTGAGAGTGCAAACTAGAGATGGGGAGAGTCCAGTGTGACGAAATAGACAGCTCGTGTCATTCTGAGAGTGCAGACTAGAGATGGGGAGAGTCCAGTGTGAGGAAATAGACAGCTCGTGTCATTCTGAGAGTGCAGACTAGAGAAGGGGAGAGTCCAGTGTGACGAAATAGACAGCTCGTGTCATTCTGAGAGTGCAGACTAGAGACGGGGAGAGTCCAGTGTGATGAAATAGACAGCTCGTGTCATTCTGAGAGTGCAGACTAGAGATGGGGAGAGTCCAGTGTGAGGAAATAGACAGCTCGTGTCATTCTGAGAGTGCAGAGGAGAGAAGGGGAGAGTCCAGTGTGATGAAATAGACAGCTCGTGTCATTCTGAGAGTGCAAACTAGAGATGGGGAGAGTCCAGTGTGACGAAATAGACAGCTCGTGTCATTCTGAGAGTGCAGACTAGAGATGGGGAGAGTCCAGTGTGAGGAAATAGACAGCTCGTGTCATTCTGAGAGTGCAGACTAGAGAAGGGGAGAGTCCAGTGTGACGAAATAGACAGCTCGTGTCATTCTGAGAGTGCAGACTAGAGATGGGGAGAGTCCAGTGTGATGAAATAGACAGCTCGTGTCATTCTGAGAGTGCAGACTAGAGATGGGGAGAGTCCAGTGTGATGAAATAGACAGCTCGTGTCATTCTGAGAGTGCAGACTAGAGATGGGGAGAGTCCAGTGTGATGAAATAGACAGCTCGTATCATTCTGAGAGTGCAAACTAGAGATGGGGAGAGTCCAGTGTGATGAAATAGACAGCTCGTGTCATTCTGAGAGTGCAGACTAGAGATGGGGAGAGTCCAGTGTGATGAAATAGACAGCTCGTGTCATTCTGAGAGTGCAGACTAGAGAAGGGGAGAGTCCAGTGTGACGAAATAGACAGCTTGTGTCATTCTGAGAGTGCAGACTAGAGATGGGGAGAGTCCAGTGTGATGAAATAGACAGCTCGTGTCATTCTGAGAGTGCACACTTGAGATGGGGAGAGTCCAGTGTGATGAAATAGACAGCTCGTGTCATTCTGAGAGTGCAAACTAGAGATGGGGAGAGTCCAGTGTGACGAAATAGACAGCTCGTGTCATTCTGAGAGTGCAGACTAGAGATGGGGAGAGTCCAGTGTGAGGAAATAGACAGCTCGTGTCATTCTGAGAGTGCAGACTAGAGAAGGGGAGAGTCCAGTGTGACGAAATAGACAGCTCGTGTCATTCTGAGAGTGCACACTTGAGATGGGGAGAGTCCAGTGTGATGAAATAGACAGCTCGTATCATTCTGAGAGTGCAAACTAGAGATGGGGAGAGTCCAGTGTGATGAAATAGACAGCTCGTGTCATTCTGAGAGTGCAGACTAGAGATGGGGAGAGTCCAGTGTGACGAAATAGACAGCTCGTGTCATTCTGAGAGTGCAGACTAGAGATGGGGAGAGTCCAGTGTGATGAAATAGACAGCTTGTGTCATTCTGAGAGTGCAGACTAGAGATGGGGAGAGTCCAGTGTGATGAAATAGACAGCTCGTGTCATTCTGAGAGTGCAGACTAGAGATGGGGAGAGTCCAGTGTGATGAAATAGACAGCTAGTGTCATTCTGAGAGTGCAGACTAGAGATGGGGAGAGTCCAGTGTGATGAAATAGACAGCTCGTGTCATTCTGAGAGTGCAGACTAGAGATGGGGAGCGTCCAGTGTGATGAAATAGACAGCTCGTGTCATTCTGAGAGTGCAGACTAGAGATGGGGAGAGTCCAGTGTGATGAAATAGACAGCTCGTGTCATTCTGAGAGTGCAGACTAGAGATGGGGAGAGTCCAGTGTGATGAAATAGACAGCTAGTGTCATTCTGAGAGTGCAGACTAGAGACGGGGAGAGTCCAGTGTGATGAAATAGACAGCTCGTGTCATTCTGAGAGTGCAGACTAGAGATGGGGAGAGTCCAGTGTGATGAAATAGACAGCTCGTGTCATTCTGAGAGTGCAGACTAGAGATGGGGAGCGTCCAGTGTGATGAAATAGACAGCTCGTGTCATTCTGAGAGTGCAGACTAGAGACGGGGAGAGTCCAGTGTGATGAAATAGACAGCTCGTGTCATTCTGAGAGTGCAGACTAGAGATGGGGAGAGTCCAGTGTGATGAAATAGACAGCTAGTGTCATTCTGAGAGTGCAGACTAGAGATGGGGAGAGTCCAGTGTGATGAAATAGACAGCTAGTGTCATTCTGAGAGTGCAGACTAGAGATGGGGAGAGTCCAGTGTGATGAAATAGACAGCTAGTGTCATTCTGAGAGTGCAGACTAGAGATGGGGAGAGTCCAGTGTGATGAAATAGACAGCTCGTGTCATTCTGAGAGTGCAGACTAGAGATGGGGAGAGTCCAGTGTGATGAAATAGACAGCTCGTATCATTCTGAGAGTGCGGACTAGAGATGGGGAGAGTCCAGTGTGATGAAATAGACAGCTCGTGTCATTCTGAGAGTGCAGACTAGAGATGGGGAGAGTCCAGTGTGATGAAATAGACAGCTCGTGTCATTCTGAGAGTGCAGACTAGAGATGGGGAGAGTCCAGTGTGATGAAATAGACAGCTAGTGTCATTCTGAGAGTGCAGACTAGAGATGGGGAGAGTCCAGTGTGATGAAATAGACAGCTAGTGTCATTCTGAGAGTGCAGACTAGAGATGGGGAGAGTCCAGTGTGATGAAATAGACAGCTCGTGTCATTCTGAGAGTGTAGACTAGAG
This sequence comes from Dendrobates tinctorius, assembly GCF_039654945.1. Classification (NCBI taxonomy): domain Eukaryota; kingdom Metazoa; phylum Chordata; class Amphibia; order Anura; family Dendrobatidae; genus Dendrobates; species Dendrobates tinctorius. The sequence continues at coordinate 2,375,919 of NW_027361813.1, read as the reverse complement.
ATGGGGAGAGTCCAGTGTGATGAAATAGACAGCTCGTGTCATTCTGAGAGTGCAGACTAGAGATGGGGAGAGTCCAGTGTGATGAAATAGACAGCTCGTGTCATTCTGAGAGTGCAGACTAGAGATGGGGAGAGTCCAGTGTGATGAAATAGACAGCTCGTGTCATTCTGAGGGTGCAGACTAGAGATGGGGAGAGTCCAGTGTGATGAAATAGACAGCTCGTGTCATTCTGAGAGTGCAGACTAGAGATGGGGAGAGTCCAGTGTGATGAAATAGACAGCTCGTGTCATTCTGAGAGTGCAAACTAGAGATGGGGAGAGTCCAGTGTGATGAAATAGACAGCTCGTGTCATTCTGAGAGTGCAGACTAAAGATGGGGAGAGTCCAGTGTGATGAAATAGACAGCTCGTGTCATTCTGAGAGTGCAGACTAGAGATGGGGAGAGTCCAGTGTGATGAAATAGACAGCTCGTGTCATTCTGAGGGTGCAGACTAGAGATGGGGAGAGTCCAGTGTGATGAAATAGACAGCTCGTGTCATTCTGAGAGTGCAGACTAGAGACGGGGAGAGTCCAGTGTGATGAAATAGACAGCTCGTGTCATTCTGAGAGTGCAGACTAGAGATGGGGAGAGTCCAGTGTGATGAAATAGACAGCTCGTGTCATTCTGAGAGTGCAGACTAGAGATGGGGAGAGTCCAGTGTGATGAAATAGACAGCTCGTGTCATTCTGAGAGTGCAGACTAGAGATGGGGAGAGTCCAGTGTGATGAAATAGACAGCTCGTGTCATTCTGAGAGTGCAGACTAGAGATGGGGAGAGTCCAGTGTGACGAAATAGACAGCTCGTGTCATTCTGAGAGTGCAGACTAGAGACGGGGAGAGTCCAGTGTGATGAAATAGACAGCTCGTGTCATTCTGAGGGTGCAGACTAGAGATGGGGAGAGTCCAGTGTGATGAAATAGACAGCTCGTGTCATTCTGAGAGTGCAGACTAGAGATGGGGAGAGTCCACTGTGAGGAAATAGACAGCTCGTGTCATTCTGAGAGTGCAGACTAGAGATGGGGAGAGTCCAGTGTGATGAAATAGACAGCTCGTGTCATTCTGAGAGTGCAGACTAGAGATGGGGAGAGTCCAGTGTGAGGAAATAGACAGCTCGTGTCATTCTGAGAGTGCAGACTAGAGATGGGGAGAGTCCAGTGTGAGCAAATAGACAGCTAGTGTCATTCTGAGAGTGCAGACTAGAGATGGGGAGAGTCCAGTGTGATGAAATAGACAGCTCGTTTCATTCTGAGAGTGCAGACTAGAGATGGGGAGAGTCCAGTGTGAGGAAATAGACAGCTCGTGTCATTCTGAGAGTGCAGACTAGAGATGGGGAGAGTCCAGTGTGAGGAAATAGACAGCTTGTGTCATTCTGAGAGTGCAGACTAGAGATGGGGAGAGTCCACTGTGAGGAAATAGACAGCTAGTGTCATTCTGAGAGTGCAGACTAGAGATGGGGAGAGTCCAGTGTGATGAAATAGACAGCTTGTGTCATTCTGAGAGTGCAGACTAGAGATGGGGAGAGTCCAGTGTGATGAAATAGACAGCTCGTGTCATTCTGAGAGTGCAGACTAGAGATGGGGAGAGTCCAGTGTGAGGAAATAGACAGCTCGTGTCATTCTGAGAGTGCAGACTAGAGATGGGGAGAGTCCAGTGTGAGGAAATAGACAGCTTGTGTCATTCTGAGAGTGCAGACTAGAGATGGGGAGAGTCCAGTGTGATGAAATAGACAGCTCGTTTCATTCTGAGAGTGCAGACTAGAGATGGGGAGAGTCCAGTGTGATGAAATAGACAGCTTGTGTCATTCTGAGAGTGCAGACTAGAGATGGGGAGAGTCCAGTGTGATGAAATAGACAGCTCGTGTCATTCTGAGAGTGCAGACTAGAGATGGGGAGAGTGCAATGTGATGAAATAGACAGCTCGTTTCATTCTGAGAGTGCAGACTAGAGATGGGGAGAGTCCAGTGTGATGAAATAGACAGCTTGTGTCATTCTGAGAGTGCAGACTAGAGATGGGGAGAGTCCAGTGTGATGAAATAGACAGCTTGTGTCATTCTGAGAGTGCAGACTAGAGATGGGGAGAGTGCAATGTGATGAAATAGACAGCTCGTTTTATTCTGAGAGTGCAGACTAGAGATGGGGAGAGTCCAGTGTGATGAAATAGACAGCTCGTGTCATTCTGAGAGTGCAGACTAGAGATGGGCAGAGTCCAGTGTGAGGAAATAGACAGCTCGTGTCATTCTGAGAGTGCAGACTAGAGATGGGGAGAGTCCAGTGTGAAGAAATAGACAGCTCGTGTCATTCTGAGAGTGCAGACTAGAGATGGGGAGAGTCCAGTGTGATGAAATAGACAGCTCGTGTCATTCTGAGAGTGCAGACTAGAGATGGGGAGAGTCCAGTGTGACGAAATAGACAGCTAGTGTCATTCTGAGAGTGCAGACAAGAGATGGGGAGAGTCCAGTGTGACGAAATAGACAGCTAGTGTCATTCTGAGAGTGCAGACTAGAGATGGGGAGAGTCCAGTGTGAGGAAATAGACAGCTCGTGTCATTCTGAGAGTGCAGACTAGAGACGGGGAGAGTCCAGTGTGATGAAATAGACAGCTCGTGTCATTCTGAGAGTGCAGACTAGAGATGGGGAGAGTCCAGTGTGATGAAATAGACAGCTCGTGTCATTCTGAGAGTGCAGACTAGAGATGGGGAGAGTCCAGTGTGACGAAATAGACAGCTCGTGTCATTCTGAGAGTGCAGACTAGAGATGCGGAGAGTCCAGTGTGATGAAATAGACAGCTCGTGTCATTCTGAGAGTGCAGACTAGAGATGGGGAGAGTCCAGTGTGACGAAATAGACAGCTCGTGTCATTCTGAGAGTGCAGACTAGAGATGGGGAGAGTCCAGTGTGATGAAATAGACAGCTCGTGTCATTCTGAGAGTGCAGACTAGAGATGGGGAGAGTCCAGTGTGACGAAATAGACAGCTAGTGTCATTCTGAGAGTGCAGACTAGAGATGGGGAGAGTCCAGTGTGACGAAATAGACAGCTAGTGTCATTCTGAGAGTGCAGACAAGAGATGGGGAGAGTCCAGTGTGACGAAATAGACAGCTAGTGTCATTCTGAGAGTGCAGACTAGAGACGGGGAGAGTCCAGTGTGATGAAATAGACAGCTCGTGTCATTCTGAGAGTGCAGACTAGAGATGGGGAGAGTCCAGTGTGATGAAATAGACAGCTCGTGTCATTCTGAGGGTGCAGACTAGAGACGGGGAGAGTGCAATGTGATGAAATAGACAGCTCGTGTCATTCTGAGAGTGCAGACTAGAGAAGGGGAGAGTCCAGTGTGATGAAATAGACAGCTCGTGTCATTCTGAGAGTGCAGACTAGAGAAGGGGAGAGTCCAGTGTGATGAAATAGACAGCTCGTGTCATTCTGAGAGTGCAGACTAGAGATGGGGAGAGTCCAGTGTGATGAAATAGACAGCTCGTGTCATTCTGAGAGTGCAGACTAGAGAAGGGGAGAGTCCAGTGTGACGAAATAGACAGCTCGTGTCATTCTGAGAGTGCAGACTAGAGATGGGGAGAGTCCAGTGTGATGAAATAGACAGCTCGTGTCATTCTGAGAGTGCAGACTAGAGACGGGGAGAGTGCAATGTGATGAAATAGACAGCTCGTGTCATTCTGAGAGTGCAGACTAGAGATGGGGAGAGTCCAGTGTGACGAAATAGACAGCTCGTGTCATTCTGAGAGTGCAGACTAGAGATGGGGAGAGTCCAGTGTGAGGAAATAGACAGCTCGTGTCATTCTGAGAGTGCAGACAAGAGATGGGGAGACACCAGTGTGACGAAATAGACAGCTCGTGTCATTCTGAGAGTGCAGACTAGAGATGGGGAGAGTCCAGTGTGATGAAATAGACAGCTCGTGTCATTCTGAGAGTGCAGACCAGAGATGGGGAGAGTCCAGTGTGACGAAATATACAGCTCGTGTCATTCTGAGAGTGCAGACAAGAGATGGGGAGACTCCAGTGTGACGAAATAGACAGCTCGTGTCATTCTGAGAGTGCAGACTAGAGATAGGGAGAGTCCAGTGTGATAAAATAGACAGCTCGTGTCATTCTGAGAGTGCAGACTAGAGATGGGGAGAGTCCAGTGTGATGAAATAGACAGCTCGTGTCATTCTGAGAGTGCGGACTAGAGATGGGGAGAGTCCAGTGTGACGAAATAGACAGCTCGTGTCATTCGTAGAGTGCAGACTAGAGATGGGGAGAGTCCAGTGTGACGAAATAGACAGCTCGTGTCATTCTGAGAGTGCAAACTAGAGACGGGGAGAGTCCAGTGTGACGAAATAGACAGCTCGTGTCATTCTGAGAGTGCAGACTAGAGAAGGGGAGAGTCCAGTGTGATGAAATAGACAGCTCGTGTCATTCTGAGAGTGCAGACTAGAGATGGGGAGAGTCCAGTGTGACGAAATAGACAGCTCGTGTCATTCTGAGAGTGCAAACTAGAGATGGGGAGAGTCCAGTGTGATGAAATAGACAGCTCGTGTCATTCTGAGAGTGCAGACCAGAGATGGGGAGAGTCCAGTGTGACGAAATAGACAGCTCGTGTCATTCTGAGAGTGCAGACAAGAGATGGGGAGAGTCCAGTGTGACGAAATAGACAGCTCGTGTCATTCTGAGAGTGCAGACTAAAGATGGGGAGAGTCCAGTGTGACGAAATAGACAGCTTGTGTCATTCTGAGAGTGCAAACTAGAGACGGGGAGAGTCCAGTGTGATGAAATAGACAGCTCGTGTCATTCTGAGAGTGCAGACTAGAGATGGGGAGAGTCCAGTGTGACGAAATAGACAGCTCGTGTCATTCTGAGAGTGCAAACTAGAGATGGGGAGAGTCCAGTGTGATGAAATAGACAGCTCGTGTCATTCTGAGAGTGCAGACCAGAGATGGGGAGAGTCCAGTGTGACGAAATAGACAGCTCGTGTCATTCTGAGAGTGCAGACAAGAGATGGGGAGAGTCCAGTGTGATGAAATAGACAGCTCGTGTCATTCTGAGAGTGCAGACTAAAGATGGGGAGAGTCCAGTGTGACGAAATAGACAGCTTGTGTCATTCTGAGAGTGCAAACTAGAGACGGGGAGAGTCCAGTGTGATGAAATAGACAGCTCGTGTCATTCTGAGAGTGCAGACTAAAGATGGGGAGAGTCCAGTGTGAGGAAATAGACAGCTCGTGTCATTCTGAGAGTGCAGACTAGAGACGGGGAGAGTCCAGTGTGACGAAATAGACAGCTCGTGTCATTCTGAGAGTGCAGACTAGAGAAGGGGAGAGTCCAGTGTGATGAAATAGACAGCTTGTGTCATTCTGAGAGTGCAGACTAGAGATGGGGAGAGTCCAGTGTGACGAAATAGACAGCTCGTGTCATTCTGAGAGTGCAGACTAGAGATGGGGAGAGTCCAGTGTGACGAAATAGACAGCTCGTGTCATTCTGAGAGTGCAGACTAGAGATGGGGAGAGTCCAGTGTGACGAAATAGACAGCTCGTGTCATTCTGAGAGTGCAAACTAGAGATGGGGAGAGTCCAGTGTGACGAAATAGACAGCTCGTGTCATTCTGAGAGTGCAGACTAGAGAAGGGGAGAGTCCAGTGTGATGAAATAGACAGCTCGTGTCATTCTGAGAGTGCAAACTAGAGATGGGGAGAGTCCAGTGTGATGAAACAGACAGCTCGTGTCATTCTGAGAGTGCAGACTAGAGATGGGGAGAGTCCAGTGTGATGAAATAGACAGCTCGTGTCATTCTGAGAGTGCAGACTAGAGAAGGGGAGAGTCCAGTGTGAGGAAATAGACAGCTCGTGTCATTCTGAGAGTGCAGACTAGAGACGGGGAGAGTCCAGTGTGATGAAATAGACAGCTCGTGTCATTCTGAGAGTGCAGACTAGAGAAGGGGAGAGTCCAGTGTGAGGAAATAGACAGCTCGTGTCATTCTGAGAGTGCAGACTAGAGATGGGGAGAGTCCAGTGTGATGAAATAGACAGCTCGTGTCATTCTGAGAGTGCAGACTAGAGAAGGGGAGAGTCCAGTGTGAGGAAATAGACAGCTCGTGTCATTCTGAGAGTGCATACTAGAGACGGGGAGAGTCCAGTGTGATGAAATAGACAGCTCGTGTCATTCTGAGAGTGCACACTAGAGATGGGGAGAGTCCAGTGTGATGAAATAGACAGCTCGTGTCATTCTGAGAGTGCAGACTAGAGAAGGGAAGAGTCCAGTGTGACGAAATAGACAGCTCGTGTCATTCTGAGAGTGCAGACTAGAGATGGGGAGAGTCCAGTGTGATGAAATAGACAGCTCGTGTCATTCTGAGAGTGCAGACTAGAGATGGGGAGATTCCAATGTGATGAAATAGACAGCTCGTATCATTCTGAGAGTGCAGACTAGAGAAGGGAAGAGTCCAGTGTGACGAAATAGACAGCTCGTGTCATTCTGAGAGTGCAGACTAGAGATGGGGAGAGTCCAGTGTGATGAAATAGACAGCTCGTGTCATTCTGAGAGTGCAGACTAGAGATGGGGAGATTCCAATGTGATGAAATAGACAGCTCGTATCATTCTGAGAGTGCAGACTAGAGATGGGGAGAGTCCAGTGTGACGAAATAGACAGCTCGTGTCATTCTGAGAGTGCAAACTAGAGATGGGGAGAGTCCAGTGTGACGAAATAGACAGCTCGTGTCATTCTGAGAGTGCAGACTAGAGATGGGGAGAGTCCAGTGTGACGAAATAGACAGCTCGTGTCATTCTGAGAGTGCACACTTGAGATGGGGAGAGTCCAGTGTGATGAAATAGACAGCTCGTGTCATTCTGAGAGTGCAGACTAGAGATGGGGAGAGTCCAGTGTGACGAAATAGACAGCTCGTGTCATTCTGAGAGTGCAAACTAGAGATGGGGAGAGTCCAGTGTGACGAAATAGACAGCTCGTGTCATTCTGAGAGTGCAGACTAGAGATGGGGAGAGTCCAGTGTGATGAAATAGACAGCTCGTGTCATTCTGAGAGTGCACACTTGAGATGGGGAGAGTCCAGTGTGATGAAATAGACAGCTCGTGTCATTCTGAGAGTGCAGACTAGAGATGGGGAGAGTCCAGTGTGACGAAATAGACAGCTCGTGTCATTCTGAGAGTGCACACTTGAGATGGGGAGAGTCCAGTGTGATGAAATAGACAGCTCGTGTCATTCTGAGAGTGCAGACTAGAGATGGGGAGAGTCCAGTGTGACGAAATAGACAGCTCGTGTCATTCTGAGAGTGCAAACTAGAGATGGGGAGAGTCCAGTGTGACGAAATAGACAGCTCGTGTCATTCTGAGAGTGCAGACTAGAGAAGGGGAGAGTCCAGTGTGATGAAATAGACAGCTCGTGTCATTCTGAGAGTGCAAACTAGAGATGGGGAGAGTCCAGTGTGATGAAACAGACAGCTCGTGTCATTCTGAGAGTGCAGACTAGAGATGGGGAGAGTCCAGTGTGATGAAATAGACAGCTCGTGTCATTCTGAGAGTGCAGACTAGAGAAGGGGAGAGTCCAGTGTGAGGAAATAGACAGCTCGTGTCATTCTGAGAGTGCAGACTAGAGATGGGGAGAGTCCAGTGTGATGAAATAGACAGCTCGTGTCATTCTGAGAGTGCAGACTAGAGAAGGGGAGAGTCCAGTGTGAGGAAATAGACAGCTCGTGTCATTCTGAGAGTGCAGACTAGAGACGGGGAGAGTCCAGTGTGATGAAATAGACAGCTCGTGTCATTCTGAGAGTGCAGACTAGAGAAGGGGAGAGTCCAGTGTGAGGAAATAGACAGCTCGTGTCATTCTGAGAGTGCAGACTAGAGATGGGGAGAGTCCAGTGTGATGAAATAGACAGCTCGTGTCATTCTGAGAGTGCAGACTAGAGAAGGGGAGAGTCCAGTGTGAGGAAATAGACAGCTCGTGTCATTCTGAGAGTGCATACTAGAGACGGGGAGAGTCCAGTGTGATGAAATAGACAGCTCGTGTCATTCTGAGAGTGCAGACTAGAGAAGGGAAGAGTCCAGTGTGACGAAATAGACAGCTCGTGTCATTCTGAGAGTGCAGACTAGAGATGGGGAGATTCCAATGTGATGAAATAGACAGCTCGTATCATTCTGAGAGTGCAGACTAGAGATGGGGAGAGTCCAGTGTGACGAAATAGACAGCTCGTGTCATTCTGAGAGTGCAAACTAGAGATGGGGAGAGTCCAGTGTGACGAAATAGACAGCTCGTGTCATTCTGAGAGTGCAGACTAGAGATGGGGAGAGTCCAGTGTGAGGAAATAGACAGCTCGTGTCATTCTGAGAGTGCAGACTAGAGAAGGGGAGAGTCCAGTGTGACGAAATAGACAGCTCGTGTCATTCTGAGAGTGCACACTTGAGATGGGGAGAGTCCAGTGTGATGAAATAGACAGCTCGTGTCATTCTGAGAGTGCAGACTAGAGATGGGGAGAGTCCAGTGTGATGAAATAGACAGCTCGTATCATTCTGAGAGTGCAGACTAGAGATGGGGAGAGTCCAGTGTGATGAAATAGACAGCTCGTGTCATTATGAGAGTGCAGACTAGAGAAGGGGAGAGTCCAGTGTGATGAAATAGACAGCTCCTGTCATTCTGAGAGTGCAGACAAGAGATGGGAAGAGTCCAGTGTGATGAAATAGACAGCTCGTGTCATTCTGAGAGTGCAGACTAGAGATGGGGAGAGTCCAGTGTGACGAAATAGACAGCTCGTGTCATTCTGAGAGTGCAGACTAGAGAAGGGGAGAGTCCAGTGTGACGAAATAGACAGCTCGTGTCATTCTGAGAGTGCACACTTGAGATGGGGAGAGTCCAGTGTGATGAAATAGACAGCTCGTATCATTCTGAGAGTGCAAACTAGAGATGGGGAGAGTCCAATGTGATGAAATAGACAGCTCGTGTCATTCTGAGAGTGCAGACTAGAGATGGGGAGAGTCCAGTGTGATGAAATAGACAGCTCGTGTCATTCTGAGAGTGCAGACTAGAGATGGGGAGAGTCCAGTGTGACGAAATAGACAGCTCGTGTCATTCTGAGAGTGCACACTTGAGATGGGGAGAGTCCAGTGTGATGAAATAGACAGCTCGTGTCATTCTGAGAGTGCAGACTAGAGATGGGGAGAGTCCAGTGTGATGAAATAGACAGCTAGTGTCATTCTGAGAGTGCAGACTAGAGATGGGGAGAGTCCAGTGTGATGAAATAGACAGCTCGTGTCATTCTGAGAGTGCAAACTAGAGATGGGGAGAGTCCAGTGTGATGAAATAGACAGCTCGTGTCATTCTGAGAGTGCAGACTAGAGATGGGGAGAGTCCAGTGTGATGAAATAGACAGCTCGTGTCATTCTGAGAGTGCAGACTAGAGATGGGGATAGTCCAGTGTGATGAAATAGACAGCTCGTGTCATTCTGAGAGTGCAGACTAGAGATGGGGAGAGTCCAGTGTGACGAAATAGACAGCTCGTATCATTCTGAGAGTGCAGACTAGAGATGGGGAGAGTCCAGTGTGATGAAATAGACAGCTCGTGTCATTCTGAGAGTGCAGACTAGAGATGGGGAGAGTCCAGTGTGACGAAATAGACAGCTCGTGTCATTCTGAGAGTGCAGACTAGAGATGGGGAGAGTCCAGTGTGATGAAATAGACAGCTCCTGTCATTCTGAGAGTGCAGACTAGAGATGGGGAGAGTCCAGTGTGACGAAATAGACAGCTCGTATCATTCTGAGAGTGCAGACTAGAGATGGGGAGAGTCCAGTGTGATGAAATAGACAGCTCGTGTCATTCTGAGAGTGCAGACTATAGATGAGGAGAGTCCAGTGTGACGAAATAGACAGCTCGTGTCATTCTGAGAGTGCAGACTAGAGATGGGGAGAGTCCAGTGTGATGAAATAGACAGCTCGTGTCATTCTGAGAGTGCAGACTAGAGAAGGGGAGAGTCCAGTGTGATGAAATAGACAGCTTGTGTCATTCTGAGAGTGCAGACTAGAGATGGGGAGAGTCCAGTGTGATGAAATAGACAGCTCGTGTCATTCTGAGAGTGCAGACTAGAGAAGGGGAGAGTCCAGTGTGATGAAATAGACAGCTCGTGTCATTCTGAGAGTGCAAACTAGAGATGGGGATAGTCCAGTGTGACGAAATAGACAGCTAGTGTCATTCTGAGAGTGCAGACTAGAGATGGGGATAGTCCAGTGTGATGAAATAGACAGCTCGTGTCATTCTGAGAGTGCAGACTAGAGATGGGGATAGTCCAGTGTGATGAAATAGACAGCTCGTGTCATTCTGAGAGTGCAGACTAGAGATGGGGAGAGTCCAGTGTGAGGAAATAGACAGCTCGTGTCATTCTGAGAGTGCAGACTAGAGATGGGGAGAGTCCAGTGTGACGAAATAGACAGCTCGTGTCATTCTGAGAGTGCAAACTAGAGATGGGGAGAGTCCAGTGTGACGAAATAGACAGCTCGTGTCATTCTGAGAGTGCAGACTAGAGATGGGGAGAGTCCAGTGTGATGAAATAGACAGCTCGTATCATTCTGAGAGTGCAGACTAGAGATGGGGAGAGTCCAGTGTGATGAAATAGACAGCTCGTGTCATTCTGAGAGTGCAGACTAGAGATGGGGAGAGTCCAGTGTGATGAAATAGACAGCTCGTGTCATTCTGAGAGTGCAGACTAGAGAAGGGGAGAGTCCAGTGTGATGAAATAGACAGCTCGTGTCATTCTGAGAGTGCAGACTAGAGAAGGGGAGAGTCCAGTGTGACGAAATAGACAGCTCGTGTCATTCTGAGAGTGCACACTTGAGATGGGGAGAGTCCAGTGTGATGAAATAGACAGCTCGTGTCATTCTGAGAGTGCAGACTAGAGATGGGGAGAGTCCAGTGTGATGAAATAGACAGCTCGTGTCATTCTGAGAGTGCAGACTAGAGATGGGGAGAGTCCAATGTGATGAAATAGACAGCTCGTGTCATTCTGAGAGTGCAGACTAGAGAAGGGGAGAGTCCAGTGTGATGAAATAGACAGCTCGTGTCATTCTGAGAGTGCAGACTAGAGAAGGGGAGAGTCCAGTGTGATGAAATAGACAGCTCGTATCATTCTGAGAGTGCAAACTAGAGATGGGGAGAGTCCAGTGTGATGAAATAGACAGCTCGTGTCATTCTGAGAGTGCAGACTAGAGATGGGGAGAGTCCAATGTGATGAAATAGACAGCTCGTGTCATTCTGAGAGTGCAGACTAGAAAAGGGGAGAGTCCAGTGTGACGAAATAGACAGCTCGTGTCATTCTGAGAGTGCACACTTGAGATGGGGAGAGTCCAGTGTGATGAAATAGACAGCTCGTGTCATTCTGAGAGTGCAGACTAGAGAAGGGGAGAGTCCAGTGTGACGAAATAGACAGCTCGTGTCATTCTGAGAGTGCACACTTGAGATGGGGAGAGTCCAGTGTGATGAAATAGACAGCTCGTGTCATTCTGAGAGTGCAGACTAGAGATGGGGAGAGTCCAGTGTGATGAAATAGACAGCTCGTGTCATTCTGAGAGTGCAAACTAGAGATGGGGAGAGTCCAGTGTGATGAAATAGACAGCTCGTGTCATTCTGAGAGTGCAGACTAGAGATGGGGATAGTCCAGTGTGACGAAATAGACAGCTAGTATCATTCTGAGAGTGCAGACTAGAGATGGGGAGAGTCCAGTGTGATGAAATAGACAGCTCGTGTCATTCTGAGAGTGCAGACTAGAGATGGGGAGAGTCCAGTGTGATGAAATAGACAGCTCGTGTCATTCTGAGAGTGCAGACTAGAGATGGGGAGAGTCCAGTGTGATGAAATAGACAGCTCGTGTCATTCTGAGAGTGCAGACTAGAGATGGGGAGAGTCCAGTGTGATGAAATAGACAGCTCGTGTCATTCTGAGAGTGCAGACTAGAGATGGGGAGAGTCCAGTGTGATGAAATAGACAGCTCGTGTCATTCTGAGAGTGCAGACTAGAGAAGGGGAGAGTCCAGTGTGACGAAATAGACAGCTCGTGTCATTCTGAGAGTGCACACTTGAGATGGGGAGAGTCCAGTGTGATGAAATAGACAGCTCGTATCATTCTGAGAGTGCAGACTAGAGATGGGGAGCGTCCAGTGTGATGAAATAGACAGCTCGTGTCATTCTGAGAGTGCAGACTAGAGATGGGGAGAGTCCAGTGTGATGAAATAGACAGCTCGTATCATTCTGAGAGTGCAGACTAGAGATGGGGAGAGTCCAGTGTGATGAAATAGACAGCTCGTATCATTCTGAGAGTGCAGACTAGAGATGGGGAGAGTCCAGTGTGATGAAATAGACAGCTCGTATCATTCTGAGAGTGCGGACTAGAGATGGGGAGAGTCCAGTGTGATGAAATAGACAGCTCGTGTCATTCTGAGAGTGCAGACTAGAGATGGGGAGAGTCCAGTGTGATGAAATAGACAGCTCGTATCATTCTGAGAGTGCAGACTAGAGATGGGGAGAGTCCAGTGTGATGAAATAGACAGCTCGTGTCATTCTGAGAGTGCAGACTAGAGATGGGGAGAGTCCAGTGTGATGAAATAGACAGCTCGTATCATTCTGAGAGTGCAGACTAGAGATGGGGAGAGTCCAGTGTGATGAAATAGACAGCTCGTATCATTCTGAGAGTGCGGACTAGAGATGGGGAGAGTCCAGTGTGATGAAATAGACAGCTCGTGTCATTCTGAGAGTGCAGACTAGAGATGGGGAGCGTCCAGTGTGACGAAATAGACAGCTCGTGTCATTCTGAGAGTGCAGACTAGAGATGGGGAGAGTCCAGTGTGATGAAATAGACAGCTCGTGTCATTCTGAGAGTGCAGACTAGAGATGGGGAGAGTCCAGTGTGATGAAATAGACAGCTCGTGTCATTCTGAGAGTGCAGACTAGAGATGGGGAGCGTCCAGTGTGACGAAATAGACAGCTCGTGTCATTCTGAGAGTGCAGACTAGAGATGGGGAGAGTCCAGTGTGATGAAATAGACAGCTCGTGTCATTCTGAGAGTGCAGACTAGAGATGGGGAGCGTCCAGTGTGACGAAATAGACAGCTCGTGTCATTCTGAGAGTGCAGACTAGAGATGGGGAGAGTCCAGTGTGATGAAATAGACAGCTCGTGTCATTCTGAGAGTGCAGACTAGAGATGGGGAGAGTCCAGTGTGATGAAATAGACAGCTCGTGTCATTCTGAGAGTGCAGACTAGAGATGGGGAGAGTCCAGTGTGACGAAATAGACAGCTCGTGTCATTCTGAGAGTGCAGACTAGAGATGGGGAGAGTCCAGTGTGATGAAATAGACAGCTCGTATCATTCTGAGAGTGCAGACTAGAGATGGGGAGAGTCCAGTGTGACGAAATAGACAGCTCGTGTCATTCTGAGAGTGCAGACTAGAGATGGGGAGAGTCCAGTGTGATGAAATAGACAGCTTGTGTCATTCTGAGAGTGCACACTTGAGATGGGGAGAGTCCAGTGTGATGAAATAGACAGCTCGTGTCATTCTGAGAGTGCAGACTAGAGATGGGGAGAGTCCAGTGTGAGGAAATAGACAGCTCGTGTCATGCTGAGAGTGCAGACTAGAGATGGGGAGAGTCCAGTGTGATGAAATAGACAGCTCGTGTCATTCTGAGAGTGCACACTTGAGATGGGGAGAGTCCAGTGTGATGAAATAGACAGCTCGTATCATTCTGAGAGTGCAGACTAGAGATGGGGAGAGTCCAGTGTGACGAAATAGACAGCTCGTATCATTCTGAGAGTGCAGACTAGAGATGGGGAGAGTCCAGTGTGACGAAATAGACAGCTCGTGTCATTCTGAGAGTGCAGACTAGAGATGGTGAGCGTCCAGTGTGACGAAATAGACAGCTCGTGTCATTCTGACAGTGCAGACTAGAGATGGGGAGAGTTCAGTGTGACGAAATAGACAGCTCGTGTCATTCTGAGAGTGCAGACTAGAGATGGGGAGAGTCCAGTGTGATGAAATAGACAGCTCGTGTCATTCTGAGAGTGCAGACTAGAGATGGGGAGAGTCCAGTGTGATGAAATAGACAGCTCGTATCATTCTGAGAGTGCAGACTAGAGATGGGGAGAGTCCAGTGTGACGAAATAGACAGCTCGTGTCATTCTGAGAGTGCAGACTAGAGATGGGGAGAGTCCAGTGTGATGAAATAGACAGCTCGTATCATTCTGAGAGTGCAGACTAGAGATGGGGAGAGTCCAGTGTGACGAAATAGACAGCTCGTGTCATTCTGAGAGTGCAGACTAGAGATGGGGAGACTCCAGTGTGATGAAATAGACAGCTCGTGTCATTCTGAGAGTGCAGACTAGAGATGGGGATAGTCCAGTGTGACGAAATAGACAGCTCGTGTCATTCTGAGAGTGCAGACTAGAGATGGGGAGAGTCCAGTGTGATGAAATAGACAGCTCGTGTCATTCTGAGAGTGCAGACTAGAGATGGGGAGAGTCCAGTGTGACGAAATAGACAGCTCGTGTCATTCTGAGAGTGCAGACTAGAGATGGGGAGAGTCCAGTGTGATGAAATAGACAGCTCGTATCATTCTGAGAGTGCAGACTAGAGATGGGGAGCGTCCAGTGTGATGAAATAGACAGCTCGTGTCATTCTGAGAGTGCAGACTAGAGATGGGGAGAGTCCAGTGTGATGAAATAGACAGCTCGTGTCATTCTGAGAGTGCAGACTAGAGATGGGGAGAGTCCAGTGTGATGAAATAGACAGCTAGTGTCATTCTGAGAGTGCAGACTAGAGATGGGGAGAGTCCAGTGTGATGAAATAGACAGCTCGTGTCATTCTGAGAGTGCAGACTAGAGATGGGGAGAGTCCAGTGTGATGAAATAGACAGCTCGTATCATTCTGAGAGTGCAGACTAGAGATGGGGAGAGTCCAATGTGACGAAATAGACAGCTCGTGTCATTCTGAGAGTGCAGACTAGAGATGGGGAGAGTCCAGTGTGATGAAATAGACAGCTCGTGTCATTCTGAGAGTGCAGACTAGAGAAGGGGAGAGTCCAGTGTGACGAAATAGACAGCTCGTGTCATTCTGAGAGTGCAGACTAGAGATGGGGAGAGTCCAGTGTGAGGAAATAGACAGCTCGTGTCATGCTGAGAGTGCAGACTAGAGATGGGGAGAGTCCAGTGTGATGAAATAGACAGCTCGTGTCATTCTGAGAGTGCACACTTGAGATGGGGAGAGTCCAGTGTGATGAAATAGACAGCTCGTATCATTCTGAGAGTGCAGACTAGAGATGGGGAGAGTCCAGTGTGACGAAATAGACAGCTCGTATCATTCTGAGAGTGCAGACTAGAGATGGGGAGAGTCCAGTGTGACGAAATAGACAGCTCGTGTCATTCTGAGAGTGCAGACTAGAGATGGGGAGCGTCCAGTGTGACGAAATAGACAGCTCGTGTCATTCTGACAGTGCAGACTAGAGATGGGGAGAGTTCAGTGTGACGAAATAGACAGCTCGTGTCATTCTGAGAGTGCAGACTAGAGATGGGGAGAGTCCAGTGTGATGAAATAGACAGCTCGTGTCATTCTGAGAGTGCAGACTAGAGATGGGGAGAGTCCAGTGTGATGAAATAGACAGCTCGTATCATTCTGAGAGTGCAGACTAGAGATGGGGAGAGTCCAGTGTGACGAAATAGACAGCTCGTGTCATTCTGAGAGTGCAGACTAGAGATGGGGAGAGTCCAGTGTGATGAAATAGACAGCTCGTATCATTCTGAGAGTGCAGACTAGAGATGGGGAGAGTCCAGTGTGACGAAATAGACAGCTCGTGTCATTCTGAGAGTGCAGACTAGAGATGGGGAGACTCCAGTGTGATGAAATAGACAGCTCGTGTCATTCTGAGAGTGCAGACTAGAGATGGGGATAGTCCAGTGTGACGAAATAGACAGCTCGTGTCATTCTGAGAGTGCAGACTAGAGATGGGGAGAGTCCAGTGTGATGAAATAGACAGCTCGTGTCATTCTGAGAGTGCAGACTAGAGATGGGGAGAGTCCAGTGTGACGAAATAGACAGCTCGTGTCATTCTGAGAGTGCAGACTAGAGATGGGGAGAGTCCAGTGTGATGAAATAGACAGCTCGTATCATTCTGAGAGTGCAGACTAGAGATGGGGAGCGTCCAGTGTGATGAAATAGACAGCTCGTGTCATTCTGAGAGTGCAGACTAGAGATGGGGAGAGTCCAGTGTGATGAAATAGACAGCTCGTGTCATTCTGAGAGTGCAGACTAGAGATGGGGAGAGTCCAGTGTGATGAAATAGACAGCTCGTATCATTCTGAGAGTGCAGACTAGAGATGGGGAGAGTCCAATGTGACGAAATAGACAGCTCGTGTCATTCTGAGAGTGCAGACTAGAGATGGGGAGAGTCCAGTGTGATGAAATAGACAGCTCGTGTCATTCTGAGAGTGCAGACTAGAGAAGGGGAGAGTCCAGTGTGACGAAATAGACAGCTCGTGTCATTCTGAGAGTGCAGACTAGAGATGGGGAGAGTCCAGTGTGAGGAAATAGACAGCTCGTGTCATTCTGAGAGTGCAGACTAGAGATGGGGAGAGTCCAGTGTGACGAAATAGACAGCTCGTGTCATTCTGAGAGTGCAGACTAGAGATGGGGAGAGTCCAGTGTGATGAAATAGACAGCTCGTGTCATTCTGAGAGTGCAGACTAGAGAAGGGGAGAGTCCAGTGTGACGAAATAGACAGCTCGTGTCATTCTGAGAGTGCACACTTGAGATGGGGAGAGTCCAGTGTGATGAAATAGACAGCTCGTGTCATTCTGAGAGTGCAGACTAGAGATGGGGAGAGTCCAGTGTGAGGAAATAGACAGCTCGTGTCATGCTGAGAGTGCAGACTAGAGATGGGGAGAGTCCAGTGTCATGAAATAGACAGCTCGTATCATTCTGAGAGTGCAGACTAGAGATGGGGAGAGTCCAGTGTGACGAAATAGACAGCTCGTATCATTCTGAGAGTGCAGACTAGAGATGGGGAGAGTCCAGTGTGACGAAATAGACAGCTCGTGTCATTCTGAGAGTGCAGACTAGAGATGGGGAGCGTCCAGTGTGACGAAATAGACAGCTCGTGTCATTCTGAGAGTGCAGACTAGAGATGGGGAGAGTCCAGTGTGACGAAATAGACAGCTCGTGTCATTCTGAGAGTGCAGACTAGAGATGGGGAGAGTTCAGTGTGACGAAATAGACAGCTCGTGTCATTCTGAGAGTGCAGACTAGAGATGGGGAGAGTCCAGTGTGACGAAATAGACAGCTCGTGTCATTCTGAGAGTGCAGACTAGAGATGGGGAGAGTCCAGTGTGATGAAATAGACAGCTCGTGTCATTCTGAGAGTGCAGACTAGAGATGGGGAGAGTCCAGTGTGATGAAATAGACAGCTCGTATCATTCTGAGAGTGCAGACTAGAGATGGGGAGAGTCCAGTGTGACGAAATAGACAGCTCGTGTCATTCTGAGAGTGCAGACTAGAGATGGGGAGAGTCCAGTGTGATGAAATAGACAGCTCGTATCATTCTGAGAGTGCAGACTAGAGATGGGGAGAGTCCAGTGTGACGAAATAGACAGCTCGTGTCATTCTGAGAGTGCAGACTAGAGATGGGGAGACTCCAGTGTGATGAAATAGACAGCTCGTGTCATTCTGAGAGTGCAGACTAGAGATGGGGATAGTCCAGTGTGACGAAATAGACAGCTCGTGTCATTCTGAGAGTGCAGACTAGAGATGGGGAGAGTCCAGTGTGACGAAATAGACAGCTCGTGTCATTCTGAGATTGCAGACTAGAGAAGGGGAGAGTCCAGTGTGATGAAATAGACAGCTCGTGTCATTCTGAGAGTGCAGACTAGAGAAGGGGAGAGTCCAGTGTGACAAAATAGACAGCTCGTGTCATTCTGAGATTGCAGACTAGAGATGGGGAGAGTCCAGTGTGATGAAATAGACAGCTCGTGTCATTCTGAGAGTGCAGACTAGAGATGGGGAGAGTCCAGTGTGATGAAATAGACAGCTCGTGTCATTCTGAGAGTGCAGACTAGAGATGGGGAGAGTCCAGTGTGACGAAATAGACAGCTTGTGTCATTCTGAGAGTGCAGACTAGAGATGGGGAGAGTCCAGTGTGATGAAATAGACAGCTAGTGTCATTCTGAGAGTGCAGACTAGAGACGGGGAGAGTCCAGTGTGATGAAATAGACAGCTCGTGTCATTCTGAGAGTGCAGACTAGAGATGGGGAGAGTCCAGTGTGATGAAATAGACAGCTCGTGTCATTCTGAGAGTGCAGACTAGAGATGGGGAGACTCCAGTGTGATGAAATAGACAGCTCGTGTCATTCTGAGAGTGCAGACTAGAGATGGGGAGACTCCAGTGTGATGAAATAGACAGCTCGTGTCATTCTGAGAGTGCAGACTAGAGATGGGGAGAGTCCAGTGTGATGAAATAGACAGCTCGTGTCATTCTGAGAGTGCAGACTAGAGACGGGGAGAGTCCAGTGTGATGAAATAGACAGCTAGTGTCATTCTGAGAGTGCAGACTAGAGACGGGGAGAGTCCAGTGTGATGAAATAGACAGCTCGTGTCATTCTGAGAGTGCAGACTAGAGATGGGGAGAGTCCGGTGTGATGAAATAGACAGCTCGTGTCATTCTGAGAGTGCAGACTAGAGATGGGGAGACTCCAGTGTGATGAAATAGACAGCTTGTGTCATTCTGAGAGTGCAGACTAGAGATGGGGAGACTCCAGTGTGATGAAATAGACAGCTCGTGTCATTCTGAGAGTGCAGACTAGAGATGGGGAGAGTCCAGTGTGATGAAATAGACAGCTCGTGTCATTCTGAGAGTGCAGACTAGAGATGGGGAGAGTCCAGTGTGATGAAATAGACAGCTCGTGTCATTCTGAGAGTGCAGACTAGAGATGGGGAGAGTCCAGTGTGATGAAATAGACAGCTCGTGTCATTCTGAGAGTGCAGACTAGAGATGGGGAGAGTCCAGTGTGACGAAATAGACAGCTTGTGTCATTCTGAGAGTGCAAACTAGAGATGGGGAGAGTCCAGTGTGACGAAATAGACAGCTCGTGTCATTCTGAGAGTGCAAACTAGAGATGGGGAGAGTCCAATGTGATGAAATAGACAGCTTGTGTCATTCTGAGAGTGCAAACTAGAGATGGGGAGAGTCCAATGTGATGAAATAGACAGCTCGTGTCATTCTGAGAGTGCAGACTAGAGATGGGGAGAGTCCAGTGTGATGAAATAGACAGCTCGTGTCATTCTGAGAGTGCAGACTAGAGATGGGGAGAGTCCAGTGTGATGAAATAGACAGCTCGTGTCATTCTGAGAGTGCAGACTAGAGATGGGGAGAGTCCAGTGTGATGAAATAGACAGCTCGTGTCATTCTGAGAGTGCAGACTAGAGATGGGGAGAGTCCAGTGTGACGAAATAGACAGCTTGTGTCATTCTGAGAGTGCAAACTAGAGATGGGGAGAGTCCAATGTGATGAAATAGACAGCTCGTGTCATTCTGAGAGTGCAGACTAGAGATGGGGAGAGTCCAGTGTGACGAAATAGACAGCTTGTGTCATTCTGAGAGTGCAAACTAGAGATGGGGAGAGTCCAATGTGATGAAATAGACAGCTCGTGTCATTCTGAGAGTGCAAACTAGAGATGGGGAGAGTCCAATGTGATGAAATAGACAGCTCGTGTCATTCTGAGAGTGCAGACTAGAGATGGGGAGAGTCCAGTGTGACGAAATAGACAGCTTGTGTCATTCTGAGAGTGCAAACTAGAGATGGGGAGAGTCCAATGTGATGAAATAGACAGCTCGTGTCATTCTGAGAGTGCAGACTAGAGATGGGGAGAGTCCAGTGTGACGAAATAGACAGCTTGTGTCATTCTGAGAGTGCAAACTAGAGATGGGGAGAGTCCAATGTGATGAAATAGACAGCTTGTGTCATTCTGAGAGTGCAAACTAGAGATGGGGAGAGTCCAATGTGATGAAATAGACAGCTCGTGTCATTCTGAGAGTGCAGACTAGAGATGGGGAGAGTCCAGTGTGATGAAATAGACAGCTCGTGTCATTCTGAGAGTGCAGACTAGAGATGGGGAGAGTCCAGTGTGATGAAATAGACAGCTCGTGTCATTCTGAGAGTGCAGACTAGAGATGGGGAGAGTCCAGTGTGACGAAATAGACAGCTTGTGTCATTCTGAGAGTGAAAACTAGAGATGGGGAGAGTCCAGTGTGACGAAATAGACAGCTCGTGTCATTCTGAGAGTGCAGACTAGAGATGGGGAGAGTCCAGTGTGATGAAATAGACAGCTCGTGTCATTCTGAGAGTGCAGACTAGAGATGGGGAGAGTCCAGTGTGATGAAATAGACAGCTCGTGTCATTCTGAGAGTGCAGACTAGAGATGGGGAGAGTCCAGTGTGATGAAATAGACAGCTCGTGTCATTCTGAGAGTGCAGACTAGAGATGGGGAGAGTCCAGTGTGACGAAATAGACAGCTTGTGTCATTCTGAGAGTGAAAACTAGAGATGGGGAGAGTCCAGTGTGACGAAATAGACAGCTCGTGTCATTCTGAGAGTGCAGACTAGAGATGGGGAGAGTCCAGTGTGACGAAATAGACAGCTTGTGTCATTCTGAGAGTGCAAACTAGAGATGGGGAGAGTCTAATGTGATGAAATAGACAGCTTGTGTCATTCTGAGAGTGCAGACTAGAGATGGGGAGAGTCCAGTGTGATGAAATAGACAGCTCGTGTCATTCTGAGAGTGCAGACTAGAGATGGGGAGAGTCCAGTGTGACGAAATAGACAGCTTGTGTCATTCTGAGAGTGCAGACTAGAGATGGGGAGAGTCCAGTGTGACGAAATAGACAGCTCGTGTCATTCTGAGAGTGCAGACTAGAGATGGGGAGAGTCCAGTGTGATGAAATAGACAGCTCGTGTCATTCTGAGAGTGCAGACTAGAGATGGGGAGAGTCCAGTGTGATGAAATAGACAGCTTGTGTCATTCTGAGAGTGCAGACTAGAGATGGGGAGAGTCCAGTGTGACGAAATAGACAGCTCGTGTCATTCTGAGAGTGCAGACTAGAGATGGGGAGAGTCCAATGTGATGAAATAGACAGCTCGTGTCATTCTGAGAGTGCAGACTAGAGATGGGGAGAGTCCAGTGTGATGAAATAGACAGCTCGTGTCATTCTGAGAGTGCAGACTAGAGATGGGGAGAGTCCAGTGTGATGAAATAGACAGCTCGTGTCATTCTGAGAGTGCAGACTAGAGATGGGGAGAGTCCAGTGTGACGAAATAGACAGCTTGTGTCATTCTGAGAGTGAAAACTAGAGATGGGGAGAGTCCAGTGTGACGAAATAGACAGCTCGTGTCATTCTGAGAGTGCAGACTAGAGATGGGGAGAGTCCAGTGTGACGAAATAGACAGCTTGTGTCATTCTGAGAGTGCAAACTAGAGATGGGGAGAGTCTAATGTGATGAAATAGACAGCTTGTGTCATTCTGAGAGTGCAGACTAGAGATGGGGAGAGTCCAGTGTGATGAAATAGACAGCTCGTGTCATTCTGAGAGTGCAGACTAGAGATGGGGAGAGTCCAGTGTGATGAAGTAGACAGCTCGTGTCATTCTGAGAGTGGGACTAGAGATGGGGAGAGTCCAGTGTGATGAAATAGACAGCTTGTGTCATTCTGAGAGTGCAGACTAGAGATGGGGAGAGTCCACTGTGAGGAAATAGACAGCTCGTGTCATTCTGAGATTGCAGACTAGAGATGGGGAGAGTCCAGTGTGATGAAATAGACAGCTTGTGTCATTCTGAGATTGCAGACTAGAGATGGGGAGAGTCCAGTGTGATGAAATAGACAGCTCGTGTCATTCTGAGAGTGGGACTAGAGATGGGGAGAGTCCAGTGTGATGAAATAGACAGCTTGTGTCATTCTGAGAGTGCAGACTAGAGATGGGGAGAGTCCAGTGTGATGAAATAGACAGCTCGTGTCATTCTGAGATTGCAGACTAGAGATGGGGAGAGTCCAGTGTGATGAAATAGACAGCTCGTGTCATTCTGAGAGTGGGACTAGAGATGGGGAGAGTCCAGTGTGATGAAATAGACAGCTTGTGTCATTCTGAGATTGCAGACTAGAGATGGGGAGAGTCCAGTGTGATGAAATAGACAGCTCGTGTCATTCTGAGAGTGGGACTAGAGATGGGGAGAGTCCAGTGTGATGAAATAGACAGCTTGTGTCATTCTGAGAGTGCAGACTAGAGATGGGGAGAGTCCACTGTGAGGAAATAGACAGCTCGTGTCATTCTGAGAGTGCAGACTAGAGATGGGGAGAGTCCAGTGTGATGAAATAGACAGCTCGTGTCATTCTGAGAGTGCAGACTAGAGATGGGGAGAGTCCAGTGTGATGAAATAGACAGCTCGTGTCATTCTGAGAGTGCAGACTAGAGATGGGGAGAGACCAGTGTGATGAAATAGACAGCTCGTGTCATTCTGAGAGTGCAGACTAGAGATGGGGAGAGACCAGTGTGATGAAATAGACAGCTCGTGTCATTCTGAGAGTGCAGACTAGAGATGGGGAGAGTCCAGTGTGACGAAATAGACAGCTCGTGTCATTCTGAGAGTGCTGACTAGAGATGGGGAGAGTGCAATGTGATGAAATAGACAGCTCGTGTCATTCTGAGAGTACAGACTAGAGATGGGGAGAGTCCAGTGTGATGAAATAGACAGCTCGTGTCATTCTGAGAGTGCAGACTAGAGATGGGGAGAGTGCAATGTGATGAAATAGACAGCTCGTGTCATTCTGAGAGTGCAGACTAGAGATGGGGAGAGTGCAATGTGATGAAATAGACAGCTCGTGTCATTCTGAGAGTGCAGACTAGAGATGGGGAGACTCCAGTGTGATGAAATAGACAGCTCGTGTCATTCTGAGAGTGCTGACTAGAGATTGGGAGAGTGCAATGTGATGAAATAGACAGCTCGTGTCATTCTGAGAGTGCAGACTAGAGATGGGGAGAGTGCAATGTGATGAAATAGACAGCTCGTGTCATTCTGAGAGTGCAGACTAGAGACGGGGAGAGTCCAGTGTGATGAAATAGACAGCTCGTGTCATTCTGAGAGTGCAGACTAGAGATGGGGAGAGTCCAGTGTGACGAAATAGACAGCTCGTGTCATTCTGAGAGTGCAGACTAGAGATGGGGAGAGTGCAATGTGATGAAATAGACAGCTCGTGTCATTCTGAGAGTGCACACTAGAGATGGGGAGAGTCCAGTGTGATGAAATAGACAGCTCGTGTCATTCTGAGAGTGCAGACTAGAGATGGGGAGAGTCCAGTGTGACGAAATAGACAGCTCGTGTCATTCTGAGAGTGCAGACTAGAGATGGGGAGACTCCAGTGTGATGAAATAGACAGCTCGTGTCATTCTGAGAGTGCAGACTAGAGATGGGGAGAGTCCAGTGTGACGAAATAGACAGCTCGTGTCATTCTGAGAGTGCAGACTAGAGATGGGGAGAGTCCAGTGTGATGAAATAGACAGCTCGTGTCATTCTGAGAGTGCAGACTAGAGATGGGGAGAGTCCAGTGTGATGAAATAGACAGCTCGTGTCATTCTGAGAGTGCACACTAGAGATGGGGAGAGTCCAGTGTGATGAAATAGACAGCTCGTGTCATTCTGAGAGTGCAGACTAGAGATGGGGAGAGTCCAGTGTGATGAAATAGACAGCTAGTGTCATTCTGAGAGTGCAGACTAGAGACGGGGAGAGTCCAGTGTGACGAAATAGACAGCTCGTGTCATTCTGAGAGTGCAGACTAGAGATGCGGAGAGTCCAGTGTGACGAAATAGACAGCTCGTGTCATTCTGAGAGTGCACACTAGAGATGGGGAGAGTCCAGTGTGATGAAATAGACAGCTCGTGTCATTCTGAGAGTGCAGACTAGAGATGGGGAGAGTCCAGTGTGATGAAATAGACAGCTAGTGTCATTCTGAGAGTGCAGACTAGAGATGGGGAGAGTCCAGTGTGATGAAATAGACAGCTCGTGTCATTCTGAGAGTACAGACTAGAGATGGGGAGAGTCCAGTGTGATGAAATAGACAGCTCGTGTCATTCTGAGAGTGCAGACTAGAGAAGGGGAGAGTCCAGTGTGACGAAATAGACAGCTCGTGTCATTCTGAGAGTGCACACTAGAGATGGGGAGAGTCCAGTGTGATGAAATAGACAGCTCGTGTCATTCTGAGAGTGCATACTAGAGACGGGGAGAGTCCAGTGTGATGAAATAGACAGCTCGTGTCATTCTGAGAGTGCAGACTAGAGATGGGGAGAGTTCAGTGTGACGAAATAGACAGCTCGTGTCATTCTGAGAGTGCAGACTAGAGATGGGGAGAGTCCAGTGTGACGAAATAGACAGCTCGTGTCATTCTGAGGGTGCAGACTAGAGATGGGGAGAGTCCAGTGTGAGGAAATAGACAGCTTGTGTCATTCTGAGAGTGCAGACTAGAGACGGGGAGAGTCCAGTGTGATGAAATAGACAGCTCTTGTCATTCTGAGAGTGCAGACTAGAGATGGGGAGAGTCCAGTGTGATGAAATAGACAGCTCGTGTCATTCTGAGAGTGCAGACTAGAGATGGGGAGAGTCCAGTGTGATGAAATAGACAGCTCGTGTCATTCTGAGAGTGCAGACTAGAGATGGGGAGAGTCCAGTGTGATGAAATAGACAGCTCGTGTCATTCTGAGAGTGCAGACTAGAGATGGGGAGAGTCCAGTGTGATGAAATAGACAGCTTGTGTCATTCTGAGAGTTCAGACTAGAGATGGGGAGAGTCCAGTGTGACGAAATAGACAGCTCGTGTCATTCTGAGAGTGCAGACTAGAGATGGGGAGAGTCCAGTGTGATGAAATAGACAGCTTGTGTCATTCTGAGAGTGCAAACTAGAGATGGGGAGAGTCCAGTGTGATGAAATAGACAGCTCGTGTCATTCTGAGAGTGGGACTAGAGATGGGGAGAGTCCAGTGTGATGAAATAGACAGCTCGTGTCATTCTGAGAGTGCAGACTAGAGATGGGGAGAGTCCAGTGTGATGAAATAGACAGCTCGTGTCATTCTGAGAGTGCAGACTAGAGATGGGGATAGTCCAGTGTGATGAAATAGACAGCTCGTGTCATTCTGAGAGTGCAGACTAGAGATGCGGAGAGTCCAGTGTGATGAAATAGACAGCTAGTGTCATTCTGAGAGTGCAGACTAGAGATGGGGAGAGTCCAGTGTGATGAAATAGACAGCTTGTGTCATTCTGAGAGTGCAGACTAGAGATGCGGAGAGTCCAGTGTGATGAAATAGACAGCTCGTGTCATTCTGAGAGTGCAGACTAGAGATGCGGAGAGTCCAGTGTGATGAAATAGACAGCTCGTGTCATTCTGAGAGTGCAGACTAGAGATGGGGAGAGTCCAGTTTGATGAAATAGACAGCTTGTGTCATTCTGAGAGTGCAAACTAGAGATGGGGAGAGTCCAGTGTGACGAAATAGACAGCTTGTGTCATTCTGAGAGTGCAGACAAGAGACGGGGAGAGTTAAATGTAAGTAAAGAAACACCTGGTATCATCATGAGAGTGCAGACTAGAGATAGTGAGCGTTCAATGTTAGGAAAAAGATAGCTGATGTTATGAGAGTGCAGACTAAAGACAAAGAGAGTCCATTCTAAGGAAAGAGACAGCCGTTGTCATCCTGAGAGTGTAGACTAAAGATGAGGAGAGTCTAGTGTAAGAAAAGAGACAGCAGGAGTTAAAATGAGAGTGAAGGCTAGAGATTGAGAGAGTCCAGTGTAAGGAAAGAGACAGCTGGTATCATCACATGAGTGCTAAGAGATAAGGAGACACCAGTATAAGGATAGAGGCTGCTGGAGTCAAAGTTAGAATGCAGACTAGAGATAGGGCGAATCCTGGGTAAGGAAAGAGACAGCTCTCGTTCCGGCTGAGGGATAAGTTTTGTTCTCGTTCTCTAAATTGTAACACAGATGCCACAGATCATTCCATGTTAAGAAGATTTACCCCGAACCTTAACCCTATTCCGACCCCTAAACTTAACCCTATGCCTAGCCCTATTCTCCACCCTTGGTGCCCCTCAGGTGATGCAGTGTGAGTGCGAAAAGAGCAAGATGATGAGAGTGCAGCCTACAGAGCGTGAGAGAGCAGCACAAGCAGGACAACAGACTGACTGCAACACTTCCAGGCCAGAAAAGTGCCGAGCAGGTGAGGATAGATCATAGCAAGAGAACAGCTCACAAAGTGAAGAAGAAGCTGAAAACGTAACATAGGAGCAAGCTACGAGAAAGCATGAGACAGCTGGCATAAGAGAATGGAGACATACTTGGGGTCAGGGCTGTGGAGAATGTGAGCCCAGAGTGCAGGAATGGGGATGATGTGCGGGACTGGGAGGGTCTCGCTGCTCTTTTCTCCTTTTATGGGTATCAGAAGTCTCTTCTATGGAGCAGATATAAACAGTGAGGGAGAGAGACAGCATGGAGACCATGGCCGGATGGTGATCGCCGCCACATCTCAGGAGGAATACAATCCAGCGCCACTTATCACGGAAAACAGCTCGCCGGCGACCCTAAAATGAAGACAAAAAGGGTTATTAATGCCAATGAGAGAAAAACTCTGATACTATTAGCCCTCTAAGAACAGGGCAAGGGAAGAGACAGCCGGAACCAGCATGAGAGTGAGAGCGTAGGAACATAACTGTGGGGGACACAGAGGAGTGAAAGTGCCCTGTGATCAGGGTGCGTCAGGTCGGCGCCGTTATACTGATTAGGCTGGAGTCACACACAGCGAATAAAAAATCGGTCCTATTTTAAGTCTCCGAAATCGCACAAAGAATTCTTGTCCAGGGATCCGTCTGTCGTCCCATTTTCCGGCGATGAACCTATTTTATTCGCATCTAAGCATCAAATTGACATCCAATGCCTGATGCTCTTTCCTGTTGACCTGGAGACGTCGTGCGATTTTATCGCGTCACAAGTGTGGTGCGTTTTCAATGCGATTTTTAATCGCATCCATAGACTTGCATTGTCGAATCCGATCCGAAAATCGGTGACAATCGCAGCATGCTGAGATTGTCTCGGTCCGACGATCGGATGCGATAAAAAAATCGCATGATGTGAGCTGCCCCATAGAATAACATGCAAAAAAACTCCAGATTTTCAAAGCCAGCTTACCCGTACACCCCGGTGTGTGAGATCCAATATCTATCCAGGAGAAAGTCTGCATGGAGACCAGAGCAGGAGCCAGCCACGAAAGATTCAAATGAAAAATGTAACTTTAAACTCCAGCGGACAAAATCCAGGATGCAAAATTTTAAAAAGTTTTTTCTTGCATTAGCAAAGATTTTTATTATTAAAGTCCATCATAAAATAAATCCACACTTCTGGACAGTAGATAAATAGATTAGGGGAAGGGGGGGTTAGCCTTTCAGTCTACACGTTTCGGCAAATTAACGCCTTCTACATGGTCTGTGAATAGAATAACATGGGTTCGAATGCAATGCGATTTTTTATCGCATTGCATTCGTCCGTTTTATTCGCCAGTGTGACTCCAGCCTAACACTGATACCTGGTGATGAAATCCGTCTTGTGGTTGTTGTGGAATTATTAGAAGTTTTCAGGTAATGAGATTCTAGTGCTCTGGGCGGGGCTGAGGGTGGGGCTGTTGGGGAGGGGCTGTGGGCAATATGTGGGCGGGGCTTTATGTGCTGCTCTGCTTAGCTATTCATACTGATGGCTTATGATAGGTCACTGATCCTTCAGTGACCCGCCCCCTATTTTACATGCTGAATATTATATACAGTATATTGGAAAAAAGTCACCTCCAGCAGGCAGGCGCCGGCGCTGCAGCATGATCGCATGCATAATGTGCATTTAATGATTTTACTTGCTGGTATAAATCAATTCAGAAAAAAAATTCTGTCTCAAAATGGCGCTGGCCACATTTGCGTAGTAGCATCTATCATCAATGCGATATATTCTACTGCACGGACACCGTCAGCGACAGAGAAAAAACAAAGTCTCCACTAAGATGGCGCTGCAGCAGCACAGCAACATCTATCAGATCACCGACACATGCTAGTGCGCAAACGCAGCCGGAGCCATTTTGAGACAAAAAATTTTTTCCAAATGTATTTATTCCAGCAAATAAAATAATTAAATGCACATTATACATGTGATCATGCGCCGGTCTGCTAAAGGTGATTTTTTTTTCAATACATATAATAATCAGTATGAAAAATAGGGGGCAGGTCAGTGAGAGATCAGTGACCAGTCAGAAGCGATCAGTATGAATAGCTAAGCAGAACAGCAAATAAACACCCCCCAGAGCCCCGCCCACATGCCCCGCCCACAGCCCCGCCCGGAGCACAAGAATCTCATTATAAACTACAAATCCAGATTCCACAACAACCACAAGACAGATTTCATCACCAGGTATCACTGTAAGGCCGGGGTCACACTTGTGAGAAACTCGCACAAGTCTCATGTCTCAATACCCGGCACTGTCGCAGGCACTCGGGACCGTAATGTGCGGCTCCATGTATTTCTATGCAGCTGAGCGCTCCGGTCCGAGTGCCGGCGGCAGTGCCGAGTATTGAGACTCATGCGAGTTTCTCACAAGTGTGACCCCGGCCTAATCAGTATAGCGGCGCTGACCTGACTCTGTCTATAGTTACTGAGCACAATCCTGCTGACAGGGGCACTTTAAACCTGCACCTTTCATCTGTGTTCACTATTGATCTGCCTCTGCCAGGCCTCATTCAGCATGGCAGCATTCTGGGTCCATTACCAAATATCACTAACTTAAAGGGGATTTCCTCTTTTAGAAAGTGGACCCCAATTTGTGCAAATTAGAATTAAGTCTCAGAGAACTCGCCTTTCCTTGCTCCACTGCCGCCTCCCTGCTGCTGCTCCCGCCTCACAGTGCACATCACTGCTGCAGCCAATATGCAGAAACTGGAGATGGGAAATCGGAGTGGAGCCGTACCCGTACTATACAGTGAGGATATTATTTACTGTACTTAGTAAATGGCGGGATTGATTTTTTTTCTCTATAACGTATAAAAAATGTAATCTAGGTATAACACTGTGTCTGTGTTCAGACCTAGCATAAATGCTGTGGGTTTTTCTGCTGCTTTTTATCTGTGACTGTTGCTAGGTTTTGGGTGTGTGCTAGTTTCCCCTCCTTCTCCTACTTTAGTTTTACCCCATCCTCCAATCCCCAGTGCATACCTCTGCTGTTTGTGTCAGTATATTTGTATCATTGGTATTTTCCTTTATCCCTGTTTGTATTACCTGTTACAGAACCCCCAGCACCTCGAATAGGAGATGTATGTCCTTAATGCAGCAACCGACCGGCTGCGACCCCCTGGGCAGAGGTAAACGAGATATCCCACTTCTGACCTCCCCCCACCTTTGTAAATCCCCCGGCTATTGTAATGAACGTCTGGCGTCTTAATTGGAGACTGTTATCTACTGGCACAACACATATTGATTGTCCTGTCCTCTATATGTAGATATATTCTGAGACCGATAAGTAAAATGTTGTCACACTGGAAATACATGGAGTAGCAGTGATCTTTTATATGTTCCCATGTTACAAAGCCTTTCGAGCCAGCGTCCTTCATCCAGAAGTGAGGAAAAGCAGAGTGGACCTCCTGAGAAACGGGGTGGTAATGTAAGAGGTATTACAGCACAGAAGACCCCGTTACACTGGTGACAGTGGCGGGATATGATACCCCATCTACTGTATATGTAAAACAACTACCAGAAGTTAAAGAGGACTACATTAAAAACCTGGTGGAAGCGCAAGGATTAATCGCCAGCAACAAAACAAAAGCGGATTTGATAGCAGCCATCATGGAACACGACAGTGCAGCGCCCCCCAATGTGAACGTGGAAGAGACTGAATTCCAGAGAGAGGTAAAGAGCAGACAGGCGTTCTATGGCCCAAACCCTGCGGTAGAGATCATACGAGAGGTGATGGCTGATGTGCGTACTGATCTTAAGGAAAAGATGGCCGAGCGGACCAGGATAGAGCTAGCCAAGATGGAGATGGCAGAGCGGAGAGTCAGCGAGCAGGGGGAGCTCTGGCCTGCGCCCAGGTACCGTCAGCAGTAAGCCACAAAAAGATCCAGTATAATGCCTTCTGACAGTTGGGGGAGGCAGAGGAAGACATTGATGGCTTCCTGCAGGACTTTGAGCGGCAGTGTGCCCTTCATCAAATGAAGGTGGAGGATTAGGTTCAGATTCTGGCCAGCAAGCTGACAGGCCGGGCAGCGGACGCCTATCGCACGGTACCTGATGAGGACTGTATGGACTATGAGTGGGTCAAAGAAGTGATCTTGGCCCGGTATGCGCTGACACCAGAGGCCTACCGCCAAAAGTTCCACTGTTACACCCAGTCCCCGTCCTGGCGCTGCGCCCAGATCTGCCGCTGTTACACCTGGCCCCCGTCCTGGTGCTGTGTCCAGGCCTGCCGCTGCTCTCCGTTCTGGGCACTCACCTTGTGCCTCTCATGCTGCTACTCAGCATTCTGTCCTCCCTCCAGCTATTAGGGCACGCCCACCCTCTTGCCTTCTTAAAGGGGCAGCGTGCATTATTCAAAAAATGCAATCAACCAATGGCAGCGCACTGGCTGCTATTTCTGGCCTCTCCTCCATAGGGAGAGCACCGAGTATCTATCATTGCTACATCCGGTTCTCATGCTAACCTGTCTGCGCTGCATCTGCAGTCTCTGTGCATTGTCTAATGCTCTCTGTTTCCACAGTATCCTGTGTTAGCTGGTTATATCAGCAACCATCTGGGCCTAAGCCATCTGAGTCCAAGGACTGTGTGAAGGTCACTGGAACCGACTCCTTACCAACTAACCGGATCCAGGACCCAGCGCATTACGGACTCTGCTGTAACTTTTTTTATCTCTTTTGGTCCCGCTGGGACAGCTGCCACGTGTTCGGGGTCTAACTGGAGGGAGCACCTGTGTCCTCCGGGTATTCCATTCTGGCCCTGCCTGAGGGGCTTTACTACGGGTGCCCGGGGCTCACTAGTCACGCCCCCTTCGGAGGTTCCACTTAAAAACCAAAAACGAATGTGAACTTCACCATCTCTGCCTCTGCTTCCATTCGTTACATCCGTAGACTTATAAAACAGGTAACAGATACCCACGCTGAATGGGCCTGTAAACTATGGCGGTCACTGCTACAGTGGGTACAAGGGAGCCAAGCAACCACTAAGGAGGACGTCCTCCAGCTCTTCTTGTTAGAGCGATTCTTTACTGGACTAAACCCCGAGACACAAGAATGGCTTCCGGACAGACGGGATATGACTCTTGAGGAGGCCGCTCGTCTGGCCCATGAACATCATGATGCCAGGAGGTCTCAGTTGTCAGGGTCAAAGACTGTCACTAGGGGCCCTCCCATGGGTCTGGAGGCCCCTGAACCACAGAAGATTGTCGGGGGACCAGCTAAAACCCCGGCTTACCAGAGTCCCCATGGGGAGTCGGGGATGGCCTTGTTGAGGTCGGCCTGATGGAGGATTTGCCTGCAGACGTCTTGCTGGGAAATGACTTGGGGCCCATGTTGTCTGCATTCTCGGTGGCCCCTCTGGCTGAGACCTATCCTGTCACCACCCGGAGACAAGCTTGAGCTGCGGAGGCAGAATAATACTCAGAGGAGGCCCAGGTAAGAAACCCCAGCCCTACACGTATCCCCATAGCCAGACACATTTCTTGGGCCACCCCAGCTGAGTTTAAAAGGGAGGTACTTGAGGATCCTTCATTACAGGGATATCGTGGGAAGGCGCAGGAGGGGAGAGGAGTAATGGAAGGGGAACAGTTTGTATGGAAGCAGGGACTCCTCTACCAGGTTACAGAGCAGCACCACACAGGGACGAGCCCCACTATAAAACGACAGCTGGTAGTTCCCAAGAAGTATAGGCAGGAGCTACTGCGAATCTCTCATGACATACCCTTGGCCGGGCACCTCGGCATCAGTCGCACCAGGCATCGTCTGACACAAAACTTCTTTTGGCCGGAGGTAACCTATGATGTTCGTCAGTACTGCCAAACCTGTGACAGTTGTCAGCGCATTGGCAAGAGGGGGGATCGATGCAAGGCCAAATTATGCCCCCTCCCCATTGTGGAGGAACCATTTAGCCGAGTAGCGGTCGATCTGATAGGGCCGTTAACCAAACCCAGTCCGTCAAGGAAAAAGTATATATTGACAGTGGTAGATTATGCCACACGGTATCCAGAGGCGGTTGCGTTACCTAACATACTGGCAGAGACAGTGGCGGCTGCCCTGCTCCAGGTGTTCTCACGGGTTGGATTTTCCCAGGAGATTATCTCGGACCAGGGTACCCAGTTTACAGCAGAGGTGACCAACCAACTGTGGAAGCTGTACGGCGTAAAGTCCATCAGAAGCGCCCCGTACCACCTGCAAACCAATGGGTTGTGTGAACGTTTTAACGGAACATTAAAACAACTCATTGGGACTTTTACCAGGACCTGCGGGGACTGGGAGAAATTCCTGCCACACCTCCTGTTTGCCTATCGGGAGGTGCCCCAAGAATCCACAGGGTTCTTCCCGTTCAAAGTGTTATACGGGAGGCGGGTAAGGGGACCCCTAGACTTAGTGCTGGAACACTGGGAAGGGGAGGGAACCACAGAAGGGATACCTATTGTGCCCTATGTGCTGGGATTCCGGGACCGCCTACAGGAGCTGACTCAGGCTGTACGTGAGAACATGCAGGCGGCCCAACGGTGCCAGTGCGTATGGTAGAATCATAGAATCATAGAATCGTAGAGTTGGAAGGGACCTCCTGGGCCATCAAGTCCAACCCCCTGCTCAAAGCAGGATTCGCTAAATCATCCCAGTCAGATGTCTGTCCAGCCTCTGTTTAAAGACTTCCATTGAAGGAGAACTCACCACTTCTCGTGGCAGCCTGTTCCACTCATTGATCACTCCAACTGTCAAAAAGTTTTTTCTAATATCTAATCTGTGTCTCCTCCCATTCAGTTTCATCCCATTGCTTCTAGTCTTTCATTGTGTAAATGAGAATAAAGTTGATCCTTCTACAATGTGACAGCCCTTGAGATATTTGTAGACAGCTATTAAGTCTCCTCTCAGTCTTCTCTTTTGCAAACTAAACATTCACAAATCCTGCAACCTTTCCTCATAAGACAGGGTTTGCAGACCAGTCACCATTCTGGTCGCTCTTTTCTGAACTTGCTCCAGTTTGTTGTTGTCTTTTTTAAAATGTGGTGCCCAAAACTGGACACAGTATTCCAGATGAGGTCTGACCAAAGAGGAGTAGAGGGAAATAATGACTTCACGTGATCTAGACTGTATGCTTCTGTTAATACATCCTAGAATTGCATTTGCCTTTTTTGCTGCTGCATCACACTGTTGACTCATATTCAGTCTGTGATCTTTTAGCATACCCAAGTCTTTTTCCCATGTGCTGTTGCTTAGCCCTATTATTCCCATTCTGTATATGCTTTTTTCATTTTATTGCCCAGATGTAGTACTTTGCATTTTTCTCTGTTAAAAACCATTCTGTTAGTTGCTGCCCACTGCTCCAGTTTATTTATATCTTTTTGAATCCTCTCTCTCTCTTCTCTAGTATTAGCTATCCCTCCTAGCTTTGTGTCATCAGCAAATTTAATCAGTTTACCCTCAATTCCATCATCTAAATCGTTGATAAAGATATTGAACAGTACAGGGCCCAGGACAGAGCCCTGTGGTACCCCACTTGAGACATTCTTCCAACTGGATGTGCAGCCATTTACGACCACTCTTTGGGTCCGATCACTAAGCCAGTTATGAATCCACCTAACAGTTGCCTTGTCCATTCCATACTTAGTCATTTTTTCAATAAGGATTGTATGAGAGACTTTGTCAAATGCTTTGCTGAAGTCATGATATACTATATCTACAGCATTTCCTTGATCCACCCAATCAGTGATTACGTCATAGAAGGAAATTAAGTTAGTCTGACATGACTTATTAGTTACAAACCCATGCTGACTCTGTTTAATCACTTCATTCTTATCCAGGTACTGACATACATGTTGTTTAATAATTTGTTCAAAGATCTTTCCTGGTATAGAAGTCAGACTCACCGGCCTATAGTTGCCTGGGTCCACCTTCTTCCCCTTTTTGAAGATAGGAACAACATTTGCTCTTCTCCAGTCTTCTGGGACTTCTCCTGTTCTCCAAGAATTTTCAAAGATTATGGAGAGGGGTTCAAAAATTTCTTCTGCTATCTCCTTCAGTACTCTGGGGTGTAATTCATCTGGACCTGGAGACTTGAATTCATTTAGGTTAGCTAAGTGTTTCCTCACTATCTTTCTGTTTATAGATATCCTGGATTCTTCTATTCCCTTAATAGGACAGTGAAGAACAGTTGATGTTACATTTCCTTTCTGAGAGAAAACAGATGCAAAATAGGAATTTAAAAGTTCGGCCTTCTCAACATCCTGTCTTACCATTTCATAATTTTCATCCTGTAAAAATCCTATAGCATCTTTGACTTTTCTTTTACTTTTGACATATCCCCAAAATCCTTTATTATTGCTTTTGACATCTCTTGCAAGCCTCAATTCATTGTCAGCTTTAGATAATCTGATTTGTGCCTGCAGGTTCTGCAGACAGCATTATATTCTTCTTTAGATATGCCTCCCTCTTTCCATTTTATAAACATTTTTTTCTTCCTTTTTAGCATGTGCTTAAGTTCTGTGTTCATCCATCCTGGTTTCCTTAAATGCTTCCTATTCTTCCCTCTTTTCGGAATTGTTAACAATAGTGCTTTGAGAATTTCATTTTTCAAGATTTCCCATCCTTCCTGGACATTTTTGTCTTTAAGGATATCCAGCCATTGGATCCCTCCAATTCTCTTTCTGAATCCCTTAAAATCTGCCTTTCTGAAATCTAACCTTGACGTCTGAGTCTTCACAGGTTTTCCTCCTAGTTATCCAAAATTCTAAAATAGCATGGTCGCTACCTCCTAGGGTCCCAGCCACTTTTACCTCCTCAACCATTTCCTCCCTGTTTATAAGGATTAGATCCAAGGTAGCAGTTCCTCTTGTTTTCTCCCCTACCTTTTGGAAGATAAAGTTGTCAGCAAGAGAGGATAAGAATTTCCTTGACCTGTTAGTTTTGCCTGAGAGAGATTCCCAACAAATGTCTGGATAGTTGAAATCTCCCATGACAACTATGTCATATTTTTTGGAGAACTTGGCCATTTGATGCCTAAAGAGTTCATCCATATCTTCAGCTTGCACAGGCGGCCTGTAGTAAATGCCTACAATGGTGTCCTTTCCATTGTTCTGTCCTTGTATTCTTACCCAAACAGTTTCCACAGAACTCCCAGTCTCTGAAGCTTCAATCTCTGTGCAGATATACGCGTTTCTAACATACAATGCGACACCTCCTCCTCGTTTATCAAGTCTGTTTCTTGCAAATAAGTTGTATCCTTCAGTCTTGTATTCCAATCATGTGTATTGTCGGTACGATACGATACGGTACGATCGGAGGCCCAGAGAACGCACCTTTGAGATAGGACAGAAGATCCTGGTGTTAGAACCAACTAGGCAGAACAAGTTCCAAGCTGCATGGCAGGGGCCCTACCAGGTAGTGGGGAAAATAGCCGACACCACCTACAATGTCGCCGAATGTGACGACCCCAGGGTTATCCGCATGTTCCACGTGAATATGCTGAAGCCCTACCGGGAGCGCCCTGAAGAGGTAGTGGCCATCGGTGCACCTGAAGCAGAGGATTTAGCAGGACTACCCTTGCCTGATGTCTTAGGGGAGAGGACTCAGTCTAAAACATGGGACCAGGTACATGTAATACTATTGTAGGAACTCGAGGATTCTGATAGCGTGGGGCAATGAACAGAGACTGGTTTCTTTGTGTGCAGTGTATTTTTACACAGTGATAATATCCCAAACGGTATACTGATAACCTGCAATGAGACCAGTCCTCGACCTATATAGCAAGTCGGCAGAGTTCCCAAAAACAGAGTCCTCACAAAAATGTGATCAGAAGGTGAGTGTGACACTCTGGTGACGTGGTGAGGTTCACACTAGTGGTGAAGAGAGAGTCAAATCCAGATATGTAGCAGGCACAGGGAAGTCCAGAACAAGTTCACAGGTTGATCCCAGACGCAGCAAAAACACAAGAAATCCAGAAGCTGATTCACAAGTTGGTCCCAGAAGCGACGTGAACCAAGTGAGTCCAGAAACAGGTTCACATCAAAGTATAAGGTCGGTGATCGTTCCCACAGCTCTCACTGGGGAGAGTGAAGGATTGCGGCAACACACAATTCAGAAACACAGTCCTTACCGAGGGTTAAGTTCCAAAGTCAACAGACTAATGATAGCACGATGAGTGCAGCTTTCCTAAGCAGAGAACAGAGAATGTCCCGAGCCACAGTAGAAGCACCCTGAGGGAACAACCAGCACAGCTGACAGGAAGCAGAAGCAAAATACTCCAGCAAGGAAGGCAGCACCTGAACCGGGTTTTATACAAATGAACAGGAAGTAGGGCACACATAACAGCAACCTCCATCTTGACAAAGGGCAAAGTCATTCACAAGATGATTTAGAAAAACCCCGGATTACTGACAGTACACTTGGGAGAAAACCTAGGCCTCCGGGAGAGACAGCAGGCGGAGGCATTGTTGAGGCAGCGACAGAGGATGTTTTCGGGAAGACTGAGATACACTCGCCTGGCACAACACAAGGTTGAGACCCAGGATCAGACCCCCCTGAGATAACCCCCCATCCGCATCCCTGAGTCTGTACGAGAGGGGATGCGACAAGAGATACAAGAGATGTTGCGTTTAGGGGTCATTGAAGAGTCAGATAGTCCCTGGGCATCCCCCGTAGTGTTAGTGCCCAAGAAGGATGGGACTACACGGTTTTGTGTAGACTATCGTAAGCTCAATGAGAAAACAGTGACGGATGCATATCCCATGCCACGTGTGGATGAGTTGTTAGACCGGCTGGCGGGGGCAAAGTATTTGACCACCATCGATCTATGCAAAGGCTATTGGCAGATCCCCTTAGTCCTGACACTATTCCCAAGTCGGCATTTGTCACCCCGTTCGGCTTATTCCAGTTTCGAGTTATGCCATTCGGGATGAAGAATGCCCCGGCGACCTTCCAGAGGCTGGCTGACCGGCTTCTGGATGGTCTCCAGGACAATGCTTGTGCCTACCTGGACGACATCGCCATCTACAGTGCGACATGGGAAGAGCATCTAAATCACCTAGAGACAGTATTGGACAGGATCCACCAGGCCGGAATCACCCTGAACCCAATTAAGTGTCACGTGGGCAAAGCAGAGGTTCAGTATTTAGGGCATTTGGAGGGAAGTGGGAAACAGCGACCAGAACTAGCCAAGATTGAGGCCATAGCCAAATGGCCCATCCCATTTGTGACGAACGGCCCACCGCCATTCGTCCAAATACGGAGGACTAACGGGGATCCCGCTGCCACCAAAACGCGACGGACAGCAGACCCTGTGTCACCACTATGTCACAGTCCCACCACTGACACGGGTGTATCAGTGGACAGAGGGACGAGACACAATGCCGGCACACGGCTATCACAGGCACAGTGGGGGCGTATCTTAGTTATCCCACCACTGGCACCATGTGACAAAAATATCCAGCAAGCTAATCTCGCTCTGACAATTTGCCGCAGGGGGAGTTTAATTTGGATGCCCCACCACTGCTATCAATCTTCCAAGTACTGCAGGGATTTATGTATATCCCACTTTCTCAGTTCCACTTTGGAACTCGCAGCTCCCCGGCGCCCCCCTTACCCTTAGGTCAGTCAGGGAACTGCACCTAGGATAATTAGTCGCCGGACGGGCTGCCTGTTGTGAACCGGCAATTAGGCTTCTGCAGTAAGGGAATTATCAATGCTGTGGCCGCAGCCCCTCATTCAGCAATATAAGACCCTTCTGTACTGCCAGCAAGCCGCAATAGCCGTACACAACGTGCTGCCACCAGCTCCTGGTTTCTCCGCTTAAGTTATAGACTCAAGGGAGGGGTTCGAAGCCAACCCGACAAATTAGTAGCGATTATCTAACAAAGGCGTATAGTTCGATTCTTAGAGCATGGAGACAGGCTAAATATTAAATCATTTAATATGATTGGAATACAAGACTAGAAGGATACAACTTATTTGCAAGAAACAGACTTGATAAACGAGGAGGGGGTGTCACATTGTATGTTAGAAATGCGTATATCTGCACAGAGATTGAAGCTTCAGAGACTGGGAGTTCTGTGGAAACTGTTTGGGTAAGAATACAAGGACAGAACAATGGAAAGGACACCATTGTAGGCATTTACTACAGGCCGCCTGTGCAAGCTGAAGATATGGATGAACTCTTTATGCATCAAATGGCCAAGTTCTCCAAAAAATATGACATAGTTGTCATGGGAGATTTCAACTATCCAGACATTTGTTGGGAATCTCTCTCAGGCAAAACTAACAGGTCAAGGAAATTCTTATCCTCTCTTGCTGACAACTTTATCTTCCAAAAGGTAAAGGAGAAAACAAGGGGAACTGCTACCTTGGATCTAATCCTTATAAACAGGGAGGAAATGGTTGAGGAGGTAAAAGTGGATGGGACCCTAGGAGGTAGCGACCATGCTATTTTAGAATTTTGGATAACTAGAGGCGGAAGACCTGTGAAGACTCAGGCGTCAAGGTTAGATTTCAGAAAGGCAGATTTTAAGGGATTCAGAAAGAGAATTGGAGGGATCCAATGGCTGGATATCCTTAAAGACAAAAATGTCCAGGAAGGATGGGAAATCTTGAAAAATGAAATTCTCAAAGCACAGTTGTTAACAATTCCGAAAAGAGGGAAGAATAGGAAGCATTTAAGGAAACCAGGATGGATGAACACAGAACTTAAGCACATGCTAAAAAGGAAGAAAAAAATGTTTATAAAATGGAAAGAGGGAGGCATATCTAAAGAAGAATATAATGCTGTCTGCAGAACCTGCAGGGCACAAATCAGATTAGTTAAAGCTGAAAATGAATTGAGGCTTGCAAGAGATGTCAAAAGCAATAATAAAGGATTTTGGGGATATGTCAAAAGTAAAAGAAAAGTCAAAGATGCTATAGGATTTTTACAGGATGAAAATGATGAAATGGTAAGACAGGATGTTGAGAAGGCTGAACTTTTAAATTCCTATTTTGCATCTGTTTTCTCTCAGAAAGGAAATGTAACATCAACTGTTATTCACTGTCCTATTAAGGGAATAGAAGAATCCAGGATATCTATAAACAGAAAGATAGTGAGGAAACACTTAGCTAACCTAAATGAATTCAAGTCTCCAGGTCCAGATGAATTACACCCCAGAGTACTGAAGGAGATAGCAGAAGAAATTTTTGAACCCCTCTCCATAATCTTTGAAAATTCTTGGAGAACAGGAGAAGTGCCAGAAGACTGGAGAAGAGCAAATGTTGTTCCTATCTTCAAAAAGGGGAAGAAGGTGGACCCAGGCAACTATAGGCCGGTGAGTCTGAATTCTATACCAGGAAAGATCTTTGAACAAATTATTAAACAACATGTATGTCAATACCTGGATAAGAATGAAGTGATTAAACAGAGTCAGCATGGGTTTGTAACTAATAAATCATGTCAGACTAATTTAATTTCCTTCTATGACGGTATTACTGATTGGGTGGATCAAGGAAATGCTGTAGATATAGTATATCTTGACTTCAGCAAAGCATTTGACAAAGTCTCTCATACAATCCTTATTGAAAAAATGACTAAGTATGGAATGGACAAGGCAACTGTTAGGTGGATTCATAACTGGCTTAGTGATCGGACCCAAAGAGTGGTCGTAAATGGCTGCACATCCAGTTGGAAGAATGTCTCAAGTGGGGTACCACAGGGCTCTGTCCTGGGCCCTGTATTGTTCAACATCTTTATCAACGATTTAGATGAAGGAATTGAGGGAAAACTGATTAAATTTGCTGATGACACAAAGCTAGGAGGGATAGCTAATACTAGAGAAGAGAGAGAGAGGATTCAAAAAGATTTAAATAAACTGGAGAAGTGGGCAGCAACTAACAGAATGGTTTTTATCAGGGAGAAATGCAAAGTACTACATCTGGGCAATAAAAATGAAAAAAGCATATATAGAATGGGAGGAATAGGGCTAAGTGACAGCACATGTGAAAAAGACTTGGGTATACTAAAAGATCACAGACTGAATATGAGTCAACAGTGTGATGCAGCAGCAAAAAAGGCAAATGCAATTCTAGGATGTATTAACAGAAGCATACAGTCTAGATCACGTGAAGTAATTATTTCCCTCTACTCCTCTTTGGTCAGACCTCATCTGGAATATTGTGTCCAATTTTGGGCACCACATTTTAAAAAAGACATCAACAAACTGGAGCAAGTTCAGAAAAGAGCGACCAGAATGGTGACCGGTCTGCAAACCCTGTCTTATGAGGAAAGGTTGCAGGATTTGGGAATGTTTAGTTTGCAAAAGAGAAGACTGAGAGGAGACTTAATAGCTGTCTACAAATATCTAAAGGGCTGTCACATTGTAGAAGGATCAACTTTATTCTCATTTGCACAAGGAAAGACTAGAAGCAATGGGATGAAGCTGAATGGGAGGAGACACAGATTAGATATTAGAAAAAACTTTTTGACAGTTAGAGTGATCAATGAGTGGAACAGGCTGCCACGAGAAGTGGTGAGTTCTCCTTCAATGGAAGTCTTCAAACAGAGGCTGGACAGACATCTAACTGGGATGATTTAGCGAATCCTGCTTTGAGCAGGGGGTTGGGCCAGATGGCCCAGGAGGTCCCTTCCAACTCTACGATTCTATGATTCTATGATTTATTTTCCGAAAGAGGACAGTGATTACAGATAAAAGTTGCTATAAAGTTGAGACATTAATTATGTACAGTTACAAATATAAAATAAAAGATGGATGAACATAGAAAGTACACTCACGGTTGTTCATGGCTCTTTAGGCAAAACCATGCGGCGGAGAAAGAAGGCGGAGCCACACATCTCCACTCATCTGGAGTTCTTGTCAGCACAAGGACTGGAGCTCTTCTGAGCTGGGTTTGCCCAGGGAATGCCTTATAGACTTTCCTATGTGACATCACGGAGAGGTGCATTCTGGGTTAATCTCACCTCTCTCATCCCAATGTAGGAATCTTGCTAAAACTTATAATCCTCATAACTCTATGGGGGAAGCTAGTATGGACTCATCAGTGGTATCAATGGTTGCAATTTACCGAATAGAATCAAACAATACCATGCACGCCATAGGTATGACCTTCTATTTGGGAGCAAATCATATCTCAGGTTCTGGACAGGTTAGAACTTCGAAAGATACCCTGTAGCGGAGCTGGGACCGCTCAGATTACCAAAATATGATTTCATATCTCTACTTTGTACGGTTTTTGCAGGGCAGGCTCTTAAAGGTTTACTTCTAACTCCGGATTTCAGACAAAGAGTTTTTTTCCCGCACTTTTTTCCCTTTCAGCTGAGGAGAGGAACCAAATGGTTGTGACAGGAAGTTGGTTTATAACACTTGGGGGGGAAGGGAAGCTGCTGCAGTGTGCAATGTAACTGAGACACTGGCAGGCAGCTACTGACAAAATGGAGGATTTTTTAGCACATTCCAACAGAAAACAAATCTTGCAGACATTGTACATCACACCTCCCCCCTTAAGAGGGCGCTAAGGAGGCATTACCTCTCGGTAATCGGCCATGCGCACCTCAGCAGGTTCGCCCCGGCGGGACAACCCATCGGCATTGCCGTTTTCACTGCCCTTCCTGTGTTTTACAGTGAAGTCGTACTGTTGAAGGGCAAGGCTCCAGCGGAGCTACCTTCCATTGGTTCCGGACACTGTGTGCAACCAGCTCAGAGGGTTGTGGTCGGTTACCACCGTGAAGGCGCACCCGTACAGGTAGGGCTGCAAACGTTGCAGTGCCCACACCATGGCCAGACACTCCTTCTCGATGGTCGAGTATGCCACTTC
Source organism: Dendrobates tinctorius (assembly GCF_039654945.1). Taxonomy (NCBI): domain Eukaryota; kingdom Metazoa; phylum Chordata; class Amphibia; order Anura; family Dendrobatidae; genus Dendrobates; species Dendrobates tinctorius. The sequence goes on along the minus strand of NW_027361813.1, from coordinate 2,333,801 downwards.
CCTCGGCAAAAGTTTCCGGCTCAGGTACAACACGGGGTGCTCTTGGTCCCCCGAGTCGACCTGGCTAAGCACAGCACCGAGGCCAAACTCGCTGGCGTCGGTCTGTACCAGAAACGGGCGACTGCTGTCGACTGCTCTCAACACTGGAGAGTTGCACAGGGCTGCTTTCAAAGCTTGGAAAGCCGCCTCACAGTCATCTGTCCAGTTGACTGTTTGGGGTAGCCTCTGCTTGGTGAGGTCAGTCAAGGGTTTGGCAAGGGCGCTATAGTCCTGTACGAACCGCTTATAGTACCCTGCAGTGCCCAAGAAGGACTTCACCTGCTTCTTGGTCCTGGGGGTGGGCCAGGACACGATTGCATCCACTTTTCCTGGCTCCGGACTCATGGAACCCCCGCCTACCCGGTGCCCCAGGTAGTGGACCTTGTGCATGCCTATCTGGCACTTCCCCGGCTTGATGGTCAGGCCTGCCTGGTGAAGACGCTTGAGCACCTCCTGGAGGTGCTGAAGGTGTTCCTCCCAGGTGGAACTGAAGACGGCAATATCGTCTAAGTACGCCACTGCGTACTCCTCCAGTCCCCGAAGCAGGTGGTTGACCATCCGCTGGAAAGTGGCAGGGGCATTCTTCATGCCGAAGGGCATGACGTGGACTCGTACAGTCCAAAGGGGGTGATAAAGGCGGATTTCTCCTGCGCCTCAGGGCTCAGGGGAATCTGCCAGTATCCCCGACTCAAATCCATGATGGATATGTAGTTGGCGTTTGCCAACCGCTCGAGCAGATCCTCGATGCACGGCATCGGGTGAGCATCAGAGGTTGTGATGGCGTTGAGCCCCCTGTAGTCCACGCAGAACCGGGTGGTTCGATCCTTTTTAGGCACGAGGACTACAGGTGAAGCCCACGCGCTTTTTGACCATCGACTCACCCCCAGCATTAACATCTCATCGATCTCTTGGCGCATAACTTGTTGCACCGTTTCAGAGATCCGATAAGGTGTTCGCCGTAATGGGGCGTGATTCCCGGTGTCCACCTCATGAACCGCTAACTCCGTCCTCCCAGGACGGTTGGTGAACACGGCCCAGAAGGGTTCCAGGGTGGCCATCAACTGCAACCGCTGGGATACGGTTAGCGAATCACTTATCTCCATGTCCTCAATGGACCCATCGGCCTTGCCAGGGCCAGCATGTCCAGGAGGGGATCTTCCTCCCCATCGTCGGGCAGGTTGCAGACCGGTAGGACGCAAGCTTCACGTTCGTGGTGCGCCTTCAGCATATTGACGTGAAAGGCCTTGCGCCTACCCCGATCATGGTCAAGCGTGACCACGTAGGTGACCGGGTTGAGCTGTTGGTGGACGACGTACGGGCCTTCCCAGGCTGCCTGACGCTTATCCGTTGGTACGGGGACCAGCACCCACACCTTTTGACCCACCTGGTAGGTCCGCTCCCGGGCGTTCTGGTCGTACCAGTGCTTCTGGTCAGCCTGAGCCTGCGTCATGTTGTCATGCACCAACTGCGTCAAGGTCTGCATCTTGTCACGGAAGTGCATGACATAATCCACGATGGACACTTCTGTGGGGTTTGGCTCATCTTCCCAGGATTCTCTTATCAAACCAAGGGGTCCCCGGACTCGCCTGCCATACAGGAGCTCGAAGGGGGAGAACCCGGTCGAGGCCTGCGGAACTTCTCTGTAAGCGAACAGCAGGTGTGGGAGGTACCGCTCCCAGTCGCGCCCTTGGGTCTCAACCAGTATGCGGAGCATCTGTTTGAGGGTACCGTTGAAGCGTTCACACAAACCATTAGTCTGTGGGTGATACGCACTCGATACCAGGTGCGTCACCTGCATTTTCTCACAGAGAGCCCCCATTAGGCGAGACATAATTGGGGCCCTTGATCGGTAAGCATCTCCCTGGGAAATCCTACTCTTGAAAAGATGGTCACCAGTGCGTCAGCCACCTTATCTGCCCTGGTTGAAGACAGAGCTACTGCCTCTGGGTACCGGGTAGCGTAGTCTACCACGGTGAGAATGTATCGCTTTCCGGAGTTGCTGGGGACAGACAGCGGTCCTACAATGTCCACCGCGATTCTCTGGAAAGGCTCCTCTATCACCGGCAAAGGAATAAGGGGAGCCTTAAGAGCAGGCCCCGCCTTACCCACTTTTTGACAGGTGGCACAGGAGTGGCAGTAGTGTGTTACATCTGTCCCCATCTTGGGCCAATAGAAGTGTTGAGACAGCCGTGCCTTTGTTTTGCTGATCCCCAAGTGTCCAGCGAGTGGAATCTCATGGGCAATCCGCAACAACTCAGTTCTGAACTGATAGGGGACGACCAGCTGTCTTTCCCTCAACCACTCCTTTTTAGGATCTCCGGGTACTGTCTCCCGGTACAACCTTCCTCGTTCCCAGAACACCTTCTCCTTATCAGACTCGACGAGTCTTGACGAGGCCTCTCAATTTCTCCAGGCTGGCATCTGAGTGCAGAGCAGCCTGGAACTCCATGCTGGAGGCTGCCAGAAGTGACGTCAGGGTCCCCTCTTTACAGGGACCCTCTGGAACCGGCTCTGGGTTCACCCCTGGTTCAGTCTCTCCTGTAGCAGCAGAGGGTCCAGAAGACAGTGCGTTACCTGCGATCTGGGCACTCTGACTGCGTGTGACAGCTGCTATGTATGCTGCCTCCCTGGGGATTTCTACAGACCCACCAGCCGGTGCTGCCCTGGGCTCTACCTCCCCATTCACCCCCAACACTTCAGGAGCAGTGCTACTTATGGGCCAGTTACCTTCCTCGGTGGCACTGGTCAGCTGCATGGCATTACCTTCCTCATGGTCCCCATGCACCTCCCCATTTCCTTGAGCACCGTTGCTTGCTCCTGCCAGGGGTTCCTCAGCCGTCTCACTCTGCAGAGTGACGGGGCTGAGCACTTTGGTACCTGTGGACACATCTACCGTTTCAAAGAAAGGGTTAACGGGTTCAGTCGGCACAGATACATCAACATCATCATCATCCTTCCTAGGAAAAGAATGGTTATCAGTTTGCTTTGGTACATTCACATCAGCATCAGCATCGTACCTGGGGAAAGAATGGTTGTTAGTTGCATCATTACTCATCAAGGCATTAGCAGGTAACACATTCAGTTTCCCATCATCAACATCATCATTATCATCAGGGTTAACGTTACCCTTATTATCAGTTTGGGGAAGGGTGTCAGGGACATAGTATGCAACCATCCTCCGCAAGTCAGTCCCCAATAAAACATCAGTGGGCAAATTTTCAGACACTCCCACCTCCCTCAACCCGCTCCCAGCACCCCAATCAAGATAAACCCGGGCCACTGGCAAGGGACAACGGGTGCCTCCAATCCCGGTGACAGTCAGGGTTTTCCCCTTGACAAACTCTTCAGGGGCCGCCAGTCCAGGACGGATGAGGGTTCGTTCAGCCCCGGCGTCCTTGAGGCCTGTAGCAAGACGGGCCACCCACCTGAACAGGTTGAACGTTGTCGTCAGCCCTCCCAACAACACCTCCCACCAAAAGGACGGAGGCATTGGGCCCGGGGGCCTTGGCTGGGGGGTTCTTCGGCCTATCCGAACAGGTGTAAGAGAAGTGACCAAGCCGCTTGGAGAGGTGACACAGGCGACTGTCAGTAGCCGGCATGCTGTAGGCAACAGGGACTGGGCCTCTGGAGGGACGGCTAGCTGGGGCACTGGGGTTGGTTGCAGGCTTACCCCCTTTCCAGCTGATGGCAACTGGCCTCCGCGTCTCGGGCTTCCGGTTGGCCTCGTAGTTGTCAACGATCTGTGCCGCTTTGTCCGCATTCGTTGGTTCGCGGTCCAGGATGAACTGTCGGACCTCAGCTGGGCAGAGATGCAGGAACTGGTCTTTGATCATCAGGTCCTGTAGCTGCTCAAAGGATTCAACGGACAGTCCATGGATCCACTGGTCACAGTGGGTCCTGAGTCCTTGCACGACATCACTGTAGCTATCATGTGGGCCACGTTGGAGGTGTCGGAACTTCTTTCGGTATACCTCAGATGTCAGCCGATATTTGGCGATCAGCGCCTCCTTTATGGCGCGATAGTCATCATCATGCGCTTGCGGAAGAGAAGCAAACGCCTCCAGAGCTTTGCCTTTTAGCCCTGGGGTCAAGTACCTGGCCCATTGGTCTTCGGGCAGACGGTACTGTCTGCAGGCTTTCTCAAAAGCTCGCAGAAACGTATCCAAGTCCCCGTCCTTTTCCATCACGGGAAAATGCTCTGGCCGGGGTTTAGGAGTCTGGACGCTGCTGGGCTCACCGCTTTGGGCTGTGGGGGCATTCCCACCCCGCTGGAGTACCTCCAGTTCATGGGCCCTCTGCGCCTGATGCTCGGCTCTCTCAGCCTCTGCTTGGCACTCGCGTCTCTCCGCCTCCCGCTCGGCTCGCTGCTCTGCTCTCTCTCGAGCTTGCTGGATCAGCTGCAGGCGTCCGTCACTGTCTTCGGCAGGGAGTTCGTCCAAGGCCATTTGCAGATAGGGGTCCACCCCGTTCTGGTTGAATGTGGGGCCAGCGCTCATGAGTGGAGCCTCTGCTGCAGCCCCATTGTTACTTGAGCCCGCTTCTGCGTTCGCTGGGCTCTGGTCGTTTTCCCGTTGCACCAGAGCCGCGATCAGTTGGGCTTTGTTTTTGCTCGTGGTGTCGATCCGCCACACCCCGCAGAGGGCAATAAGAGATGCCTTGTTATGCTGCTTATACCACTCTGCTCCCATCGTAGCCATGGTTGCCAAATAAAAGACAGAAAAGAAAAACGGAGAGAAAGGGAGGGAATACTTGCAAGTACACACTAATGTCTCAGGACTAGTAACCACTGAGTCTGTTCTCCAAAACCTATGATGCAGGATTCCCGCAGGAACCGTGCAGGTTTTTAGTGAGAGGAATGATTGCTCAAACCAAATCACTAATGCTCTAGGATTATCCCACCGCTCTGCCACCAATATGTGACGAACAGCCCACCGCCGTTTGTCCAAATACGGAGGACTACTAACGGGGATCCCGCTGCCACCAAAACGTGATGGACAGCGGACCCTGTGTCACCACTATGTCACAGTCCCACCACTGACACGGGTGTATCAGCGGACAGAGGGACGTGACACAATGCCGGCACACGGCTATCACAGGCACAGTGGGGGCGTATCTTAGTTATCCCACCACTGGCACCATGTGACAAAAATATCCAGCAAGCTAATCTCGCTCTGACAATTTGCCGCAGGGGGAGTTTAATTTGGATGCCCCACCACTGCTATCAATCTTCCAAGTACTGCAGGGATTTATGTATATCCCACTTTCACAGTTCCACTTTGGAACTCGCAGCTCTACGGCGCCCCCCTTACCCTCAGGTCAGTCAGGGAACTGCACCTAGGATAATTAGTCGCCGGACAGGCTGCCTGTTGTGAACCGGCAATTAGGCTTCTGCAGTAAGGGAATTATCAATGCTGTGGCCGCAGCCCCTCATTCAGCAATATAAGACCCTTCTGTACTGCCAGCAAGCCGCAATAGCCGTACACAACACGCTGCCACCAGCTCCTGGTTTCTCCGCTTAAGTTATAGACTCAAGGGAGGGGTTCGAAGCCAACCCAACAAATTAGTAGCGATTATCTAACCAAGGCGTATAGTTCGATTCTTATAGCATAGATACAGAACTAAATAATTTTATCATTTATTCCCCGAAAAAGTAGGGCAGTGGTTACAGATAAAAGTTGCTATAAAATTGAGACATTAATTATGTACAGTTACAAATATAAAATAAAAGATGGATGAACATAGAAAGTACACTCACGGTTGTTCATGGCTCTTTAGGCAAAACCATGCGGCGGAGAAAGAAGGCGGAGCCTCACATCTCCACTTATCTGGAGTTCTTGTCAGCACAAGGACTGGAGCTCTTCTGAGCTGGTTTTGCCCAGGGAATGCCTTATAGACTTTCCTATGTGATATCACGGAGAGGTGCATTCTTTGTTAATCCCACCTCTCTCATCCCAATGTAGGAATCTTGCTAAAACTTATAATCCTCATAACTCTATGGGGGAAGCTAGTATGGACTCATCAGTGGTATCAATGGTTGCAATTTACCGAATAGAATCAAACAATACCATGCACGCCATAGGTACGACCTTCTATTTGGGAGCAAATCATATCTCAGGTTCTGGACAGGTTAGAACTTCGAAAGATACCCTGTAGCGGAGCTGGGACCGCTCAGATTACCAAAATATGATTTTCATATCTCTACTTTGTACGGTTTTTGCAGGGCAGGCTCTTAAAGGTTTACTTCTAACTCCGGATTTCAGACGAGTTTTTTTCCCGCACTTTTTTCCCTTTCAGCTGAGGAGAGGAACTAAATGGTTGTGACAGGAAGTTGGTTTATAACACTTGGGGGGAAGGGAAGCTGCTGCAGTGTGCAATGTAACTGAGACACTGGCAGGCAGCTACTGACAAAATGGAGGATTTTTTAGCACATTCCAACAGAAAACAAATCTTGCAGACATTGTACATCACACCACGCACTAAAACCCAGGTCATGGCATTTCTAGGGACAGCAGGGTATTATAGGAAATTTGTTCCCAATTACAGCAGCGTAGCCAAGCCCCTCACTGATCTGACCCGTAAGAACCAACCCCGCCAGGTAACCTGGACCTCAGAGTGTGAGGAAGCCTTCTGCCAGCTAAAGGACACCCTCACAAATACCCCGGTATTGTCCGCACCCGATCCAACTCAACGTTTTGTGGTGTAATGACCACTGTGTCCACTAGGGGGCGCTGTGTGGATGTCCCAAGAGAACGGATGAGTGGCAGAATCCTGAAGGATAGTTATGTATCTCAAAGTGGGTGGCTTTGAGTTGGAGACTTGTGTATGTGTGATCAGCAATATCATGGCTGAGGTGTTGTTTCTAAGGATAAGGGAGAAGTCTTCAGGTAACTAGAGAGATGGGCGGGATCTGGTTACCTACAAATCCACCCAGGGGTGTGTCTGATAACACCTATAGTAAAAGGCTAGTAGGTGAAGGACCTGTGATGAGGTCATAGCCATGTGACCCGGTGGGCGTGGCTACGGACCATATATGGTGGCCAGGGTAGGTCACATGGGTGAATGCTGGGACCTGATTGGTCCAGTTTGGAAGGTCCCGTGAGGAGAAGGATCTCCTCACAAACAGCCTGTGGAGCGGCTGTGTGTGTAATGGCGGCCGGTGTCTGAGAGTCCCTGAGGAGTGAGTGGATGTCTTCAGCCTGGAGAAACAGCCATGTGGGAACCCTGACGTGGGTGAGATAAGGATGAGGCTGAATAGCCTGTATAATGGACGCTATCCTGTAATGCTGTTTATATTGTTGTGGTTTATGATGACAAATAAACCTCATGGACTGTTATGGCTTATGAAAACCCGTACCGGATGTGATTGTGTGGCTGCCAAGGAGTGTCCCCCAACCTTGAATGACAGCGCTACCTCACAGTTTCCTTATTCACACAGACGCTTCTATGTTTGGATTGGGGGCAGTACTGAGCCAAGTCGGGCCGGACGGTCAAGACCACCCGGTAGCTTACCTGAGTCGGAAACTATTGCCCTGTGAAGTAAGCTATGCGGCCATCGAGAAGGAGTGCCTGGCGGTAGTATGGGCACCCAAGAAGTTACAACCATATTTGTATGGACGAGTTTTCCCTCCTAACGGACCATAATCCCCTAGTCTGGCTTAATCGGGTCTCTGGAGACACCAGATTACTGCGGTGGAGTTTAGCCCTACAACCTCAGGACTTCACCATCCACTACAGACCCGGCAAACAAAACGGTAATGCCGATGGACTAAGTCGACAAACGGAACTTGTACCAACCCCATAGACTTCGGTCATCCCCAAACCAATCTGTTAAGGATCAGACGGTGTATGCCGAATGCGTCGCTGAAAAGGGGGAGCCATGATACAGAACTCACCAGCACACCGAATAGGAGATGTATGCACTTAATACAGCAACCGACCGGCTGCGACTCCCTGGACAGAGGTAAATGAGATATCCCACTTCTGACCTCCCCCCACCTTTGTAAATCCCATGGCTATTGTAATGTACGTCTGGCGTCTTAATTGGAGCCTGTTATCTACTGGCCCGGCACATATTGATTGTCCTGTCCTCTGTATGTATATATATTCTGAGACTGATGAGTAAAATGTTGTCACACTGGAAATACATAGAGTAGCAGTGATCTTTTATATGTTCCCATGTTACAAAGCCTTTCGAGCCAGTGTCCTTCATTCAGAAGTGAGGAAAAGCAGAGTGAACCTCCTGAGAAAGGGGGTGGTAATGTAAGAGGTATTACAGCACAGAAGACCCCGTTACATGGAGTATATCCTGCACTGTATATGTGTCACAACTGCAGCCGCAGACGCGGCCCAGCAGGCACCTCGACGCCATGGCGAGGGGGCGGGCATCCCCCGGGAGCGCAATATGGACCTTCTGTACCACAGAGGGGGACCCGGGCCTACCCGAACTGGGAAGGGCAGCGACCAGGATTCTGTGGCAGCTGAGCATGTGGACAAGGACACGTAGGACTTGATGACACCGCACAACTTCAAGTATAAATAAAGTAAAGTTTACTTAAAGTAATCTCACAGTACACAGACAAAACAGGGCTATACCAGGCTCCCGATTCCACACCTCCCAGAAGGGTACCACCCAGTGGTCCCCAAGGCACCATCGGATCACCGAGGCACAAATAAGCGGGACATCGGGACACAGGCAGGACGTCAGGACACACAAGGTCATCAGGACACACGAGGTCACCCACAGGACATCAGATGGGAGTCGTTGGTTCCGGACATCCAACACGACCTACAGGCACCACTGCAGTCATCCAGCTCCAGGCAGCGGTCATCAGGTTCCAGACTGCGGTCGTCAGGCTCCGGGCATCGGACCTAGGAAGGAACTCAAGCGTGATGGTGCCAACACCGCAGGATTGCTGGGCCTGCATGGAGCTAGCACCGCATGGTAGTCAGAGCACAGGATAGTAGATGTTCAGCAGGAACACCGGTTACAAGAGTCTCAGAGTCACTGGGTGCGGGGCTCCAAACACAGAGGGATTCCAGGAAGATAACACAGCAGACAGTTCAGACATGGTCAGGTACAGGATCAAGGATTCAAGCCTGGATACACCGCCTCTAGGACAGGTCGAATTTAGACAGGGTCAGGTACAGGATCAAGGCCCGGATATACCGAGGGAACAGGACAAAGCGGAAGTCAAGGCACGGAATTTGATAGAATAACTGAGACAGACGAGGGCCACAGACACGAGACACACACAGCAAAGTCCAGGAGCTTTGTGAGTAACTCTGGCCCCACAAATAGCGCAGGGTAAGTTTAAAAAGGGGCTGCCCCTCAGCAATTGGCTGGGGACAGCATTTCAAGCACACACACTAACCCTGATAAAAGCAGGGAAGGTGTCGCTGCGCACACCCTAAGCACACACAGAAACCATTACAGCACAGTCAGTGCAGGAACTGCAGCCTAGAGCACCTGGCATCGTCTGCAAGCCTAGACACATGTGGAAAGTCATGCACCAGCTGCAAATGACCTCGCAACCCGCGGACAGCTTCCACAGCGGCCACCAGAGACCGCACATGAGAAAGGTCAAGCAGCAGAGCAAAGCCCTAACACCACATGTGCAGCAACGCAGCAGAGCAGGGAACTGAGCTGGCTCCATACAGGTAACAGCCAGCAGTATCCCAGCTCAATTAGGGTGAAAGGAGCAAAGGGTTAAAGCAAAAAACATGCATTGTCATGTGGACAAGAAAATACAAACAGAACAGGAGAATATCCTGCACTGTATATGGGGTATATCCTGCACTGCATATGGGGTATATCCTGCACCGTATGTGGGGTATATCCTGCACTGTATATGAGGTATATCCTGCACTGTATATGGGGTATATCCTGCACTGCATATGGAGTATATCCTGCACTGTATATGGAGTATATCCTGCACTGTATATGGAGTATATCCTGCACTGTATATGGAGTATATCCTGCACTGCATATGGGGTATATCCTGCACTGCATATGGGGTATATCCTGCACCGTATGTGGGGTATATCCTGCACTGTATATGAGGTATATCCTGCACTGCATATGGAGTATATCCTGCACTGTATATGGAGTATATCCTGCACTGTATATGGAGTATATCCTGCACTGTATATGGGGTATATCCTGCACTGCATATGGGGTATATCCTGCACTGCATATGGGGTATATCCTGCACCGTATGTGGGGTATATCCTGCACTGTATATGAGGTATATCCTGCACTGCATATGGGGTATATCCTGCACCGCATATGGGGTATATCCTGCACCGTATGTGGGGTATATCCTGCACTGTATATGAAGTATATCCTGCACTGCATATGGGGTATATCCTGCACTGCATATGGAGTATATCCTGCACTGTATATGGAGTATATCCTGCACTGTATATGGGGTATATCCTGCACTGTATATGGGGTATATCCTGCACTGTATATGGGGTATATCCTGCACCGTATATGGGGTATATCCTGCACTGTATATGGGGTATATCCTGCACTGTATATGGAGTATATCCTGCACTGTATATGAGGTATATCCTGCACTGCATATGGGGTATATCCTGCACCGTATATGGGGTATATCCTGCACTGTATATGGGGTATATCCTGCACTGTATATGGAGTATATCCTCCACTGTATATGGGGTATATCCTGCACTGCATATGGGGTATATCCTGCACCGCATATGGGGTATATCCTGCACCGTATGTGGGGTATATCCTGCACTGTATATGAGGTATATCCTGCACTGCATATGGGGTATATCCTGCACTGTATATGGGGTATATCCTGCACTGTATATGGGGTATATCCTCCACTGTATATGGGGTATATCCTGCACTGCATATGGGGTATATCCTGCACCGCATATGGGGTATATCCTGCACCGTATGTGGGGTATATCCTGCACTGTATATGGAGTATATCCTGCACTGTATATGGGGTATATCCTGCACTGTATATGGGGTATATCCTGCACTGTATATGGGGTATATCCTGCACTGCATATGGGGTATATCCTGCACCGTATATGGGGTATATCCTGCACTGTATATGGGGTATATCCTGCACTGTATATGGAGTATATCCTGCACTGTATATGAGGTATATCCTGCACTGCATATGGGGTATATCCTGCACTGTATATGGGGTATATCCTGCACTATATATGGGGTATATCCTGCACTGCGTATGGGGTATATCCTGCACTGTGTATGGGGTATATCCTGCACTATATATGGGGTATATCCTGCACTGTATATGGGGTATATCCTGCACTGTATATGGGGTATATCCTGCACTGCATATGGGGTATATCCTGCACTGTATATGGGGTATATCCTGCACTGTATATGGAGTATATCCTGCACTGCATATGGGGTATATTCTGCACTGTATATGGGATATATCCTGCACTGTATATGGGGTATATCCTGCACTGCATATGGGGTATATCCTGCACTGTATATGGGGTATATCCTGCACTATATATGGGGTATATCCTACACTGTATATGGGGTATATCCTGCACTGTATATGGGGTATATCCTGCACTGCATATGGGGTATATCCTGCACTGTATATGGGGTATATCCTGCACTGCATATGGGGTATATCCTGCACTGTATATGGGGTATATCCTGCACTGCATATGGGGTATATCCTGCACTGTATATGGAGTATATCCTGCACTGCATATGGGGTATATCCTGCACTGTATATGGGGTATATCCTGCACTGTATATGGGGTATATCCTGCACTGTATATGGAGTATATCCTGCATTGTATATGGGGTATATCCTGCACTGTATATGGAGTATATCCTGCACTGTATATGGGGTATATCCTGCATTGTATATGAGGAGTATATCCTGCACTGTATATGGGTTATATCCTCCACTGTATATGGGGTATATCCTGCACTGTATATGGGGTATATCCTGCACTGTATATGGGGTATATCCTGCACTGTATATGGGGTATATCCTGCACTGTATATGGGGTACATCCTGCATTGTATATGAGGAGTATATCCTGCACTGTATATGGGGTATATCCTGCATTGTATATGAGGAGTATATCCTGCACTGTATATGAGGAGTATATCCTGCACTGTATATGGGGTATATCCTGCACTGTATATGGGGTATATCCTGCACTGTATATGGAGTATATCCTCCACTGTATATGGGGTATATCCTGCACTGCATATGGGGTATATCCTGCACCGCATATGGGGTATATCCTGCACCGTATGTGGGGTATATCCTGCACTGTATATGAGGTATATCCTGCACTGCATATGGGGTATATCCTGCACTGTATATGGGGTATATCCTGCACTGTATATGGAGTATATCCTCCACTGTATATGGGGTATATCCTGCACTGCATATGGGGTATATCCTGCACCGCATATGGGGTATATCCTGCACCGTATGTGGGGTATATCCTGCACTGTATATGGAGTATATCCTGCACTGTATATGGGGTATATCCTGCACTGTATATGGGGTATATCCTGCACTGTATATGGGGTATATCCTGCACTGCATATGGGGTATATCCTGCACCGTATATGGGGTATATCCTGCACTGTATATGGGGTATATCCTGCACTGTATATGGAGTATATCCTGCACTGTATATGAGGTATATCCTGCACTGCATATGGGGTATATCCTGCACTGTATATGGGGTATATCCTGCACTATATATGGGGTATATCCTGCACTGCGTATGGGGTATATCCTGCACTGTGTATGGGGTATATCCTGCACTATATATGGGGTATATCCTGCACTGTATATGGGGTATATCCTGCACTGTATATGGGGTATATCCTGCACTGCATATGGGGTATATCCTGCACTGTATATGGGGTATATCCTGCACTGTATATGGAGTATATCCTGCACTGCATATGGGGTATATTCTGCACTGTATATGGGATATATCCTGCACTGTATATGGGGTATATCCTGCACTGCATATGGGGTATATCCTGCACTGTATATGGGGTATATCCTGCACTATATATGGGGTATATCCTACACTGTATATGGGGTATATCCTGCACTGTATATGGGGTATATCCTGCACTGCATATGGGGTATATCCTGCACTGTATATGGGGTATATCCTGCACTGCATATGGGGTATATCCTGCACTGTATATGGGGTATATCCTGCACTGCATATGGGGTATATCCTGCACTGTATATGGAGTATATCCTGCACTGCATATGGGGTATATCCTGCACTGTATATGGGGTATATCCTGCACTGTATATGGGGTATATCCTGCACTGTATATGGAGTATATCCTGCATTGTATATGGGGTATATCCTGCACTGTATATGGAGTATATCCTGCACTGTATATGGGGTATATCCTGCATTGTATATGAGGAGTATATCCTGCACTGTATATGGGTTATATCCTCCACTGTATATGGGGTATATCCTGCACTGTATATGGGGTATATCCTGCACTGTATATGGGGTATATCCTGCACTGTATATGGGGTATATCCTGCACTGTATATGGGGTACATCCTGCATTGTATATGAGGAGTATATCCTGCACTGTATATGGGGTATATCCTGCATTGTATATGAGGAGTATATCCTGCACTGTATATGAGGAGTATATCCTGCACTGTATATGGGGTATATCCTGCACTGTATATGGGGTATATCCTGTACTGTATATGGGTTATATCCTGCACTGTATATGGGTATATCCTGCACTGTATATGGGGTATATCCTGCACTGTATATGGGGTACATCCTGCATTGTATATGAGGAGTATATCCTGCACTGTATATGCGGTATATCCTGCATTGTATATGAGGAGTATATCCTGCACTGTATATGGGGTATATCCTGCACTGTATATGGGGTATATCCTGTACTGTATATGGGTTATATCCTGCACTGTATATGGGGTATATCCTGCACTGTATATGAGGAGTATATCCTGCACTGTATATGGGGTATATCCTGCACTGTATATGGGGTATATCCTGCATTGTATATGAGGAGTATATCCTGCACTGTATATGGGTTATATCCTGCACTGTATATGTCGTATATATCCTGCACTGTATATGGGGTATACACTGCACTGTATATGGGGTATATCCTGCACTGTATATGGGGTATATCCTGCACTGTATATGGGGTATATCCTGCACTGTATATGGGGTATATCCTGCACTGTATATGGGGTATACACTGCACTGTATATGGGGTATATCCTGCACTGTATATGGGGTATATCCTGCACTGTATATGGGGTATATCCTGCACTGTATATGGGGTATACACTGCACTGTATATGGGGTATATCCTGCATTGTATATGAGGAGTATATCCTGCACTGTATATGGGGTATATCCTGCATTGTATATGGGGTATATCCTGCACTGTATATGGAGCATATCCTGTACTGTATATGAGGAGTATATCCTGCACTGTATATGGGGTATATCCTGCACTGTATATGGGGTATATCCTGCACTGTATATGGGGTATATCCTGCATTGTATATGAGGAGTATATCCTGCACTGTATATGGAGTATATCCTGCACTGTATATGGGGTATATCCTGCACTGTATATGGAGCATATCCTGTACTGTATATGAGGAGTATATCCTGCACTGTATATGGGTTATATCCTGCACTGTATATGCGGTATATCCTGCACTGTATATGGGGTATATCCTGCACTGTATATGGGGTATATCCTGCACAGTATATGGAGTATATCCTGCACTGTATATGGGGTATATCCTGCACTGTATATGGGGTATATCCTGCACTGTATATGGGGTATATCCTGCACAGTATATGGAGTATATCCTGCACTGTATATGGGGTATATCCTGCACTGTATATGGAGTATATCCTGCACTGTATATGGGGTATATCCTGCACTGTATATGGGGTATATCCTGCACTGTATATGGGGTATATCCTGCACTGTATATGGGGTATATCCTGAACTGCATATGGGGTATATCCTGCACTGTATATGGGGTATATCCTGCACTGTATATGGAGTATATCCTGCACTGTATATGGGGTATATCCTGCACTGTATATGGAGTATATCCTGCACTGTATATGGAGCATATCCTGCACTGTATATGGAGCATATCCTGTACTGTATATGAGGAGTATATCCTGTACTGTATATGGAGTATATCCTGCACTGTATATGGGGTATATCCTGCACTGTATATGGGGTATATCCTGCACTGTATATGGGGTATATCCTGCACTGTATATGGGGTATATCCTGCACAGTATATGGAGTATATCCTGCACTGTATATGGGGTATATCCTGCACTGTATATGGAGTATATCCTGCACTGTATATGGGGTATATCCTGCACTGTATATGGGGTATATCCTGCACTGTTTATGGGGTATATCCTGCACTGTATATGGGGTATATCCTGAACTGCATATGGGGTATATCTTGCACTGTATATGGGGTATATCCTGCACTGTATATGGAGTATATCCTGCACTGTATATGGGGTATATCCTGCATTGTATATGAGGAGTATATCCTGCACTGTATATGAAGTATATCCTGCACTGTATATGGGGTATATCCTACACTGTATATGGGGTATATCCTGCACTGTATATGGGGTATATCCTGCACTGTATATGGGGTATATCCTGCACTGCATATGGGGTATATCCTGCACTGTATATGGGGTATATCCTGCACTGTATATGGAGTATATCCTGCACTGTATATGGGGTATATCCTGCATTGTATATGAGGAGTATATCCTGCACTGTATATGAAGTATATCCTGCACTGTATATGGGGTATATCCTACACTGTATATGGGGTATATCCTGCACTGTATATGGGGTATATCCTGCACTGTATATGGGGTATATCCTGCACTGTATATGGGGTATATCCTGCACTGTATATGGGGTATATCCTGCACTGTATATAGAGTATATCCTGCACTGTATATGGGGTATATCCTGCACTGTATATGGGGTATATCCTGCACTGTATATGGAGTATATCATGCACTGTATATGGGGTATATCCTGCACTGCATATGGGGTATATTCTGCACTGTATATGGAGTATATCCTGCACTGTATATGGGGTATATCCTGCACTGTATATGGGGCATATCCTGCACTGTATATGAGGAGTATATCCTGCACTGTATATGAGGAGTATATCCTGCACTGCATATGGGGTATATCCTGCACTGTATATGGAGTATATCCTGCACTGTATATGGGGTATATCTTGCACTGTATATGGGGCATATCCTGCACTGTATATGAGGCATATCCTGCACTGTATATGGGGTATATCCTGCACTGCATATGGAGTATATCCTGTACTGTATATGGAGCATATCCTGTACTGTATATGAGGAGTATATCCTGCACTGTATATGGGGTATATCCTGCACTGTATATGGGGCATATCCTGCACTGTATATGGGGCATATCCTGCACTGTATATGGAGTATATCCTGCACTGTATATGGGGTATATCCTGCACTGTATATGGGGTATACCCTGCACTGTATATGGAGTATATCCTGTACTGTATATGGAGCATATCCTGTACTGTATATGAGGAGTATATCCTGCACTGTATATGAGGCATATCCTGCACTGTATATGGGGCATATCCTGCACTGTATATGGGGCATATCCTGCACTGTATATGGAGTATATCCTGCACTGTATATGGGGTATATCCTGCACTGTATATGGGGTATATCCTGCACTGTATATGGAGCATATTCTGCACTGTATATGGAGTATATCCTGCACTGCATATGGGATATATCCTGCACTGTATATGGGGTATATCCTGCACTGTATATGAGGAGTATATCCTGCACTGTATATGGGGTATATCCTGCACTGTATATGGAGTATATCCTGCACTGCATATGGGATATATCCTGCACTGTATATGGGGTATATCCTGCACTGTATATGGGGCATATCCTGCACTGTATGTGGGGCATATCCTGCACTGTATATGGAGTATACCTGCACTGTATATGGGATATATCCTGCACTGTATATGGAGCATATTCTGCACTGTATATGGAGTATATCCTGCACTGTATATGGGGTATATCCTGCACTGTATATGAGGAGTATATCCTGCACTGTATATGGGGTATATCCTGCACTGTATATGGGGTATATCCTGCACTGTATATGAGGAGTATATCCTGCACTGTATATGGGGTATATCCTGCACTGTATATGGGGTATATCCTGCACTGTATATGAGGAGTATATCCTGCACTGTATATGGGGTATATCCTGCACTGTATATGGAGTATATCCTGCACTGTATATGGGGTATATCCTGCACTGTATATGGGGCATATCCTGCACTGTATATTAGGCATATCCTGCACTGTACATGGGGTATATCCTGCACTGTATATGGGGTATATCCTGCACTGTATATGGAGTATATCCTGTACTGTATATGGAGCATATCCTGTACTGTATATGAGGAGTATATCCTGCACTGTATATGGGGTATATCCTGCACTGTATATGGGGTATATCCTGCACTGTATATGGAGAATACCTGCACTGTATATGGGGTATATCCTGCACTGTATATGGAGCATATTCTGCACTGTATATGGAGTATATCCTGCACTGCATATGGGATATATCCTGCACTGTATATGGGGTATATCCTGCACTGTATATGGAGTATATCCTGCACTGTATATGGGGTATATCCTGCACTGTATATGGGGTATATCCTGCACTGTATATGAGGAGTATATCCTGCACTGTATATGGGGTATATCCTGCACTGTATATGGGGTATATCCTGCACTGTATATGAGGAGTATATACTGCACTGTATATGGGGTATATCCTGCACTGTATATGAGGAGTATGTACTGCACTGTATATGGGGTATGTTATGATTGAGTCACCGTAGGAGGCAAAAACAGAAATGCTAGCTAAGTCCAGAAAACCAGAGAAGTTGGCAGCTATCGGATTGCAGACCCCTGAACCTATCACAACAACTAACAGTAGCCGTGGGGGGCTCCTACGATGCCCTAGACCCCTCGATCACAGCCGGAGAATTAAATAGGCCTAAAGTCAGAAAGGGAAATCTAAACTGCCCCAGAGCAGACCCCAAAGCAATAGGCAGCCCCCAACATATAATGACGGTGAAGCAAGATGAAAACACTAACACAGACAGAAAGATAGACTGAGCAAAGACGGGGCCCAAGCTAACTAGATAGGAAAGGACAGGAAGGCTGCTGTCTGCAATCCGTGAAAACCCTATGAAAATAAGAGCCAACAGACTGACAGTGAAAAAGGCCCTGAAGACGCTAGGCTTCAAAAAAGCTATGTCAGTACTCAGGAATATACTGAAGACAGAGCAACCGGCAAAAGGAGATTCAGCTCACCCCCAGCAGGGAATGGCAGAATACTGAAAAGCAAGGAAAACAAAAAACAAAACAAAAAGCTAACAGGCAAAACAGAAACTTAGCTTTAGAGGAGCAGGAATCAGACTGGTGTCCTAGAAGTCCACAGAGAAATCACCCGCAGGGCAGAAGGGCGTCGGCAGCCATATATCCAGTCCGTGACTCCACTCAGCCAGTCATCCTCATTAGACTCAGGTGCCTGATAATCAGGCTCATTACCTTCCTTTACCAGAATAGGGAGTTCACCAGACCCCAGTGACGAAGGGGAAAATGAACTCACAACAGTACCTCCCCCTTGAGGAGGGGTACCGAACCACGCCACCAGGGCGATCAGGGTGAGCCCGATGAAATGCACGCACCAATCTTTTGGCATGAATATCAGAGGCAGAGACCCAGGAATTATCCTCCTGACCATAACCCTTCCACTTAACCAAATACTGGAGTCTCCGTCTAGCCAGATGGGAATCCAGTATATTCTCTACCTCATATTCCATGTTACCTTCAACCAATACAGGGTCTGGAGGTGCCACCCCAGGAACAGCTGGTTCAACAAACCTCTTCAACAAGGACTTATGGAACACATTATGGATTTTAAATGTGACCAGGAAGAGTCAAACGAAAAGAGACCGGATTAATAATCTCCAAAATCTTGTAAGGTCCAATAAATCTAGGCTTAAACTTAGGAGATGCCACCTTCATAGCGATATTTTTTGATGATAACCACACCATATAACCAATCTTAAACTGGGGACCAATGGTCCTATGTCGATTGGAAAACCGCTGGGCCTTTTCCTGGGAGAGAGATAACTTATCCACCACTTGGTCCCAGATCTGGTGCATTCTCTCCACCACAGTGTCAACACCTGGGCAGGCAGAAGGCTCCACCTGCCCTGAAGAAAACCGAGGATGAAACCCAAAGTTACAAAAAAAAGGTGACATCAAAGTGGCAGAACTAGCTCTATTATTTAAAGCAAATTCGGCCAAGGGCAAAAACGAAACCCAATCATCCTGATCAGCGGAAATAAAACATCTCAAATACGACTCCAAGGTCTGGTTTGTTCTCTCTGTCTGCCCATTGGTCTGAGGGTGAAAAGCAGAGGAGAAGGACAACTGAATTCCCAGCTTGGAACAGAAAGTCCTCCAAAATCTAGACACAAACTGAACTCCTCTGTCAGACACAATGTTCTCAGGAATCCCGTGTAAGCGAACCACCTGTTGCAAAAACAGGGGCACCAACTCAGAGGAAGATGGCAACTTAGGGAGTGGTACAAGATGAACCATCTTAGAGAACCTATCACAAATCACCCAAATAACAGTCATCCTTTGAGAGACCGGCATATCAGAGATGAAATCCATTGAAATATGGGTCCATGGCCTCCTGGGGACAGGCAAAGGCATCAACAACCCACTAGAGCGAGAACAAGATTTAGACCGGGAGCAAGTCCCACAGGACTGCACAAAATTCCTGACATCATGAGACATGGTGGGCCACCAAATAGAGCGACTCACCAGATCTCTAGTACCAAAAATACCTGGATGACCAGCCAATACAGAGCAATGAACTTCAGACATCACTCTCTTCTTCCACTGGTCAGGAACATACAACTTTCCACTGGGACAACGCTCAGGTTTGTCCTCCTGGAACTCTTCCAGAGCAAGTCTCAAATCGGGCGAGATGGCAGAAAGAACTACCCCTTCGCCTAAGATGGTAGCAGGCTTGGTCACCACAGGAGAATCAGCAAAGAAACTCCTAGAGAGGGCGTCTGCCTTGATATTCTTAGTTCCAGGAAGAAAAGAGACCACAAAATCAAAACGTGTAAAAAACAAGGCCCACCTAGCCTGTCTAGGGTTCAAGCGTTTAGCCGACTCTAGGTAAATCAAATTCTTGTGGTCAGTGAGGACCACAACTTGATGTTTAGCTCCCTCCAACCAATGTCTCCACTCCTCAAATGCCCATTTCATGGCCAACAGTTCCCGATTCCCCACGTCATAGTTACGTTCAGATGGAGAGAACTTTCGGGAAAAGAAAGCACAGGGATTCATTTTAGATGTTACAGGATCCTTTTGGGACAAAACAGCTCCTGCACCAATCTCAGAAGTATCCACCTCTACCTGGAACGGGAGTGAGACATCAGGTTGCCGCAAAACCGGGGCGGAGGTAAATCTTCGCTTCAGCTCCTGAAAGGAAGCAAAAGCCTCCGGAGACCAATTCAACACATCAGCACCCTTCTTAGTCAGATCAGTCAATGGCTTGGCAATACTATAAAATTTTGCTATAAATTTCCGATAAAAATTAGCAAAACCCAAAAACTTCTGGAGGGCCTTCAAAGAAGTGGGCTGAACCCAATCATAAATGGCCTGTACCTTGGCCGGGTCCATTTCAATAGTTGACGGAGACAAAATAAATCCCAAAAATGAAATCCTCTGTACTCCAAAAAGGCATTTCGATCCTTTGACATACAGGGAATTCTCCCTCAAGTTCCGGAACACAGTCCGAATATGTTCCACATGAGAATCCCAATCCTTGGAGAAGATCAAAATATCCAGATAGATAATCAAAAATGTATCCACAAAGTCTCGGAAAATGTCGTTCATGAAGCACTGGAAGACAGAAGGGGCATTAGTGAGCCCAAAAGGCATCACCAGGTACTCAAAATGTCCCTCCGGAGTATTAAACGCCGTCTTCCATTCATCCCCCTGCTTAATGCGGATAAGATTATACGCCCCCCTGAGGTCAAGCTTGGTAAACCAGCAAGCACCTCTAACTCTAGAGAATAGATCCGAAATCAGGGGTAACGGATACTGATATTTAACAGTAATTTTGTTGAGGGCACGATAATCAATACAAGGCCTTAATGAACCATCCTTTTTGGCCACAAAAAAAAAACCCAGCACCTAAGGGTGAAGAGGATGGTCTAATATGACCCTTCTCCAACGCCTCCTTAATATAGGATCGCATAGCCTCGTGCTCGGGTACAGATAAATTGAAAAGCCGACCCTTGGGGAATTTACACCCCGGGTTCAGCTCAATTGCACAATCATAACTCCTATGAGGAGGCAGAGACGCAGACTCATTCTCACTAAATACATCATAAAAGTCTGCCAAATAGTCAGGAACATCATGCGACTGAGGAGAGGTGGAGAAAACAGGAGGATCACTAAGGGCACACCGACAACCCCAACTCACCACAGACACAGATTTCCAATCCAAAACTGGATTATGGATTTGCTACCAGGGAAACCCCAGAACAACGGCATCATGCAAATTATGTAACACCAAAAATCTGCAATTTTCTTGATGGTCTGGGAAGACCCGCATGACCACCTGGGTCCAAAACTGAGGTTTATTTTTAGCCAAAGGAGTAGCATCAATCGCCCTCAAAGGGATAGGCGTCTGCAGAGGTGTCATCGGAAATCCACAACGTTTAGCAAAATCCAAGTCCATTAGGTTTAGCGCTGCTCCCGAATCCACAAAAGCCTTGGTGGAAAATGTGGACAGGGAGCAGATCAGAGTAATTGCCAGAAGAAACTTGGGTTGAACACCACCAACAGAAAACGTGTGTGCAAAGCGTTTCTCTCGTTTAGGACAAACAGAAATAATATGCGAGGCATCTCCACAGAAAAAACACAGCTTATTACGCCTTCTGAACTCATGACACTGCTCTCTGGACAAAACTCTATCACATTGCATAGGTTCAGACGTCTGTTCAACCGGTGGCAACACCTCTCGTGCAGTCCTGCGTTCACGTAAACGCCGATCAACCTGAATGGCTAATGACATAGAATCGTCCAGACCAGAGGGAACAGGAAATCCCACCATAGTATCTTTTATGGCTTCTGACAAACCCTTCCGAAAGAGAGCAGCCAAGGCACCATCATTCCAGGTAGTAAGGACCGCCCACTTTTGGAACTTTTGACAGTACAACTCTGCAGAATCTCGACCCTGGTTCAATGCCTGGTTATATAACACCACAATAGCTGTAGCTTTGGAATCCGCTGCCCCACTTACACATACCAAAGCTCGCAAAATCAACAGACAGCCCTGGCACACCAGCCTGACCAAAGAGCTGAGGCGAGCTTCCAGGGCTGCTGAGCGCAGATGGAAAAGATCCCACTCCAACGAGCACTTCATCGCATTCAAACAGTCCCTCACTACTTTCAAGACCACACTCGCCACAGCTAAACAAACCTACTTCTCATCTCTCATATCCTCCCTGTCTCACAACACTAAACAGTTATTCAACACCTTCAATTCTCTCCTCCGCCCCCCAGCACCTCCTCCCTCCCCACTCATCTCAGCTGAAGACTTTGCCTCATTTTTCAAGCAGAAGATTGATAACATCAGAGAAAGTTTTGGTCAACAACCCCCAGAACCCTTCCTCCCGACTTCCCAGCCCTCCACCTTCAAAACCAACTTCTCCACCATTACAGATCGACTCTCCACTCTACTCTCAAGATCACATCTCACCACCTGTGCACTCGACCCGATCCCATCCCACTTCATACCAAACCTCACCACAGTCTTCATCCCAACCCTAACCCATCTCTTCAACCTATCACTAACAACTGGTGTTTTCCCCTCAAGCTTTAAACATGCCTCCATCACACCTATCCTCAAAAAGCCCTCTCTTGACCCATCCTCTGTATCTAGCTATCGCCCTATATCACTTCTCCCCTACGCCTCCAAGCTACTGGAATAGCACGTCTACCTTGAACTGTCCTCCCATCTCTCTTCTTGCTCCCTCTTCGACCGCTTACAATCTGGCTTCCGGTCACACCACTCCACTGAAACTGCCCTTACTAAGGTCACCAATGACCTCTTAACCGCCAAGAGCAAGCGACACTACTCTGTCCTCCTCCTCCTGGACCTGTCGGCTGCCTTTGACACAGTAGACCATTCCCTATTATTACAGACCCTCTCATCCCTCGGCATCACAGACTTGGCCCTATCCTGGATCTCATCATACCTAACAGACCGGACATTCAGCGTCTCCCACTCACACACCACCTCCTCACCTCGCCCCCTATCTGTCGGAGTCCCACAAGGTTCAGTCCTAGGACCCCTGCTCTTCTCCATTTACACCTTTGGCCTGGGACAGCTTATAGAATCTCATGGCTTTCAGTATCATCTCTACGCTGATGACACACAGATCTACATCTCTGGACCAGATATCACCTCCCTACTAACCAGAATCCCTCAATGTCTGTCCACTATTTCATCCTTCTTCTCCGCTAGATTTCTGAAACTCAACATGGACAAAACAGAATTCATCATCTTTCCCCCATCTCATGTGACCCCCCCTACGAACCTATCAATTACAGTAAATGACTGCCCACTCTCCCCAGTCCCACAAGCTCGCTGCCTCGGAGTAATCCTTGACGCTAATCTCTCCTTCAAACCACATATCCAAGCCCTTTCCACTTCCTGCCGACTTCAACTAAAAAATATTTCACGAATCCGTTCATTCCTCACCCAAGAATCTGCAAAAACCCTAGTCCATGCCCTCATCATCTCTCGCCTTGACTACTGCAACCTCATGCTCTGTGGCCTCCCCTCAAACACTCTCGCACCCCTCCAATCTATTCTAAACTCTGCTGCCCGACTAATCCACCTGTCCCCCCGCTATTCCCCAGCTTCTCCCCTCTGTCAATCCCTTCACTGGCTCCCAATTGCCCAGAGACTCCATTACAAAACCCTAACCATGACATACAAAGCCATCCACAACCTGTCTCCCCCATACATCTGTGACCTCGTCTCCCGGTACTTTCCTGCACGCAACCTCCGATCCTCACAAGATCTCCTTCTCTACTCCCCTCTTATCTCCTCTTCCCACAATCGCATACAAGATTTCTCTCGCGCATCACCCCTACTCTGGAACTCTCTACCACAACATATCAGACTCTCACCTACCATCGAAACCTTCAAAAAGAGCCTGAAGACCTACCTCTTCCGACAAGCCTACAACCTGCAGTAACCACCGATCGACCAAACCGCTGCACAACCAGCTCTACCCTCGCCTACTGTATCCCCACCCATCCCTTGTAGATTGTGAGCCCTCACGGGCAGGGTCCTCTCTCCTCCTGTACCAGTTATGATTTGTATTGTTTAAGATTATTGTACTTGTTTTTATGTATACCCCTCCTTACCTGTAAAGCGCCATGGAATAAATGGCGCTATAACAATAAATAATATTAATAATAATAATAATAATAATAATAATGCCAACAGGGTCTTTTCAGCCTGATCAATAGCATTAGGTTCATCATACAACAACCCCAAGGCTTGAAAGAATGCGTTCACATTAGTCAGAATAGGATCATCTGGTTTCAAAGAAAACGCCCAATCCTGGGGATCGCCACGCAGCAAAGAGATGACAATTTTAACCTGCTGCGCGGAGCTCCCTGACGAGTTAGGCTTCAAGGCAGAAAATAATTTACAACTATTTTTGAAACTCAAAAACTTAGATCGATCCCCAAAAAATACATCAGGTGTAGGGATCTTTGGTTCAACAGCATGCGAACGAGCAAGGTAGGTGGAAATTCCCCGCACTTCCGCAGCGAGCTGCTCCACACGATTAGACAATTGCTTTATCTCCATTGAGAGAAAAAAAATTCCCCCTACGGCCTCAGAGATATAGAGGAAAGAATATACACACTTTTTTTTTTTTTTAAACACAATTCTTTCCTGCTATTGAGTACCCTAGGATCTGCGGTATGGCGGGTGATTCTGTTATGATTGAGTCACCGTAGGAGGCAAAAACAGAAATGCTAGCTAAATCCAGAAAACCAGAGAAGTTGGCAGCTATCGGACTGCAGACCCCTGATCCTATCATGACAACTAACAGTAGCCGTGGGGGGTTCCTACGATGCCCTAGACCCCTCGATCACAGCCGGAGAATTAAATAGGCCTAAAGAAAGAAAGGGGAAATGACCCCAACATATAATGACGGTGAAGCAAGATGAAAACACTAACACAGACAGAAAGGTAGGCTGCGCAAAGACGGGGCCCAAGCTAACTAGATAGGAAAGGACAGGAAGGCTGCTGACTGCAATCCGTGAAAAACCCTATGAAAATAAGAGCCAACAGACTGACAGTGAAAAAGGCCCTGAACACGCTAGGCTTCAAAAAGCTATATCAGCACTCAGGAATATTCTGAAGACAGAGCAACCGGCAAAAGGAGATTCAGCTCACCCCAGCAGGGAATGGCAGAATCCAGAAAAGCAAGGAAAACAAAAACAAAACACAAATGCTAACAGGCAAAGCAGAAAACTTAGCTTTAGAGGAGCAGGAATCAGACTGGTGTCCTAGAAGTCCACAGAGAAATCACCCGCAGGGCAGAAGGGCGTCGGCAGCCTTATATCCAGTCCGTGACTCCACTCAGCCAGTCATCCTCATTAGACTCAGGTGCCTGTTAATCAGGCTCATTACCTTCCTTTACCAGAATAGGGAGTTCACCAGACCTCAGTGACGAAGGGGAAAATGAATTCACAACAGGGTATATCCTGTACTGTATATGAGGAGTATATCCTGCACTGTGTATGGGGTATATGCTGCACTGTATATGGAGCATATCCTGCACTGTATATGGTGTGACGAACAGCACGAACCGCCGTTCGCCACTTACGGGCGACTAACGGGGGTCCCGCTGCCACCAAAATGCGACGGACAGCGGACCCTGTGTCACCACTATGTCACAATCCCACCACTGACACCGGTGTATCAGCGGACGGAGGGATGTGACACAATGCCGGCACACGGCTATCACAGGCGCAGTGGGGCTTATCTTAGTTATCCCACCACTGGCACCATGTGACCAAAAATATCCAGCAAGCTAATCTCGCTCTACAATTTGCCGCAGGGGGAGTTTAATTTGGATGCCCCACCACTGCTATCAATCTTCCAAGTACTGCGGGGATTTATGTATATCCCACTTTCTCAGTTCCACTTTGGAACTCGCAGCTCTCCGGCGCCCCCCTTACCCTCAGGTCAGTCAGGGAACTGCACCTAGGATAATTAGTCGCCGGACGGACTGCCTGTTGTGAACCGGCAATTAGGCTTCTGCAGTAAGGGAATTATCAATGCTGTGGCTGCAGCCCCTTATTCAGCAATATAAGACCCTTCTGTACTGCCAGCAAGCCGCAATAGCCATACACAACGCGCTGCCACCAGTCACGGTTACTTAATTCACAGTGTTAAATTAAGAGGGTCTGTGGCAAACCCCTTGAATTAGTAGCGATTATCTATCAAAGGCGTATAGTTCGATTCTTAGAGCATGGAGACAGGCTAAATATTAAATCATTTATTTTCCGAAAGATGACAGTGATTACAGATAAAAGTTGCTATAAAATTGAGACATAAAATATGTACAGTACAGATATAAAATAAAGGGATTAAAAACAGAGGTACACTCACGGTTGTTCATAACTCTTTAGGCAAACCCATGCGGCGGAGAAAGAAGGCGGAGCCACACATCTCCACTCATCTGGAGTTCTTGTCAGCATGAGGATTGGAGCTCTTCTGAGCTGGTTTTGCCAAGGGAATGCCTTATAGGCTTTGCTTTGTGACATCACGGAGAGATGCATTCTGGGTTGATCCCACCTCTCTCATCCAAGTTATGTTTTGGCTACAAAACTTAGATTAGCTATAACTTTATGGGAGAAGCTGGTATGGACTCATCAGTGGTATCATGTTTCCCAGCGTAATGAGCCCATCAAGAAAACATCAAACATCTATGCGATATGACCGTCCATTTGGGCGCAAATCATATCTCAGGTTCTGGACATGTTAGAACTTCGAAAGATACGCGGTATCGAAGCTGGGACCGCTCAGGTTACAAAAATATGATTTTCATATCTCTACTTGGTACGGTTTTCGCAGGGCAGGCTCTTAAAGGTTTACTTCTAACTCCTGATTTCAAACAAAGAGTTTTTTCCCGCACTTTTTTTTCTCCTTCAGCTGAGAGAAGAGGAGCCAAATGGTGTGACAGGAAGTGTCCTAGCTAATTAACATTCCTGCTCTGCCAGAGGAAGTGGCAGGGTTGATAACACTTGGGGGGGAAGGAATTCCTACTACTGACAGTTTACAATGGCCTAGGATGGAGGATTTCTAGCACAGTCCAACAGAAAACATATTTTGCAGACATTGTATATCACACCTCCCCCCTTAAGAGGGCGCTAAGGAGGCATTACCTCTCGGTAATCGGCCATGCGCACCTCAGCGGGTTCGCCCCGGCGGGACAACCCATCGGCATTGCCGTTTTCACTGCCCTTCCTGTGTTTTACAGTAAAGTCGTACTGCTGAAGGGCAAGGCTCCAGCGGAGCAATCTTCCATTGGTTCCCGACACTGTGTGCAACCAGCTCAGAGGGTTGTGGTCGGTTACCACCGTGAAGGCGCGCCCGTACAGGTAGGGCTGCAAACGTTGCAGTGCCCACACCATGGCCAGACACTCCTTCTCGATGGTCGAGTATGCCACTTCCCTCGGCAAAAGTTTCCGGCTCAGGTACAACACGGGGTGCTCTTGGTCCCCCAAGTCGACCTGGCTAAGCACAGCACCGAGGCCATACTCGCTGGCGTCGGTCTGTACCAGAAACGGGCGACTGCTGTCGACTGCTCTCAACACTGGAGAGTTGCACAGGGCTGCTTTCAAAGCTTGGAAAGCCGCCTCACAGTCATCTGTCCAGTTGACTGTTTGGGGTAGCCTCTGCTTGGTGAGGTCAGTCAAGGGTTTGGCAAGGGCGCTATAGTCCTGTACGAACCGCCTATAGTACCCTGCAGTGCCCAAGAAGGACTTCACCTGCTTCTTGGTCCTGGGGGTGGGCCAGGACACGATTGCGTCCACTTTTTCTGGCTCCGGACTCATGGAACCCCCGCCTACCCGGTGCCCCAGGTAGTGGACCTTGTGCATGCCTATCTGGCACTTCCCCGGCTTGATGGTCAGGCCTGCCTGGTGAAGACGCTTGAGCACCTCCTGGAGGTGCTGAAGGTGTTCCTCCCAGGTGGAACTGAAGACGGCAATATCGTCTAAGTACGCCACTGCGTACTCCTCCAGTCCCCGAAGCAGGTGGTTGACCATCCGCTGGAAAGTGGCAGGGGCATTCTTCATGCCGAAGGGCATGACCGTGGACTCGTACAGTCCAAAGGGGGTGATAAAGGCGGATTTCTCCTGCACCTCAGGGCTCAGGGGAATCTGCCAGTATCCCCGACTCAAATCCATGATGGATATGTAGTTGGCGTTTGTCAACCGCTCGAGCAGATCCTCGATGCGCGGCATCGGGTGGGCATCAGAGGTTGTGATGGCGTTGAGCCCCCTGTAGTCCACGCAGAACCGGGTGGTTCGATCCTTTTTAGGCACGAGGACTACAGGTGAAGCCCACGCGCTTTTTGACCGTCGAATCACCCCCAGCCTTAACATCTCATCGATCTCTTGGCGCATGACTTGTTGCACCGTTTCAGAGATCAGATAAGGTGTTCGCCGCAATGGGGCGTGATTCCCGGTGTCCACCTCATGAACCGCTAACTCCGTCCTCCCAGGACGGTTGGTGAACACTGGCCGGAAGAGTTCCAGGGTGGCCATCAACTGCAACCGCTGGGATATGGTTAGCGAACCACTTATCTCCATGTCCTCAATGGACCCATTGGCCTTGGCCTGGGCCAGCATGTCCAGGAGGGGATCTTCCTCCCCATCCTCTGGCAGATGGCAGACCGGTAGGACGCAAGCTTCACGTTCATAGTGCGCCTTCAGCATGTTGACGTGAAAGGCCTTGCGCCTACCCCGAGCATGGTCAAGCGTGACCACGTAGGTGACCGGGTTGAGCTGTTGGTGGACGACGTACGGGCCTTCCCAGGCTGCCTGAAGCTTATCCATTGGTACACGGACCAGCACCCACACCTTTTGACCCACCTGGTAGGTCCGCTCCCGGGCGTTCTGGTCGTACCAGCGCTTCTGGTCAGCCTGAGCCTGCGTCATGTTGTCATGCACCAACTGCGTCAAGGTCTGCATCTTGTCACGGAAGCGCATGACATAATCCACGATGGACACTTCTGTGGGGTTTGGCTCATCTTCCCAGGATTCTCTTATCAACCCAAGGGGTCCCCGGACTCGCCTGCCATACAGGAGCTCGAAGGGGGAGAACCCAGTCGAGGCCTGCGGAACTTCTCTGTAAGCGAACAGCAGGTGTGGGAGGTACCGCTCCCAGTCGCGCCCTTGGGTCTCAACCAGTATGCGGAGCATCTTTTTGAAGGTACCGTTGAAGCGTTCACACAAACCATTAGTCTGTGGGTGATACGGACTCGATACCAGGTGCGTCACCTGCATTTTCTCACAGAGAGCCTCCATTAGGCGAGACATGAATTGGGGCCCTTGATCGGTAAGCATCTCCCTGGGAAATCCTACCCTTGAAAAGATGGTCACCAGTGCGTCAGCCACCTTATCTGCCCTGGTTGAAGACAGAGCTACTGCCTCTGGGTACCGGGTAGCGTAGTCTACCACGGTGAGAATGTATCGCTTTCCGGAGCTGCTGGGGACGGACAGTGGTCCTACAATGTCCACCGCGATTCTCTGGAAAGGCTCCTCTATCACCGGCAAAGGAATAAGGGGAGCCTTAAGAGCAGGCCCCGCCTTACCCACTTTTTGACAGGTGGCACAGGTGCGGCAGTAGTGTGTTACATCTGTCCCCATCTTGGGCCAATAGAAGTGTTGAGACAGCCGTGCCTTTGTTTTGCCGATCCCCAAGTGTCCAGCGAGTGGAATCTCATGGGCAATCCGCAACAACTCAGTTCTGAACTGATAGGGGACGACCAACTGTCTTTCCCTCAACCACTCCTTTTTAGGATCTCCGGGTACTGTCTCCCGGTACAACCTTCCTCGTTCCCAGAACACCCTCTCCTTATCAGGCTTGGAGGTGGGCGTCTTGGCGAGACCTCTCAATTTCTCCAGGCTGGCATCTGAGTGCAGAGCAGCCTGGAACTCCATGCTGGAGGCTGCCAGAAGTGACGTCAGGGTCCCCTCTTTACTGGGACCCTCTGGAACCGGCTCTGGGTTCACCTCTGGTTCAGTCTCTCCTGTAGCAGCAGAGGGTCCAGAAGACAGTGCGTTACCTGCGATCTGGGCACTCTGACTGCGTGTGACAGCTGCTATGTATGCTGCCTCCCTGGGGATTTCTACAGACCCACCAGCCGGTGCTGCCCTGGGCTCTACCTCCCCATCCACCCCCAACACTTCAGGAGCAGGGCTACTTATGGGCCAGTTACCTTCCTCGGCGGCACTGGTCAGCTGCATGGCATTACCTTCCTCATGGTCCCCATGCACCTCCCCATTTCCTTGAGCACCGTTGCTTGCTCCTGCCAGGGGTTCCTCAGCCGTCTCACTCCGCAGAGTGACGGGGCTGAGCACCTCGGTACCTGTGGACACATCTACCGTTTCAAAGAAAGGGTTAACGGGTTCAGTCGGCACAGATACATCAACATCATCATCATCCTTCCTAGGAAAAGAATGGTTATCAGTTTGCTTTGGTACATTCACATCAGCATCAGCATCGTACCTGGGGAAAGAATGGTTGTTAGTTGCATCATTACTCATCAAGGCATTAGCAGGTAACACATTCAGTTTCCCATCATCATCATCATCAACATCAGGGTTAACGTTACCCTTATTATCAGACTGGGGAGGGGTGTCAGGGACATAGTATGCAACCATCCGCCCCAAGTCAGTCCCCAATAAAATATCAGTGGGCAAATTTTCAGACACTCCCACCTCCCTCAACCCGCTCCCAGCACCCCAATCAAGATAAACCCGGGCCACTGGCAAGGGACAACGGGTGCCTCCAATCCCGGTGACAGTCAGGGTTTTCCCCTCAACAAACTCTTCAGGGGCCGCCAGTCCAGGACGGATGAGGGTTCGTTCAGCCCCGGTGTCCTTGAGGTTTGTAGCAAGACGGGCCCCCACCTGAACAGGTTGAACGTTGTCGTCAGCCCTCCCAACCACACCTCCCACCAAAAGAACAGAGGCGTTGGGCCCGGGGGCCTTGGCTGGGGGGTTCTTCGGCCTATTCGGACAGGCGTTAAAGAAGTGACCAGGCCGCTGGCAGTGGTGACACAGGCGACTGTCAGTAGCCGGCCTGTTGTTGGCAACAGGGACTGGGCCTCCGGAGGGACGGCTAGCTGGGGCACTGGGGTTGGTTGCAGGCTTACCCCCTTTCCAGCTGGTGGCGACTGGCCTCCGCGTCTCGGGCTTCCGGTTGGCCTCGTAGTTGTCAGCGATCTGCGCCGCTTTGTCCGCGTTCGTTGGTTCGCGGTCCAGGATGAACTGTCCGACCTCAGCTGGGCAGAGATGCAGGAACTGGTCTTTGATCATCAGGTCCCGTAGCTGCTCAAAGGATTCAACGGACAGTCCATGGATCCACTGGTCAAAGTGGGTCCTGAGTCCTTGCACCACATCACTGTAGCTATCATGTGGGCCACGTTGGAGGTGTCGGAACTTCTTTCGGTATACCTCAGGTGTCAGCCGATATTTGGCGATCAGCGCCTCCTTTATGGCGCGATAGTCATCATCATGCGCTGGCGGAAGAGAAGCAAACGCCTCCAGGGCTTTGCCTTTTAGCCCTGGGGTCAAGTACCTGGCCCATTGGTCTTCGGGCAGTCGGTACTGTCTGCAGGCTTTCTCAAAGGCTCGCAGAAACGTGTCCAAGTCCCCGTCCTTTTCCATCACGGGAAAATGCTCTGTCCGGGGTTTAGGAGTCTGGACGCTGCTGGGCTCACTGGTTCGGGCTGTGGGGGCATTCCACCCCCGCTGGAGCATCTCCAGCTCATGGGCCCTCTGAGCTTCTGCATGGCGCTCAGCTCTCTCAGCCTGGGCTTGACGCTCGGCCTGGGCTCCTGCCGATATTGCCGGATCAGTGTCAGACGACCCTCACTGTCTTCGGCAGGGAGTTCGTCCAAGGCCATTTGCAGATAGGGGTCCACCCCGTTCTGGTTGAATGTGGGGCCAGCGCTCATGAGTGGAGCCTCTGCTGCAGCCCCATTGTTACTTGAGCCCGCTTCTGCGTTCGCTGGGCTCTGGTCGTTTTCCCGTTGCACCAGAGCCGCGATCAGTTGGGCTTTGTTTTTGCTCGTGGTGTCGATCCGCCACACCCCGCAGAGGGCAATAAGAGATGCCTTGTTATGCTGCTTATACCACTCTGCTCCCATCGTAGCCATGGTTGCCAAATAAAAGACAGAAAAGAAAAACGGAGAGAAAGGGAGGGAATACTTGCAAGTACACACTAATGTCTCAGGACTAGTAACCACTGAGTCTGTTCTCCAAAACCTATGATGCAGGATTCCCGCAGGAACCGTGCAGGTTTTTAGTGAGAGGAATGATTGCTCAAACCAAATCACTAATGCTCTAGTATTATCCCACCGCTCTGCCACCAATATGTGACGAACAGCCCACCGCCGTTCGTCCAAATACGGAGGACTACTAACGGGGGTCCCGCTGCCACCAAAACGTGACGGACAGCGGACCCTGTGTCACCACTATGTCAGAGTCCCACCACTGACACGGGTGTATCAGCGGACAGAGGGACGTGACACAATGCCGGCACACGGCTATCACAGGCACAGTTGGGGCTTATCTTAGATATCCCACCACTGGCACCATGTGACAAAAATATCCAGCAAGCTACTCTCGCTCTACAATTTGCCGCAGGGGGAGTTTAATTTGGATGCCCCGCCACTGCTATCAATCTTCCAAGTACTGCAGGGATTTTTGTATATCCCACTTTCTCAGTTCCACTTTGGAACTCGCAGCTCTCCGGCACCCCCCTTACCCTCAGGTCAGTCAGGGAACTGCACCAAGGATAATTAGTCGCCGGACGGACTGCCTGTTGTGAACCGGCAATTAGGCTTCTGCAGTAAGGGAATTATCAATGCTGTGGCCGCAGCCCCTCATTCAGCTATATAAGACCCTTCTAGACTGCCAGCAAGCCGCAATAGCCGTACACAACGCGCTGCCACCAGTCACGGTTACTTAATTCACAGTGTTAAATTAAGAGGGTCCGTGGCAAACCCCTTGAATTAGTAGCGATTATCTAGCAAAGGCGTATAGTTCGATTCTTAGAGCATGGAGACAGACTAAATATTAAATCATTTATTTTCCGAAAGAGGACAGTGATTACAGATAAAAGTTGCTATAAAATTGAGACATAAAATATGTACAGTACAGATATAAAATAAAGGGATTAAAAACAGAGTAAAAGAACAGATTAATCCAGCTCACCGCACTGCCTTGCTGGTAGGATCCAAATCCTGCGCACGGATTTGACTAGGCAGTCAATCAATAGTAGAAAAAAGGGAAGAAAGTTCCAGCGCTAGGAATGGAAAATTAAAAATCCATTTTATTGTGCCAATGCATATTAAAATTCCAGCAGGTACAGCATATCAGTCGGATGACTGCAGAACAACGCGTTTCGACGTCTCAGGTCTTAATCATGTTCTGACATTAAATTCAACCAACTTCCTTATGTTGGATTCTCCCACCTCCAATAATCAGAAACAGATGTGTGAACTGCTCCAAAGGAGCTCCTGATATGGTAATGGTAGGAGAGCCAAACAGAATGGAAGGAAAAACAGTCAGTGTAGACAACATAACATAAATAACATGCATAATATACTTTATCTTTTTTTTTCTCTCTTTCTTTCCTTTCCCCTCTCTTTCTCCCTTTTCCTTTTTCCTTTTAAAAGGAGATATAAAAACTCCTAATGTAAAATAAAAAAGATGAATATGAACATCAATAATTGCAACCACATATTTTAAAGTACATATCACATATTCATGTCCCATAAATAATGTACCATAAATTGTACTACAAAAGGATATGTACAAAAAAAAAAAAAAAAAAAAAACACGCAATCAAATATATAGGTAAATTCAGTATCCACCAAGACATCATCCCATCATTATTAGGGACAATTCCTGAGAGAAATTTTTATCCACATTAAATAAGTATGATGTCTACTGGATACACAAAAATCACATCATCTGAACTGTATCAAAGAGCAGTCTTTTCTCTTCCCTATTTCTCTCCTCCTACCCCTTCTTCCTTTCCTCATTCCTTTCTTTATCATATTTTTATTTATCAGATTAATATAAAGGAGAAAAAAGAAAAAAAAACAAAAAAAAAAAAACGAAATGAAAACATCTCCAAAAAAACTTTTTAAAAATTGTTTTTTCTCTTTTCCCCTTTCTCTTTTCTCCTCCTTTCTCCCTTTCTTCTTTTCCCTCTCTCCCTTTCCTTCCTTTCTCCTTTCCCTTCTCTTTTCTCTTTCTTTCTTTTTATTTTATATAAAAATATTTGATAAATCTCCAAATGAGAAAACCCCAACCAATACACAACAAACGATCCATACAATATATTGCAACCCCTGAAACCCAGTTTCAAAGCACTTTGCCACAGTTCACAAGGGGGATGTCAGTGGCTTTTACTTCATGGGAATAGAACAGGTGCACAGACCGATTAGGGGTGGAGATCACAGAAGGAAACTCTTGAACAGGGAGTCCTTCTGGATCTTCACCCTGGGCACAAGATATCCAGATGGAATGAATAGCCGACAGGATCTTATATTGCATTATTAAATACGTTTATCCCAGACTCTCATTCAGGGGTTGCAATATATTGTATGGATCGTTTGTTGTGTATTGGTTGGGGTTTTCTCATTTGGAGATTTATCAAATATTTTTATATAAAATAAAAAGAAAGAAAGAGAAAAGAGAAGGGAAAGGAGAAAGGGAGAGAGGGAAAAGAAGAAAGGGAGAAAGGAGGAGAAAAGAGAAAGGGGAAAAGAGAAAAAAAAATTTTTAAAAAGTTTTTTTGGAGATATTTTCATTTCGTTTTTTTTTTTTTGTTTTTTTTTCTTTTTTCTCCTTTATATTAATCTGATAAATAAAAATATGATAAAGAAAGGAATGAGGAAAGGAAGAAGGGGTAGGAGGAGAGAAATAGGGAAGAGAAAAGACTGCTCTTTGATACAGTTCAGATGATGTGATTTTTGTGTATCCAGTAGACATCATACTTATTTAATGTGGATAAAAATTTCTCTCAGGAATTGTCCCTAATAATGATGGGATGATGTCTTGGTGGATACTGAATTTACCTATATATTTGATTGCGTGTTTTTTTTTTTTTTTTTTTTTTGTACATATCCTTTTGTAGTATAATTTATGGTACATTATTTATGGGACATGAATATGTGATATGTACTTTAAAATATGTGGTTGCAATTATTGATGTTCATATTCATCTTTTTTATTTTACATTAGGAGTTTTTATATCTCCTTTTAAAAGGAAAAAGGAAAAGGGAGAAAGAGAGGGGAAAGGAAAGAAAGAGAGAAAAAAAAAGATAAAGTATATTATGCATGTTTTTTATGTTATGTTGTCTACACTGACTGTTTTTCCTTCCATTCTGTTTGGCTCTCCTACCATTACCATATCAGGAGCTCCTTTGGAGCAGTTCACACATCTGTTTCTGATTATTGGAGGTGGGAGAATCCAACATAAGGAAGTTGGTTGAATTTAATGTCAGAACATGATTAAGACCTGAGGCGTCGAAACGCGTTGTTCTGCAGTCATCCGACTGATATGCTGTACCTGCTGGAATTTTAATATGCATTGGCAGATTAAAAACAGAGGTACACTCACGGTTGTTCATAACTTTTTAGGCAAACCCATGCGGCGGAGAAAGAAGGCGGAGCCACACATCTCCACTCATCTGGAGTTCTTGTCAGCACGAGGATTGGAGCTCTTCTGAGCTGGTTTTGCCAAGGGAATGCCTTATAGGCTTTGCTTTGTGACATCACGGAGAGATGCATTCTGGGTTGATCCTACCTCTCTCATCCAAGTTATGTTTTGGCTACAAAACTTAGATTAGCTATAACTTTATGGGAGAAGCTGGTATGGACTCATCAGTGGTATCATGTTTCCCAGCGTAATGAGCCCATCAAGAAAACATCAAACATCTATGCGATATGACCGTCCATTTGGGAACAAATCATATCTCATGTTCTGGACAGGGTAGAACTTCGAAAGATACGCGGTATCGAAGCTGGGACCGCTCAGGTTACAAAAATATGATTTTCATATCTCTACTTGGTACGGCTTTCGCAGGGCAGGCTCTTAAAGGTTTACTTCTAACTGCTGATTTCAAACAAAGAGTTTTTCCCGCACTTTTTTTTCTCTTTCAGCTGAGAGAAGAGGAGCCAAATGGTTGTAACAGGAAGTGTCCTAGCTAATTAACATTCCTGCTCTGCCAGAGGAAGTGGCAGGGTTGATAACACTTGGGGGGGAAGGAATTCCTACTACTGACAGTTTACAATGTCCTAGGATGGAGGATTTCTAGCACAGTCCAACAGAAAACATATTTTGCAGACATTATATATCACATCCTGCACTGTATATGGGGTATATCCTGTACTGTATATGAGGAGTATATACTGCACTGTATATGGGGTATATCCTGTACTGTATATAAGGAGTATATCCTGTACTGTATATGGGGTATATCCTGTACTGTATATGGGTTATATCCTGCACTGTATATGGGGTATATCCTGCACTGTATATGTGGTATATCCTGCACTGTATATGGGGTATATCCTGCACTGTATATGTGGTATATCCTGTACTGTATATGAGGACTATATCCTGCACTGTATATGGGGTATACACTGCACTGCATATGGGGTATATCCTGCACTGTATATGTGGTATATCCTGTACTGTATATGAGGAGTATATACTGCACTGTATATGGGGTATATACTGCACTGTATATGGGGTATATCCTGCACTGTATATGTCGTATATCCTGTACTGTATATGAGGAGTATATCCTGCACTGTATATGGGGTATATCCTGCACTGTATATGAGGAGTATATACTGCACTGTATATGGGGTATATCCTGTACTGTATATGAGGAGTATATCCTGCACTGTATATGGGGTATATGCTGCACTGTATATGGAGCATATCCTGCACTGTATATGGAGCATATCCTGCACTGTATATGAGGAGTATATCCTGCACTGTATATGGGGTATATGCTGCACTGTATATGGAGCATATACTGCACTGTATATGGAGCATATCCTGCACTGTATATGAGGAGTATATCCTGCACTGTATATGGGGTATATCCTGTACTGTATATGAGGAGTATATCCTGCACTGTATATGGGGTATATCCTGCACTGTATATGGGGTATATCCTGCACTGTATATGGGGTATATCCTGCACTGTATATGGGGTATATCCTGCACTGTATATGGGATATATCCTGCACTGTATATGGAGCATATCCTGCACTGTATATGGGGTATATCCTGCACTGTATATGGGGTATATCCTGCACTGTATATGGGGTATATCCTGCACTGTATATGGGGTATATCCTGCACTGTATATGGAGCATATCCTGCACTGTATATGGGGTATATCCTGCACTGTATATGGGGTATATCCTGCACTGTATATCCTGCACTGTATATGGAGCATATCCTGCACTGTATATGGGGTATATCCTGCACTGTATATGGGGTATATCCTGCACTGTATATGGGGTATATCATGTACTGTATATGAGTATATCCTGCACTGTATATGGGGTATATCCTGTACTGTATATGGAGTATATCCTGCACTGTATATGGGGTATATCCTGCACTGTATATGGGGTATATCCTGCACTGTATATGGGGTATATCCTGCACTGTATATGGGGTATACCTGCACTGTATATGGGGTATATCCTGCACTGTATATGGGGTATATCCTGCACTGTATATAGGGTATATCCTGCACTGTATATGGGGTATATCCTGCACTGTATATGGAGTATATCCTGCACTGTATATGGGGTATATCCTGCACTGTATATGGGGTATACACTGCACTGTATATGGGGTATATCCTGCACTGTATATGGGGTATACGCTGCACTGTATATGGGGTATATCCTGCACTGTATATGGGGTATACACTGCACTGTATATGGGGTATATCCTGCACTGTATATGGAGCATATCCTGCACTGTATATGAGGTATATCCTGCACTGTATATGGGGTATATCCTGCACTGTATATGGGGTATACACTGCACTGTATATGGGGTATATCCTGCACTGTATATGGGGTATATCCTGCACTGTATATGGGGTATACACTGCACTGTATATGGGGTATATCCTGCACTGTATATGGGGTATATCCTGCACTGTATATGGGGTATATGCTGCACTGTATATGGGGTATATCCTGCACTGTATATGGGGTATACACTGCACTGTATATGGGGTATATCCTGCACTGTATATGGGGTACATCCTGCACTGTATATGGGGTATACACTGCACTGTATATGGGGTATACACTGCACTGTATATGGGGTATATCCTGCACTGTATATGGGGTATACACTGCACTGTATATGGGGTATACACTGCACTGTATATGGGGTATACCCTGCACTGTATATGGGGTATACACTGCACTGTATATGGGGTATACACTGCACTGTATATGGGGTATACCCTGCACTGTATATGGGGTATACACTGCACTGTATATGGGGTATACACTGCACTGTATATGGGGTATATCCTGCACTGTATATGGGGTATACACTGCACTGTATATGGGGTATATCCTGCACTGTATATGGGGTATATCCTGCACTGTATATGGGGTATATCCTGCACTGTATATGGGGTATACACTGCACTGTATATGGGGTATATCCTGCACTGTATATGGGGTATACACTGCACTGTATATGGGGTATATCCTGCACTGTATATGGGGTATATCCTGCACTGTATATGGGGTATATGCTGCACTGTATATGGGGTATATCCTGCACTGTATATGGGGTATACACTGCACTGTATATGGGGTATATCCTGCACTGTATATGGGGTATACACTGCACTGTATATGGGGTATATCCTGCACTGTATATGGGGTATATCCTGTACTGTATATGGAGTATATCCTGCACTGTATATGGGGTATATCCTGCACTGTATATGGGGTATATCCTGCACTGTATATGGGGTATATCCTGCACTGTATATGGGGTATACCTGCACTGTATATGGGGTATATCCTGCACTGTATATGGGGTATATCCTGCACTGTATATGGGGTATATCCTGCACTGTATATGGAGTATATCCTGCACTGTATATGGGGTATATCCTGCACTGTATATGGGGTATACACTGCACTGTATATGGGGTATATCCTGCACTGTATATGGGGTATACGCTGCACTGTATATGGGGTATATCCTGCACAGTATATGGAGTATATCCTGCACTGTATATGGGGTATATCCTGCACTGTATATGGGGTATACACTGCACTGTATATGGAGTATATCCTGCACTGTATATGGGGTATACACTGCACTGTATATGGGGTATATCCTGCACTGTATATGGAGCATATCCTGCACTGTATATGAGGTATATCCTGCACTGTATATGGGGTATATCCTGCACTGTATATGGGGTATACACTGCACTGTATATGGGGTATATCCTGCACTGTATATGGGGTATATCCTGCACTGTATATGGGGTATACACTGCACTGTATATGGGGTATATCCTGCACTGTATATGTGGTATACACTGCACTGTATATGGGGTATATCCTGCACTGTATATGGGGTATACACTGCACTGTATATGGGGTATATCCTGCACTGTATATGGGGTATACGCTGCACTGTATATGGGGTATATGCTGCACTGTATATGGGGTATATCCTGCACTGTATATGGGGTATACACTGCACTGTATATGGGGTATATCCTGCACTGTATATGGGGTATACACTGCACTGTATATGGGTATACACTGCACTGTATATGGGGTATACACTGCACTGTATATGGGGTATATCCTGCACTGTATATGGGGTATATCCTGCACTGTATATGGGGTATATGCTGCACTGTATATGGGGTATATCCTGTACTGTATATGAGGAGTATATACTGCACTGTATATGGGGTATATCCTGCACTGTATATGGGGTATACACTGCACTGTATATGGGGTATATCCTGCACTGTTTATGGGGTATACACTGCACTGTATATGGGTATACACTGCACTGTATATGGGGTATACACTGCACTGTATATGGGGTATATCCTGCACTGTATATGGGGTATATCCTGCACTGTATATGGGGTATATGCTGCACTGTATATGGGGTATATCCTGTACTGTATATGAGTATATACTGCACTGTATATGGGGTATATCCTGCACTGTATATGGGGTATACACTGCACTGTATATGGGGTATATCCTGCACTGTTTATGGGGTATACACTGCACTGTATATGGGTATACACTGCACTGTATATGGGGTATACACTGCACTGTATATGGGGTATATCCTGCACTGTATATGGGGTATATCCTGCACTGTATATGGGGTATATGCTGCACTGTATATGGGGTATATCCTGCACTGTATATGGGGTATACACTGCACTGTATATGGGGTATATCCTGCACTGTATATGGGGTATACACTGCACTGTATATGGGGTATATCCTGCACTGTTTATGGGGTATACACTGCACTGTATATGGGTATACACTGCACTGTATATGGGGTATACACTGCACTGTATATGGGGTATATCCTGCACTGTATATGGGGTATATCCTGCACTGTATATGGGGTATATGCTGCACTGTATATGGAGTATATCCTGTACTGTATATGAGGAGTATATACTGCACTGTATATGGGGTATATCCTGCACTGTATATGGGGTATACACTGCACTGTATATGGGGTATATCCTGCACTGTTTATGGGGTATACACTGCACTGTATATGGGTATACACTGCACTGTATATGGGGTATACACTGCACTGTATATGGGGTATATCCTGCACTGTATATGGGGTATATCCTGCACTGTATATGGGGTATATGCTGCACTGTATATGGGGTATATCCTGCACTGTATATGGGGTATACACTGCACTGTATATGGGGTATATCCTGTACTGTATATGAGGAGTATATACTGCACTGTATATGGGGTATATCCTGCACTGTATATGGGGTATACACTGCACTGTATATGGGGTATATCCTGCACTGTTTATGGGGTATACACTGCACTGTATATGGGTATACACTGCACTGTATATGGGGTATACACTGCACTGTATATGGGGTATATCCTGCACTGTATATGGGGTATATGCTGCACTGTATATGGGGTATATCCTGCACTGTATATGGGGTATACACTGCACTGTATATGGGGTATATCCTGCACTGTATATGGGGTATACACTGCACTGTATATGGGGTATATCCTGCACTGTTTATGGGGTATACACTGCACTGTATATGGGTATACACTGCACTGTATATGGGGTATACACTGCACTGTATATGGGGTATATCCTGCACTGTATATGGGGTATATCCTGCACTGTATATGGGGTATATGCTGCACTGTATATGGAGTATATCCTGTACTGTATATGAGGAGTATATACTGCACTGTATATGGGGTATATCCTGCACTGTATATGGGGTATACACTGCACTGTATATGGGGTATATCCTGCACTGTTTATGGGGTATACACTGCACTGTATATGGGTATACACTGCACTGTACATGGGGTATACACTGCACTGTATATGGGGTATATCCTGCACTGTATATGGGGTATATCCTGCACTGTATATGGGGTATATGCTGCACTGTATATGGGGTATATCCTGCACTGTATATGGGGTATACACTGCACTGTATATGGGGTATACACTGCACTGTATATGGGGTATATCCTGCACTGTTTATGGGGTATACACTGCACTGTATATGGGTATACACTGCACTGTATATGGGGTATACACTGCACTGTATATGGGGTATATCCTGCACTGTATATGGGGTATATCCTGCACTGTATATGGGGTATATCCTGCACTGTATATGGGGTATACACTGCACTGTATATGGGGTATATCCTGCACTGTATATGGGGTATATCCTGCACTGTATATGGGGTATACACTGCACTGTATATGGGTATATCCTGCACTGTATATGGGGTATACACTGCACTGTATATGGGGTATATCCTGCACTGTTTATGGGGTATACACTGCACTGTATATGGGTATATCCTGCACTGTATATGGGGTATACACTGCACTGTATATGGGTTATATCCTGCACTGTTTATGGGGTATACACTGCACTGTATATGGGTTATATCCTGCACTGTATATGGGGTATATCCTGCACTGTTTATGGGGTATACACTGCACTGTATATGGGGTATATCCTGCACTGTATATGGGGTATATCCTGCACTGTATATGGGGTATATCCTGCACTGTTTATGGGGTATACACTGCACTGTATATGGGGTATATCCTGCACTGTATATGGGGTATATCCTGCACTGTTTATGGGGTATACACTGCACTGTATATGGGGTATATCCTGCACTATATATGGGGTATATCCTGCACTGTATATGGGGTATATCCTGCACTGTTTATGGGGTATACACTGCACTGTATATGGGGTATATCCTGCACTGTATATGGGGTATATTCTGCACTGTATATGGGGTATATCCTGCACTGCATATGGGATATATCCTGCACTGTATATGGGGCATAT
Organism: Dendrobates tinctorius; assembly: GCF_039654945.1. Classification (NCBI taxonomy): domain Eukaryota; kingdom Metazoa; phylum Chordata; class Amphibia; order Anura; family Dendrobatidae; genus Dendrobates; species Dendrobates tinctorius. Next base: position 2,290,509 of record NW_027361813.1, on the reverse strand, counting down.
CCTGCACTGTATATGGGGCATATCCTGCACTGTATATGGGGTATATCCTGCACTGTATATGGGGTATATCCTGCACTGTATATGGGGTATATCCTGCACTGTATATGGGTATACACTGCACTGTATATGGGGTATACACTGCACTGTATATGGGTATCATCCACAGTACAGTGTTAGGTTCTTTAGAAGGACGGAGATCTGGGGATTTATTCTGACAGAATTTTATAGTCTTTTTTCGGCCTTACTATGTTACATGGAGACATGGTGTAATAACACACTTCAGCCTGTAGAGGGCAGTCAGAGTCTTATGTGAGTAACACATGCGCTGTGTCCACGCCCCACAATCCCGTCCAATCACATCACGTTGTCGCCAGCCTTGTGATTTCCTCCTTGCAGAAACACCAGGTCCCGACATGCTTCGCGGTGACCGACGTGGATGCACATGCGCGGTCCTGCGAATCTGCGTCCGCTCTGGTGTCAGCCCTGATGTCTAGTTCGTCGCTTTCTTCCTGTCTGTCTCGGTTGGTGGCGGCGGTTGAGGACCCAGCAGGCCTCGGGAGGGCGCTGAGTGAGCTGCGGAGCCGCCATGTGTCCCGGGCGGGGGGCGCCGAGCTCTTCCGGAAGCGGGGCGGGCTGGCGCTTCTGCTCGCGCTGTTCACGGATCCCGCGCGGGCTGCTGTGCTCGGAAACTCGCGCAGGAACTTGGAACTCGCCCTCAGTCTCCTGGCCAATGGCTGCACGGAGGCGGGGAGCCGCTCCCAGGTAAGACACGCCCTCTGCCGCACGTCATTGGCTGCCTGAGTGGACAGTCACTGGATGCCCCTCCTCTTGTGCGCGGGGGCGTTCACCTTGTACTGGACGATGGCGGGGGGGGTGATATCCTCCTTCTACGGTCGGGGGGGTGATTGGGGGGGTGATATCCTCCTTCTACGGTCGGTGGGGTGATTGGGGGGTGATATCCTCCTTCTACGGTCGGTGGGGTGATTGGGGGGTGATATCCTCCTTCTACGGTCGGTGGGGTGATTGGGGGGTGATATCCTCCTTCTACGGTCGGGGGGGTGATTGGGGGGGTGATATCCTCCTTCTACGGTCGGGGGGGTGATTGGGGGGTGATATCCTCCTTCTACGGTCGGGGGGGTGATTGGGGGGGTGATATCCTCCTTCTACGGTCGGCGGGGTGATTGGGGGGGTGATATCCTCCTTCTACGGTCGGCGGGGTGATTGGGGGGTGATATCCTCCTTCTACGGTCGGTGGGGTGATTGGGGGGTGATATCCTCCTTCTACGGTCGGGGGGGTGATTGGGGGGGTGATATCCTCCTTCTACGGTCGGCGGGGTGATTGGGGGGTGATATCCTCCTTCTACGGTCGGTGGGGTGATTGGGGGGGTGATATCCTCCTTCTACGGTCGGGGGGGTGATTGGGGGGGTGATATCCTCCTTCTACGGTCGGTGGGGTGATTGGGGGGTGATATCCTCCTTCTACGGTCGGCGGGGTGATTGGGGGGTGATATCCTCCTACGGTCGGTGGGGTGATTGGGGGGTGATATCCTCCTTCTACGGTCGGTGGGGTGATTGGGAGGTGATATCCTCCTTCTACGGTCGGCGGGGTGATTGGGGGGTGATATCCTCCTTCTACGGTCGGTGGGGTGATTGGGGGGTGATATCCTCCTTCTACGGTCGGGGGGGTGATTGGGGGGGTGATATCCTCCTTCTACGGTCGGGGGGGTGATTGGGGGGGTGATATCCTCCTTCTACGGTCGGGGGGGTGATTGGGGGGTGATATCCTCCTTCTACGGTCGGGGGGGTGATTGGGGGGTGATATCCTCCTTCTACGGTCGGCGGGGTGATTGGGAGGTGATATCCTCCTTCTACGGTCGGTGGGGTGATTGGGGGGTGATATCCTCCTTCTACGGTTGGGGGGGTGATATCCTCCTTCTACGGTCGGGGGGGTGATTGGGGGGGTGATATCCTCCTTCTACGGTCGGGGGGGTGATTGGGGGGGTGATATCCTCCTTCTACGGTCGGGGGGGTGATTGGGGGGGTGATATCCTCCTTCTACGGTTGGGGGGGTGATATCCTCCTTCTACGGTCGGGGGGGTGATTGGGGGGGTGATATCCTCCTTCTACGGTCGGCGGGGTGATATCCTCCTTCTACGGTCGGGGGGGGTGATTGGGGGGGTGATATCCTCCTTCTACGGTCGGGGGGGTGATTGGGGGGTGATATCCTCCTTCTACGGTCGGGGGGGGTGATTGGGGGGGTGATATCCTCCTTCTACGGTCGGGGGGGGTGATTGGGGGGGTGATATCCTCCTTCTACGGTCGGGGGGGGTGATTGGGGGGGTGATATCCTCCTTCTACGGTCGGGGGGGTGATTGGGGGGTGATATCCTCCTTCTACGGTCGGGGGGGTGATTGGGGGGTGATATCCTCCTTCTACGGTCGGGGGGGTGATTGGGGGGTGATATCCTCCTTCTACGGTCGGGGGGGGTGATTGGGGGGGTGATATCCTCCTTCTACGGTCGGGGGGGTGATATCCTCCTTCTACGGTCGGGGGGGTGATTGGGGGGTGATATCCTCCTTCTACGGTCGGGGGGGGTGATTGGGGGGGTGATATCCTCCTTCTACGGTCGGCGGGGTGATATCCTCCTTCTACGGTTGGGGGGGTAATTGGGGGTTTGATATCCTCCTTCTACGGTTGGGGGGGTGATTAGGGGGGTGATATCCTCCTTCTACGGTCGGTGGGGTGATTGGGGGGGTGATATCCTCCTTCTACGGTCGGTGGGGTGATTGGGGGGGTGATATCCTCCTTCTACGATTGGGGGGGTGATATCCTCCTTCTACGGTTGGGGGGGTGATATCCTCCTTCTACGGTTGGGGGGGTGATATCCTCCTTCTACGGTCGGGGGGGTGATTGGGGGGGTGATATCCTCCTTCTACGGTCGGGGGGGTGATTGGGGGGGTGATATCCTCCTTCTACGGTCGGGGGGGTGATATCCTCCTTCTACGGTTGGGGGGGTGATATCCTCCTTCTACGGTTGGGGGGGTGATATCCTCCTTCTACGGTTGGGGGGGTGATATCCTCCTTCTACGGTCGGGGGGGTGATTGGGGGGTGATATCCTCCTTCTACGGTTGGGGGGGTGATATCCTCCTTCTACGGTCGGTGGGGTGATTGGGGGGGTGATATCCTCCTTCTACGGTCGGTGGGGTGATTGGGGGGTGATATCCTCCTTCTACGGTCGGGGGGGTGATTGGGAGGTGATATCCTCCTTCTACGGTTGGGGGGGTGATATCCTCCTTCTACGGTCGGGGGGGTGATTGGGGGGTGATATCCTCCTTCTACGGTCGGTGGGGTGATTGGGGGGGTGATATCCTCCTACGGTCGGGGGGGTGATATCCTCCTTCTACGGTTGGGGGGGTGATATCCTCCTTCTACGGTCGGTGGGGTGATTGGGGGGGTGATATCCTCCTTCTACGGTTGGGGGGGTGATATCCTCCTTCTACGGTCGGTGGGGTGATTGGGGGGGTGATATCCTCCTTCTACGGTTGGGGGGGTGATATCCTCCTTCTACGGTCGGTGGGGTGATTGGGGGGTGATATCCTCCTTCTACGGTCGGGGGGGTGATTGGGGGGTGATATCCTCCTTCTACGGTCGGTGGGGTGATTGGGGGGTGATATCCTCCTTCTACGGTCGGTGGGGTGATTGGGGGGGTGATATCCTCCTTCTACGGTCGGTGGGGTGATTGGGGGGGTGATATCCTCCTTCTACGGTCGGTGGGGTGATTGGGGGGGTGATATCCTCCTTCTACGGTCGGGGGGGTGATTGGGGGGGTGATATCCTCCTTCTACGGTCAGTGGGGTGATTGGGGGGTGATATCCTTCTACGGTCGGTGGGGTGATATCCTCCTTCTACGGTTGGGGGGGTGATATCCTCCTTCTACGGTCGGTGGGGTGATTGGGGGGTGATATCCTCCTTCTACGGTCGGGGGGGTGATATCCTCCTTCTACGGTCGGGGGGGTGGTTGGGGGGGTGATATCCTCCTTCTACGGTCGGGGGGGTGATATCCTCCTTCTACGGTCGGGGGGGTGGTTGGGGGGGTGATATCCTCCTTCTACGGTCGGGGGGGTGGTTGGGGGGGTGATATCCTCCTTCTACGGTTGGGGGGGTGATATCCTCCTACGGTTGGGGGGGTGATATCCTCCTTCTACGGTCGGGGGGGTGATTGGGGGGGTGATATCCTCCTTCTACGGTCGGTGGGGTGATTGGGGGGTGATATCCTCCTTCTACGGTCGGTGGGGTGATTGGGGGGGTGATATCCTCCTTCTACGGTTGGGGGGGTGATATCCTCCTTCTACGGTCGGGGGGGTGATATCCTCCTTCTACGGTCGGGGGGGTGATATCCTTCTACGGTCGGGGGGGTGATATCCTCCTTCTACGGTTGGGGGGGTGATATCCTCCTTCTACGGTCGGGGGGGTGATATCCTCCTTCTACGGTCGGGGGGGTGATATCCTCCTACGGTCGGGGGGGTGATATCCTCCTTCTACGGTCGGGGGGGTGATATCCTCCTTCTACGGTTGGGGGGGTGATATCCTCCTACGTTCGGGGGGGTGATATCCTCCTTCTACGGTCGGGGGGGTGATTGGGGGGGTGATATCCTCCTTCTACGGTCGCGGGGGTGATATCCTCCTTCTACGGTCGGGGGGGTGATATCCTCCTTCTACGGTCGGGGGGGTGATATCCTCCTTCTACGGTCGGTGGGGTGATTGGGGGGGGTGATATCCTCCTACGGTCGGTGGGGTGATTGGGGGGGTGATATCCTCCTTCTACGGTCGGTGGGGTGATTGGGGGGTGATATCCTCTTTCTACAGTCGGTGGGGTGATTGGGAGGTGATATCCTCCTTCTACGGTCGGGGGGGTGATTGGGGGGTGATATCCTCCTTCTACGGTCGGTGGGGTGATTGGGGGGGTGATATCCTCCTTCTACGGTCGGTGGGGTGATTTGGGGGGGTGATATCCTCCTTCTACGGTCGGTGGGGTGATTGGGGGGGGTGATATCCTCCTACGGTCGGGGGGGTGATTGGGGGGGGTGATATCCTCCTTTTACGGTTGGGGGGGTGATTGGGGGGGTGATATCCTCCTTCTACGGTCGGGGGGGTGATATCCTCCTACGGTCGGGGGGGGTGATATCCTCCTTCTACGGTCTGTGGGGTGATTGGGGGGGTGATATCCTCCTACGGTCGGTGGGGTGATTGGGGGGGTGATATCCTCCTTCTACGGTCGGTGGGGTGATATCCTCCTTCTACGGTCGGTGGGGTGATTGGGGGGGTGATATCCTCCTTCTACGGTCGGTGGGGTGATTGGGGGGGTGATATCCTCCTTCTACGGTCGGTGGGGTGATTGGGGGGGTGATATCCTCCTTCTACGGTCGGGGGGTGATATCCTCATTCTACGGTTGGGGGGGTGATATCCTCCTACGGTCGGGGGGGTGATTGGGGGGGTGATATCCTCCTACGGTCGGGGGGGTGATTGGGGGGGTGATATCCTCATTCTACGGTCGGTGGGGTGATTGGGGGGGTGATATCCTCATTCTACGGTCGGTGGGGTGATTGGGGGGGTGATATCCTCATTCTACGGTCGGTGGGGTGATTGGGGGGGTGATATCCTCATTCTACGGTCGGTGGGGTGATTGGGGGGGTGATATCCTCATTCTACGGTCGGTGGGGTGATTGGGCGGGTGATATCCTCCTACGGTCGGGGTGGTGATTGGGGGGGTGATATCCTCCTACGGTTGGGGGGGTGATATCCTCCTACGGTTGGGGGGGTGATATCCTCCTTCTACGGTCGGTGGGGTGATTGGGGGGGTGATATCCTCCTTCTACGGTCGGGGGGGTGATTGGGGGGGTGATATCCTCCTTCTACGGTCGGTGGGGTGATTGGGGGGGTGATATCCTCCTTCTACGGTCGGTGGGGTGATTGGGGGGGTGATATCCTCCTTCTACGGTCGGTGGGGTGATTGGGGGGGTGATATCCTCATTCTACGGTCGGGGGGGTGATTGGGGGGGTGATATCCTCATTCTACGGTCGGGGGGGTGATTGGGCGGGTGATATCCTCATTCTACGATTGGGGGGGTGATATCCTCATTCTACGGTCGGTGGGGTGATTGGGGGGGTGATATCCTCCTACGGTCGGGGGGGTGATTGGGCGGGTGATATCCTCCTACGGTCGGTGGGGTGATTGGGGGGGTGATATCCTCATTCTGCGGTCGGCGGGGTGATTGGGGGGTGATATCCTCATTCTGTGGTCGGGGGGGGGTGATATCCTCCTACGGTCGGTGGGGTGATTGGGGGGGTGATATCCTCATTCTGCGGTCGGCGGGGTGATTGGGGGGGTGATATCCTCCTTCTGTGATTGGGGGGGTGATATCCTCATTCTACGGTCGGCGGGGTGATTGGGGGGGGTGATATCCTACGGTCGGCGGGGTGATTGGGGGGTGATATCCTCATTCTGTGGTCGGGGGGGGTGATATCCTCCTACGGTCGGTGGGGTGATTGGGGGGGTGATATCCTCATTCTGCGGTCGGCGGGGTGATTGGGGGGGTGATATCGTCCTTCTACGGTCGGTGGGGTGATTGGGAGGTGATATCCTCCTCCTACGGTCGGTGGGGTGATTGGGGGGTGATATCCTACGGTCGGTGGGGTGTTTGGGAGGTGATATCCTCCTTCTACGGTCGGTGTGGTGATTGGGGGGTGATATCCTCCTTCTATGGTCGGCGGGGTGTTTGGGGTGGTGATATCCTCCTTCTACGGTCGGCGGGGTGATATCCTCCTTCTATGGTCAGTGGGGTGATTGGGGGGTGATATCCTCCTTCTACGGTCGGTGGGGTGATTGGGGGGTGATATCCTCCTTCTACGGTCGGTGGGGTGTTTGGGGGGTTGATATCCTCCTACGGTTGGGGGGGTGATATCCTCCTTCTACGGTCGGTGGGGTGTTTGGGGGGTTGATATCCTCCTACGGTCGGCGGGGTGTTTGGGGGGGTGATATCCTCCTTCTACGGTCGGCGGGGTGATATCCTCCTTCTATGGTCAGTGGGGTGATTGGGGGGTGATATCCTCCTTCTACGGTCGGTGGGGTGATTGGGGGGTGATATCCTCCTATGGTCAGTGGGGTGATTGGGGGGGTGATATCCTCCTTCTACGGTCGGTGGGGTGATTGGGAGGTGATATCCTCCTTCTACAGTCGGGGTGATTGGGGGGTGATATCCTCCTCCTACGGTCGGTGGGGTGATATCCTCCTATGGTCGGCGGGGTGTTTGGGAGGTGATATCCTCCTTCTACAGTCGGGGTGATTGGGGGGTGATATCCTCCTACGGTCGGCGGGGTGTTTGGGAGGTGATATCCTCCTTCTACAGTCGGTGGGGTGATTGGGGGGTGATATCCTCCTTCTACGGTCGGCGGGGTGATATCCTCCTTCTATGGTCAGTGGGGTGATTGGGGGGTGATATCCTCCTTCTACGGTCAGTGGGGTGATTGGGGGGGTGATATCCTCCTTCTACGGTCGGTGGGGTGATATCCTCCTTCTACGGTCGGTGGGGTGATATCCTCCTTCTATGGTCAGTGGGGTGATTGGGGGGGTGATATCCTCCTTCTACGGTCAGTGGGGTGATTGGGGGTGATATTCTCCTTCTACGGTCGGTGAGGTGATTGGGGGGGTGATATCCTCCTTCTACGGTCGGCGGGGTGATATCCTCCTACGGTCGGCGGGGTGATTGGGGGGGTGATATCCTCCTTCTACGGTCGGCGGGATGATTGGGGGGTGATATCCTCCTACGGTCGGCGGGGTGATTGGGGGGGTGATATCCTCCTTCTACGGTCGGCGGGGTGATTGGGGGGGTGATATCCTCCTTCTACGGTCGGCGGGGTCATTGGGGGGGTGATATCCTCCTTCTACGGTCGGCGGGGTGATGGGGGGGTGATATCCTCCTTTTACGGTCGGCGGGGTGATTGGGAGGTGATATCATCCTCCTACGGTCGGCGGGGTGATTGGGAGGTGATATCATCCTCCTACGGTCGGCGGGGTGATTGGGAGGTGATATCATCCTTCTACGGTCGGTGGGGTGATTGGGGGGTGATATCCTCCTTCTACGGTCGGCGGGGTGATTGGGGGGTGATATCCTCTTTCTACGGTCGGCGGGGTGATTGGGGGGGTGATATCCTCCTTCTACGGTCGGCGGGGTGATATCCTCCTTCTACGGTCGGCGGGGTGATTGGGGGGGTGATATCCTCCTTCTACGGTCGGCGGGGTGGCGCTTCTGCTCGCGCTGTTCACGGATCCCGCGCGGGCTGCTGTGCTCGGAAACTCGCGCAGGAACTTGGAACTCGCCCTCAGTCTCCTGGCCAATGGCTGCACGGAGGCGGGGAGCCGCTCCCAGGTAAGACACGCCCTCTGCCGCACGTCATTGGCTGCCTGAGTGGACAGTCACTGGATGCCCCTCCTCTTGTGCGCGGGGGCGTTCACCTTGTACTGGACGATGGCGGGGGGGTGATATCCTCCTTCTACGGTCGGTGGGGTGATTGGGGGGTGATATCCTCCTTCTACGGTCGGGGGGGTGATTGGGGGGGTGATATCCTCCTTCTACGGTCGGGGGGGTGATTGGGGGGGGTGATATCCTCCTTCTACGGTCGGGGGGGTGATTGGGGGGGGTGATATCCTCCTTCTACGGTCGGGGGGGTGATTGGGGGGGGTGATATCCTCCTTCTACGGTTGGGGGGGGTGATTGGGGGGTGATATCCTCCTTCTACGGTTGGGGGGGTGATTGGGGGGTGATATCCTCCTTCTACGGTTGGGGGGGTGATATCCTCCTTCTACGGTCGGGGGGGTGATTGGGGGGGTGATATCCTCCTTCTACGGTCGGCGGGGTGATATCCTCCTACGGTCGGTGGGGTGATTGGGGGGGTGATATCCTCCTTCTACGGTCGGCGGGGTGATATCCTCCTTCTACGGTCGGTGGGGTGATTGGGGGGTGATATCCTCCTTCTACGGTCGGGGGGGTGATTGGGAGGTGATATCCTCCTACGGTTGGGGGGGTGATATCCTCCTTCTACGGTCGGTGGGGTGATTGGGGGGGTGATATCCTCCTTCTACGGTCGGGGGGGTGATTGGGAGATGATATCCTCCTTCTACGGTTGGGGGGGTGATATCCTCCTTCTACGGTCGGGGGGGTGATTGGGGGGTGATATCCTCCTTCTACGGTCGGGGGGGTGATTGGGGGGTGATATCCTCCTTCTACGGTTGGGGGGGTGATTGGGGGGGTGATATCCTCCTTCTACGGTCGGTGGGGTGATTGGGGGGGTGATATCCTCCTTCTACGGTCGGGGGGGTGATATCCTCCTTCTACGGTTGGGGGGGTGATATCCTCCTTCTACGGTCGGTGGGGTGATTGGGGGGGTGATATCCTCCTTCTACGGTTGGGGGGGTGATATCCTCCTTCTACGGTCGGTGGGGTGATTGGGGGGTGATATCCTCCTTCTACGGTCGGGGGGGTGATTGGGGGGTGATATCCTCCTTCTACGGTCGGGGGGGTGATTGGGGGGTGATATCCTCCTTCTACGGTCGGTGGGGTGATTGGGGGGGTGATATCCTCCTTCTACGGTCGGTGGGGTGATTGGGGGGGTGATATCCTCCTACGGTCGGGGGGGTGATTGGGGGGGTGATATCCTCCTTCTACGGTCAGTGGGGTGATTGGGGGGTGATATCCTTCTACGGTCGGTGGGGTGATTGGGGGGTGATATCCTCCTTCTACGGTTGGGGGGGTGATATCCTCCTTCTACGGTCGGTGGGGTGATTGGGGGGTCATATCCTCCTTCTACGGTCGGTGGGGTGATTGGGGGGGTGATATCCTCCTTCTACGGTCGGGGGGGGTGATTGGGGGGGTGATATCCTCCTTCTACGGTCGGGGGGGTGATTGGGGGGGTGATATCCTCCTACGGTCGGTGGGGTGATTGGGGGGTGATATCCTCCTTCTACGGTCGGTGGGGTGATTGGGGGGGTGATATCCTCCTTCTACGGTCGGTGGGGTGATTGGGGGGGTGATATCCTCCTTCTACGGTTGGGGGGGTGATATCCTCCTTCTACGGTTGGGGGGGTGATATCCTCCTTCTACGGTTGGGGGGGTGATATCCTCCTACGGTCGGGGGGGTGATATCCTCCTTCTACGGTCGGGGGGGTGATATCCTCCTTCTACGGTTGGGGGGGTGATATCCTCCTACGGTCGGGGGGGTGATATCCTCCTTCTACGGTTGGGGGGGTGATATCCTCCTTCTACGGTCGGGGGGGTGATTGGGGGGGTGATATCCTCCTACGGTCGGGGGGGTGATATCCTCCTTCTACGGTCGGGGGGGTGATATCCTCCTTCTACGGTCGGGGGGGTGATATCCTCCTTCTACGGTCGGTGGGGTGATTGGGGGGGTGATATCCTCCTTCTACGGTCGGGGGGGTGATTGGGGGGGTGATATCCTCCTTCTACGGTCGGTGGGGTGATTGGGGGGTGATATCCTCTTTCTACAGTCGGTGGGGTGATTGGGAGGTGATATCCTCCTTCTACGGTCGGGGGGGTGATTGGGGGGTGATATCCTCCTTCTACGGTCGGTGGGGTGATTGGGGGGGTGATATCCTCCTTCTACAGTCGGTGGGGTGATTGGGGGGGGTGATATCCTCCTTCTACAGTCGGTGGGGTGATTGGGGGGGGGTGATATCCTCCTTCTACGGTCGGGGGGGTGATTGGGGGGGTGATATCCTCCTTCTACGGTCGGGGGGGTGATTGGGGGGGTGATATCCTCCTTCTACGGTCGGGGGGGTGATTGGGGGGTGATATCCTCCTTCTACGGTCGGGGGGGGTGATATCCTCCTTCTACGGTCTGTGGGGTGATTGGGGGGGTGATATCCTCCTACGGTCGGTGGGGTGATTGGGGGGGTGATATCCTCCTTCTACGGTCGGTGGGGTGATATCCTCCTTCTACGGTCGGTGGGGTGATTGGGGGGGTGATATCCTCCTTCTACGGTCGGTGGGGTGATTGGGGGGGTGATCTCCTCCTTCTACGGTCGGTGGGGTGATTGGGGGGGGTGATATCCTCCTTCTACGGTCGGGGGGTGATATCCTCATTCTACGGTTGGGGGGGTGATATCCTCCTACGGTCGGGGGGGTGATTGGGGGGGTGATATCCTCCTTCTACGGTCGGGGGGGTGATTGGGGGGGTGATATCCTCCTTCTACGGTCGGTGGGGTGATTGGGGGGGTGATATCCTCATTCTACGGTCGGTGGGGTGATTGGGGGGGTGATATCCTCATTCTACGGTCGGTGGGGTGATTGGGGGGGTGATATCCTCATTCTACGGTCGGTGGGGTGATTGGGGGGGTGATATCCTCATTCTACGGTCGGTGGGGTGATTGGGGGGGGTGATATCCTCATTCTACGGTCGGTGGGGTGATTGGGCGGGTGATATCCTCCTTCTACGGTCGGGGTGGTGATTGGGGGGGTGATATCCTCCTTCTACGGTTGGGGGGGTGATATCCTCCTACGGTCGGTGGGGTGATTGGGGGGGTGATATCCTCCTTCTACGGTCGGGGGGGTGATTGGGGGGGTGATATCCTCCTACGGTCGGTGGGGTGATTGGGGGGGGTGATATCCTCCTTCTACGGTCGGTGGGGTGATTGGGGGGGTGATATCCTCCTTCTACGGTCGGTGGGGTGATTGGGGGGGGTGATATCCTCATTCTACGGTCGGGGGGGTGATTGGGCGGGTGATATCCTCCTACGGTCGGTGGGGTGATTGGGCGGGTGATATCCTCATTCTACGATTGGGGGGGTGATATCCTCATTCTACGGTCGGTGGGGTGATTGGGGGGGTGATATCCTCCTACGGTCGGGGGGGTGATTGGGCGGGTGATATCCTCCTACGGTCGGTGGGGTGATTGGGGGGGTGATATCCTCATTCTGCGGTCGGCGGGGTGATTGGGGGGTGATATCCTCATTCTGTGGTCGGGGGGGGTGATATCCTCCTACGGTCGGTGGGGTGATTGGGGGGGTGATATCCTCATTCTGCGGTCGGCGGGGTGATTGGGGGGGTGATATCCTCCTTCTGTGATTGGGGGGGTGATATCCTCATTCTACGGTCGGCGGGGTGATTGGGGGGGTGATATCCTACGGTCGGCGGGGTGATTGGGGGGTGATATCCTCATTCTGTGGTCGGGGGGGGTGATATCCTCCTACGGTCGGTGGGGTGATTGGGGGGGTGATATCCTCATTCTGCGGTCGGCGGGGTGATTGGGGGGGTGATATCGTCCTTCTACGGTCGGTGGGGTGATTGGGAGGTGATATCCTCCTCCTACGGTCGGTGGGGTGACTGGGGGGTGATATCCTACGGTCGGTGGGGTGTTTGGGAGGTGATATCCTCCTTCTACGGTCGGCGGGGTGATATCCTCCTTCTATGGTCAGTGGGGTGATTGGGGGGTGATATCCTCCTTCTACGGTCGGTGGGGTGATTGGGGGGTGATATCCTCCTTCTACGGTCGGTGGGGTGATTGGGGGGTGATATCCTCCTTCTACGGTCGGTGGGGTGTTTGGGGGGTTGATATCCTCCTACGGTCGGCGGGGTGATATCCTCCTTCTACGGTCGGTGGGGTGATTGGGGGGTGATATCCTCCTACGGTCGGTGGGGTGATTGGGGGGGTGATATCCTCCTTCTACGGTCGGCGGGGTGATATCCTCCTTCTACGGTCGGTGGGGTGATTGGGGGGGTGATATCCTCCTTCTACGGTCGGTGGGGTGATTTGGAGGTGATATCCTCCTTCTACGGTCGGCGGGGTGTTTGGGGGGGTGATATCCTCCTTCTACGGTCGGCGGGGTGATATCCTCCTTCTATGGTCAGTGGGGTGATTGGGGGGTGATATCCTCCTTCTACGGTCGGTGGGGTGATTGGGGGGTGATATCCTCCTATGGTCAGTGGGGTGATTGGGGGGGTGATATCCTCCTTCTACGGTCGGTGGGGTGATTGGGAGGTGATATCCTCCTTCTACAGTCGGGGTGATTGGGGGGTGATATCCTCCTCCTACGGTCGGTGGGGTGATATCCTCCTATGGTCGGCGGGGTGTTTGGGAGGTGATATCCTCCTTCTACAGTCGGGGTGATTGGGGGGTGATATCCTCCTACGGTCGGCGGGGTGTTTGGGAGGTGATATCCTCCTTCTACAGTCGGTGGGGTGATTGGGGGGTGATATCCTCCTTCTACGGTCGGCGGGGTGATATCCTCCTTCTATGGTCAGTGGGGTGATTGGGGGGTGATATCCTCCTTCTACGGTCAGTGGGGTGATTGGGGGGGTGATATCCTCCTTCTACGGTCGGTGGGGTGATATCCTCCTTCTACGGTCGGTGGGGTGATATCCTCCTTCTATGGTCAGTGGGGTGATTGGGGGGTGATATCCTCCTACGGTCAGTGGGGTGATTGGGGGGTGATATCCTCCTTCTACGGTCGGTGGGGTGATTGGGGGGGTGATATCCTCCTTCTACGGTCGGCGGGGTGATATCCTCCTACGGTCGGCGGGGTGATTGGGGGGGTGATATCCTCCTTCTACGGTTGGGGGGTGATATCCTCCTTCTACGGTCGGCGGGGTGATTGGGGGGGTGATATCCTCCTTCTACGGTCGGCGGGGTGATTGGGGGGGTGATATCCTCCTTCTACGGTCGGCGGGGTCATTGGGGGGGTGATATCCTCCTTCTACGGTCGGCGGGGTGATGGGGGGGTGATATCCTCCTTTTACGGTCGGCGGGGTGATTGGGAGGTGATATCATCCTCCTACGGTCGGCGGGGTGATTGGGAGGTGATATCATCCTCCTACGGTCGGCGGGGTGATTGGGAGGTGATATCATCCTTCTACGGTCGGTGGGGTGATTGGGGGGTGATATCCTCCTTCTACGGTCGGCGGGGTGATTGGGGGGTGATATCCTCCTTCTACGGTCGGCGGGGTGATTGGGGGGTGATATCCTCTTTCTACGGTCGGCGGGGTGATTGGGGGGGTGATATCCTCCTACGGTCGGCGGGGTGATTGGGGGGGTGATATCCTCCTTTTACGGTCGGCGGGGTGATTGGGAGGTGATATCATCCTCCTACGGTCGGTGGGGTGATTGGGAGGTGATATCATCCTCCTACGGTCGGCGGGGTGATTGGGAGGTGATATCATCCTTCTACGGTCGGTGGGGTGATTGGGGGGTGATATCCTCCTTCTACGGTCGGCGGGGTGATTGGGGGGTGATATCCTCCTTCTACGGTCGGCGGGGTGATTGGGGGGTGATATCCTCTTTCTACGGTCGGCGGGGTGATTGGGGGGTGATATCCTACGGTCGGCGGGGTGACTTTGAGGTATCCTCTTCGGATGGTTGCTTTTTGGGCTGATGAAGCTGTGAGTGGGGGGCTGTGGTGTCCAGTCCAGCACCATGTTTTGGGCAGAAGAGTTTGGGCTTTGGGGGGCGCAGCCGTTGGTATCATTCTTACTTTATCTTTCAGGTGCGGGAGCTGGATGGCATTCCTGCCCTGGGTGAGTTTTCTCGATTGTCCGGTTGCTGTCTGCTTTGTTGTGATTTTCTGGGACTCTGTTTGCTCTTACTGGCGGGTGGTTGCTCCCTACCTGCAGGTACTGTCTGTGTAGAGCTGTCTTGGACTGCTCCGGCTGGTGAGTCTGCAGCTTCTATTGACTTCTCGACAACAGAGCAGCACCTTCTCTCCAGCTCTACTCTATGGCCGGGGCGTCTCTTCCGATGTCCTGATGATTACTGACTGCAAGGAGCCGGCTGGCAGTCAGCATGAGCTTGGATATGACGCCCAGTAGACAGAGAAGTTGCTGCTCTGTCGATCGGAGCTCGAGTAAAGCTGCAGGACCGGTCTGGCAGAGATCGGTGTCGGGCACAACAGGTGGGTGGCTGGCATCCAGGGCTGTGGAGTCGGTAAGCCAAATCTCCGACTCCTCAATTTCCATGACTTCGGACTCCACCAAAATGGGCTCCGACTTCACAGCCTTGTTGGGAACGACCTGCCTGTAAGTTCTTATTCCCCGATAAACCCTTTAGGGATCACGACTCGTCCTCCCACTTATGTAGTTCCTATATAATGCTGGCCACGTTCCTGGCTCACCCCACGCCCGTAGTTCTAGTGTAGTGACGGGGTGACTGACAAGTTCAGGCATTAGAGAGGGTCCTGTATGCATTACTGTCAGGTGACTGGCCACAGCTGCTTCTCCCGGTCTCGGGAGACTGCCGTGTTACTCCCTGGGGGGCTGATGCGGCTTCATTGCACTTATTCTTTGCGCTTCTTTCACAGTTTCTATCTTGCAGTCTGTTTGCATCGATTCCATATGGAACCGTGTCTCGCGAGCTTTAGGGAATTTGGCTTTGGACCCACTAAATAGTGTGATAATCCACCAGTCGGGTAAGTGAGGAGACGTCGGCCGCGCTCTGCTCCGCGTTATCTAAATGTACGATGGAATCTCTGTGGCTGAGGGGAACATGGCCTCCTAACTGGTGACGTCAGGGATTTGGCCGCACTCGTTGCTCACCACGTCTTGCTCATCCTCACGTCTCCATGACCAGTGTGGTATCAGAGATCAGTGATTGCCCCTTGTCTTTGGAGATCACATTTTAGCCATTAGTGATATTGGGAAGATTTGTCGTCTGGCCATGAGATCATCGTGGCTGGCCATGAGATCATCGTGGCTGGCCGCTCGGCACTAGTGCTCACTGCAGAGTTGTACTGGAATGCTGATTGCACCAATCACAAGTGCCAGGAATTCATGACGTGTACTGGGAGCACCGGATCCGTGGTGGTGCTGCATGCTCCACTGGTGATGGACACTTCAACGGTAGTGGGCAATGTTACAGCCCCTCTCCGGCGTGTGTGGTGTTTGGGCTTCTGTTCTTGTTCTCTGTTAGAGATCACGTATGTAAATGTAATGCGTGTAGTTACACTCAACGGTTCCCACCATCTTTACCCGTTTTCAACCCCACTCTGGCACCACTTTACTGGCAATACCGCGCAGTAGTTGCTATGTGAAGCGGAGGTCCCTTATTGAGACTTCTCAATGTCTCTGGGATGTCAGAACCAGATCCGCAGTGTCATCCGGAGCAGGCAATGATCCGGCGTGGTACAAAAGCCTTTTTGTGATGCCGGTGTGGAGCTGACAGCAGGTGAAGATGCCGACCGGTGACTGTGTAACGACATGACTTCTACAATCTTTTCTCTTCATTTTTTGCAATGTTTAAGATCTAATAGATGGAAACGTGTCTGCTTGGCTTATGTGTTTTTAATTTAAGTTTTATCTAGATGCACTATGGATATCATTTTAAACATTTTGAAATAAAAATGGACTTTTAGTGCAGCCTCTCGGATTGTGGAACTAATTCCCATCAATTACCCTTGCTGCACAGTGAGTGTCCCTGCAATCTAATTCAAGAAGGGTGAAGTACATGACTTACATATGTGATCGCTAACAAAGGGAGAGGAAAACAAACAACCCCCTTAGGCCTGTTTCACACTTCCATTTTTGACCATCAGTCAAAATCCGCCGTTTTTAAAAAAAAAAAAAAAAAAAAAGCGGATCCGCCCTCTTGACGGATGGCCATCCGTTGGATCGTTTTTTTTACGGATCCGCCAAATTTTTTGCGTCCGCCGACATGCCCAGACGGACCATGCAACGTTTTTTTTTGCTGCAGGATCCGCATTTTAGAGTGCGCATGCCCGGAGGAAGGAAGTCAGCCGGATATTTAACCTTGAAATCATTTCTGGCGGACGGAAACAATCTCTCTCTCTCTCTAATGACCCTCATATATCAGCGGACCCCACAGTATAACATGTGTCCTGTATACCCTAATGACCCTCATATATCAGCGGACCCCAGAGGACCGGACCCCACAGTATAACATGTGTCCTGTATACCCTAATAACCCTCATATATCAGCGGACCCCAGAGGACCGGACCCCACAGTATAACATGTGTCCTGTATACCCTAATGACCCTCATATATCAGCGGACCCCAGAGGACCGGACCCCACAGTATAACATGTGTCCTGTATACCCTAATAACCCTCATATATCAGCTGACCCCAGAGGAGCGGACCCCACAGTATAACATGTGTCCTGTATACCCTAATAACCCTCATATATCAGCGGACCCCACAGTATAACATGTCCTGTATACCCTAATAACCCTCATATATCAGCTGACCCCAGAGGACCGGACCCCACAGTATAACATGTGTCCTGTATACCCTAATAACCCTCATATATCAGCTGACCCCAGAGGAGCGGACCCCACAGTATAACATGTGTCCTGTATACCCTAATAACCCTCATATATCAGCTGACCCCAGAGGACCGGACCCCACAGTATAACATGTGTCCTGTATACCCTAATGACCCTCATATATCAGCTGACCCCAGAGGAGCGGACCCCACAGTATAACATGTGTCCTGTATACCCTAATAACCCTCATATATCAGCGGACCCCACAGTATAACATGTCCTGTATACCCTAATAACCCTCATATATCAGCTGACCCCAGAGGACCGGACCCCACAGTATAACATGTGTCCTGTATACCCTAATAACCCTCATATATCAGCTGACCCCAGAGGAGCGGACCCCACAGTATAACATGTGTCCTGTATACCCTAATGACCCTCATATATCAGCTGACCCCAGAGGAGCGGACCCCACAGTATAACATGTGTCCTGTATACCCTAATAACCCTCATATATCAGCGGACCCCACAGTATAACATGTCCTGTATACCCTAATAACCCTCATATATCAGCTGACCCCAGAGGACCGGACCCCACAGTATAACATGTGTCCTGTATACCCTAATAACCCTCATATATCAGCTGACCCCAGAGGACCGGACCCCACAGTATAACATGTGTCCTGTATACCCTAATGACCCTCATATATCAGCTGACCCCAGAGGAGCGGACCCCACAGTATAACATGTGTCCTGTATACCCTAATAACCCTCATATATCAGCGGACCCCACAGTATAACATGTCCTGTATACCCTAATAACCCTCATATATCAGCTGACCCCAGAGGACCGGACCCCACAGTATAACATGTGTCCTGTATACCCTAATAACCCTCATATATCAGCTGACCCCAGAGGAGCGGACCCCACAGTATAACATGTGTCCTGTATACCCTAATAACCCTCATATATCAGCTGACCCCAGAGGAGCGGACCCCACAGTATAACATGTGTCCTGTATACCCTAATGACCCTCATATATCAGCTGACCCCAGAGGACCGGACCCCACAGTATAACATGTGTCCTGTATACCCTAATGACCCTCATATATCAGCTGACCCCAGAGGAGCGGACCCCACAGTATAACATGTGTCCTGTATACCCTAATAACCCTCATATATCAGCGGACCCCACAGTATAACATGTCCT
This sequence comes from Dendrobates tinctorius, assembly GCF_039654945.1. Taxonomy (NCBI): domain Eukaryota; kingdom Metazoa; phylum Chordata; class Amphibia; order Anura; family Dendrobatidae; genus Dendrobates; species Dendrobates tinctorius. The sequence goes on along the minus strand of NW_027361813.1, from coordinate 2,272,016 downwards.
GTATACCCTAATAACCCTCATATATCAGCTGACCCCAGAGGACCGGACCCCACAGTATAACATGTGTCCTGTATACCCTAATAACCCTCATATATCAGCTGACCCCAGAGGAGCGGACCCCACAGTATAACATGTGTCCTGTATACCCTAATAACCCTCATATATCAGCTGACCCCAGAGGAGCGGACCCCACAGTATAACATGTCCTGTATACCCTAATAACCCTCATATATCAGCGGACCCCACAGTATAACATGTCCTGTATACCCTAATAACCCTCATATATCAGCTGACCCCAGAGGACCGGACCCCACAGTATAACATGTGCCCTGTATACCCTAATGACCCTCATATATCAGCTGACCCCAGAGGAGCGGACCCCACAGTATAACATGTCCTGTATACCCTAATAACCCTCATATATCAGCTGACCCCAGAGGAGCGGACCCCACAGTATAACATGTGCCCTGTATACCCTAATAACCCTCATATATCAGCTGACCCCAGAGGAGCGGACCCCACAGTATAACATGTCCTGTATACCCTAATAACCCTCATATATCAGCTGACCCCAGAGGAGCGGACCCCACAGTATAACATGTGCCCTGTATACCCTAATAACCCTCATATATCAGCGGACCCCAGAGGACCGGACCCCACAGTATAACATGTGTCCTGTATACCCTAATAACCCTCATATATCAGCTGACCCCAGAGGAGCGGACCCCACAGTATAACATGTGTCCTGTATACCCTAATGACCCTCATATATCAGCTGACCCCAGAGGACCGGACCCCACAGTATAACATGTCCTGTATACCCTAATAACCCTCATATATCAGCTGACCCCAGAGGACCGGATCCCACAGTATAACATGTGCCCTGTATACCCTAATGACCCTCACATATCAGCGGACCCCAGAGGAGCGGACCCCACAGTATAACATGTCCTGTATACCCTAATGACCCTCACATATCAGCGGACCCGAGAGGAGCGGACCCCACAGTATAACATGTCCTGTATACCCTAATAACCCTCATATATCAGAGGACCCCAGAGGACCGGACCCCACAGTATAACATGTGCCCTGTATACCCTAATGACCCTCACATATCAGCGGACCCCAGAGGAGCGGACCCCACAGTATAACATGTGTCCTGTATACCCTAATGACCCTCACATATCAGCGGACCCGAGAGGAGCGGACCCCACAGTATAACATGTCCTGTATACCCTAATAACCCTCATATATCAGAGGACCCCAGAGGACCGGACCCCACAGTATAACATGTGCCCTGTATACCCTAATGACCCTCACATATCAGCGGACCCCAGAGGAGCGGACCCCACAGTATAACATGTGTCCTGTATACCCTAATGACCCTCACATATCAGCGGACCCCAGAGGAGCGGACCCCACAGTATAACATGTCCTGTATACCCTAATAACCCTCATATATCAGAGGACCGGACCCCACAGTATAACATGTGCCCTGTATACCCTAATGACCCTCACATATCAGCGGACCCCAGAGGAGCGGACCCCACAGTATAACATGTGTCCTGTATACCCTAATAACCCTCATATATCAGCTGACCCCAGAGGACCGGACCCCACAGTATAACATGTGCCCTGTATACCCTAATGACCCTCACATATCAGCGGACCCGAGAGGAGCGGACCCCACAGTATAACATGTCCTGTATACCCTAATAACCCTCATATATCAGCGGACCCCAGAGGACCGGACCCCACAGTATAACATGTGCCCTGTATACCCTAATGACCCTCACATATCAGCGGACCCCAGAGGAGCGGACCCCACAGTATAACATGTCCTGTATACCCTAATAACCCTCATATATCAGAGGACCCCATAGGACCGGACCCCACAGTATAACATGTGTCCTGTATACCCTAATAACCCTCATATATCAGCGGACCCCAGAGGACCGGACCCCACAGTATATCATGTGTCCTGTATACCCTAATGACCCTCATATATCAGCGGACCCCAGAGGTGCGGACCCCACAGTATAACATGTGTCCTGTATACCCTAATAACCCTCACATATCAGCGGACCCCAGAGGTGCGGACCCCACAGTATATCATGTGTCCTGTATACCCTAATGACCCTCATATATCAGCGGACCCCAGAGGTGCGGACCCCACAGTATAACATGTGTCCTGTATACCCTAATGACCCTCATATATCAGCGGACCCCAGAGGTGCGGACCCCACAGTATAACATGTGTCCTGTATACCCTAATGACCCTCATATATCAGCGGACCCCAGAGGTGCGGACCCCACAGTATAACATGTCCTGTATACCCTAATGACCCTCATATATCAGCGGAACCCAGAGGTGCGGACCCCACAGTATAACATGTGTCCTGTATACCTTAATGACCCTCATATATCAGCGGACCCCAGAGGAGCGGACCCCACAGTATAACATGTGTCCTGTATACCCTAATGACCCTCATATATCAGCGGACCCCAGAGGTGCGGACCCCACAGTATATCATGTCCTGTATACCCTAATGACCCTCATATATCAGCGGAACCCAGAGGTGCGGACCCCACAGTATAACATGTGTCCTGTATACCTTAATGACCCTCATATATCAGCGGACCCCACAGTATAACATGTGTCCTGTATACCCTAATGACCCTCATATATCAGCGGACCCCAGAGGACCGGACCCCACAGTATAACATGTCCTGTATACCCTAATAACCCTCATATATCAGCGGACCCCAGAGGTGCGGACCCCACAGTATAACATGTGTCCTGTATACCCTAATGACCCTCATATATCAGCGGACCCCAGAGGACCGGACCCCACAGTATAACATGTCCTGTATACCCTAATAACCCTCATATATCAGCGGACACCAGAGGTGCGGAACCCACAGTATAACATGTCCTGTATACCCTAATAACCCTCATATATCAGCGGACCCCAGAGGACCGGACCCCACAGTATAACGTGTCCTGTATACCCTAATAACCCTCATATATCAGCGGACCCCAGAGGACCGGACCCCACAGTATAACGTGTCCTGTATACCCTAATGAACCTCATATATCAGCGGACACCAGAGGTGCGGAACCCACAGTATAACATGTCCTGTATACCCTAATGACCCTCATATATCAGCGGACCCCACAGTATAACATGTCCTGTATACCCTAATGACCCTCATATATCAGCGGACCCCACAGTATAACATGTGTCCTGTATACCTTAATGACCCTCATATATCAGCGGACCCCAGAGGAGCGGACCCCACAGTATAACATGTGTCCTGTATACCCTAATGACCCTCATATATCAGCGGACCCCAGAGGACCGGACCCCACAGTATAACATGTCCTGTATACCCTAATAACCCTCATATATCAGCTGACCCCAGAGGTGCGGAACCCACAGTATAACATGTGTCCTGTATACCCTAATGACCCTCATATATCAGCGGACCCCACAGTATAGCATGTGTCCTGTATACCCTAATGACCCTCATATATCAGCGGACCCCAGAGGTGCGGACCCCACAGTATAACGTGTCCTGTATACCCTAATGACCCTCATATATCAGCGGACCCCACAGTATAGCATGTGTCCTGTATACCCTAATGACCCTCATATATCAGCGGACCCCAGAGGTGCGGACCCCACAGTATAACGTGTCCTGTATACCCTAATGACCCTCATATATCAGCGGACCCCAGAGGAGCGGACCCCACAGTATAACATGTCCTGTATACCCTAATGACCCTCATATATCAGCGGAACCCAGAGGTGCGGACCCCACAGTATAACATGTGTCCTGTATACCTTAATGACCCTCATATATCAGCGGACCCCAGAGGAGCGGACCCCACAGTATAACATGTGTCCTGTATACCCTAATGACCCTCATATATCAGCGGACCGACCGGACCCCACAGTATAACATGTCCTGTGTACCCTAATAACCCTCATATATCAGCGGACCCCAGAGGTGCGGAACCCACAGTATAACATGTGTCCTGTATACCTTAATGACCCTCATATATCAGCGGACCCCAGAGGAGCGGACCCCACAGTATAACATGTGTCCTGTATACCCTAATGACCCTCATATATCAGCGGACCCCAGAGGACCGGACCCCACAGTATAACATGTCCTGTGTACCCTAATAACCCTCATATATCAGCGGACCCCAGAGGTGCGGACCCCACAGTATAACGTGTCCTGTATACCCTAATGACCCTCATATATCAGCGGACCCCAGAGGTGCGGACCCCACAGTATAACATGTCTTGTATATCCTAATAACCCTTCTATATCAGCGGACCCCACGGTATAACATGCTTCACCTTATGGGGGCCGCAGCTTTGTGTCTCTGACCACACTTTCCCTCTTGCCTACTGACTGTTTCCTTTTTGTCTCTCTCTTCCGTCTTCCTACAGGTGCAGTCTCCAGTCTGGTGCAGATCTTACAGCGCTCTAAAGATGCCGGCTGCCTCCAGAGTTGTATGCGGGCCCTTCGTATCTTGGGGGATTCTCCAGCACACAGAGTTTCAGTCTGTGCCCTTGGGGGACTGGTGCCTTGTGTCCAGATGCTGAACTCTCCAGACTCCGATGTGGTGTGCACTGCTGTGCGTGCTGTTAGTGAGCTGAGCCGCAGCTGCACCCTGGACTGCGCAGAGCAGCTCAGCCTCGCTGTTCCCACCCTGGTGATTCTCGCCAATGGAGAAGGAGTGAAAGCCGCTGTGCGCCAAGCTGCCCTCGGAACACTGTCCAATCTCTGTAATCAGGGAGCCCTGCGCCCCATGCTTGGCAATGCTGGCGCTATTGATCTCCTCATAGCTGAAGTCAAGGCGGTACTGGGGGCCCCTACGCGGTGCCTTCCTCTCGTGCGATCACTGTGTCTGTGCTGCCGTGAAGCTTTAAATCGGCGTCGAGTCAAAGAATTGGGAGGATTGGAACTCCTTCTAGACCTACTGCGTGACCCTCACTATCGCTCAGCCCACCACAAGATAATCGCTGCATTCCTGCACTACTGCTATGACACGCCTGCCCTCGTCATGCTCAGCTCTGGAGGTCTGGCACCCTTGTTGGCAAAGAGGTTAGAGGATGTGGTGAGGGCCGCAGAAGATAGAGGAGATTCATACTGGGCCAAAGAGATGGATGGAGAGGAAGATCCTGGATCTGCTTCTTTTGATTTCCCATCCGAGCCCAAGAAGAAAGTGGACGTGGGAACATCGGAGGAGAGTTTGAAGTAAGGGCAGACGGGACATTGTGGCTTGTGTGAGGTCTGATACGGGGACTTATAGATCCTTCAGACGTAAGCTGACTATAGGGCCATGTGGGTGGCCGCTTCCATGGCTCTATGAGATGCACTCCTGGCATTTCTTTTGACCCAGGCTTTTCCACCCACATTGATGTTGTAGATGACGTCTAGCGGAATGTGTGTACATAACCTGTGGTGATTGGGTTATTAGCACCACTAACGTTCTTCCCTTTGTTACAGTCAGGTAGTCCTTATGTTGGGGGAGGATCTGGAGTGACCCTTCACGGTTGACCAAATGATCTCCAAATTATTCCACAGGGCGTTGCCAGCAACTGAAAATGACCAGACGGAGACGTGTCTCTGTTTGGTAGGATCACGGCAGATCACTAACCCCGTTTATTATGTCACTTCTTTTATAGTATTAGCATACAGCACTTGACCTATAAAAATACAGAAAAACCGGAAACTACATATATGTCCGTATCTACGTAGCACAGAAAGAAGCACAATAGCATATTCATCAGAGTCTTACACAATAATACACCCCCGGGTCTCATATCTTGTTCAGGCTGGAACAGTCTGGTTTTATAACGGCCATGAACTTAAGTTACAGAATTTATCTCGTAAACAACAAGATGGAGTCACAAACACAAAAATGGAGCCTTTAGTTTTGATCTTAGTTTAGCCCTTCACAATCCCCCCTAGATAAATTTTGTTAACTAGTATTCAGTATTAGAGGTGCTGTCCCAAGCCATAAGCTCGGGGGGTACTGGTCTTCACTTAGCTGATGCCGTGTTATCAGTCATGTCTTTTGCGGCACACCTATCCCCCCTGTATGCTACAATTTGCGAATAACAATTGATGACGGTGGAGATCTTTTGAAGGTAGCCACGCTCTTGGCTTCAACATCTTCATCAAGTAACATTTTGAGATCGGTGTAGAGAAGAGCAGGGGCGACGACACCTTTGGTATCATTAGCTGTCCTAGTGCAGAATTTCCTAATACATACAGAAATACACCAAAGAACAAGTTTTAGTATCACATATACAACAAGGATACAGGCAGCAATGTGTAACAAGCTCTGTAAGATCCCAGCTATCCAGCCCCCAATTCCCTTAAACCAATTGGCTGGATTGAGAAAGGAGAAGGTGTCTGACCACCAACTGTCCTTAGTACGACCATTGTCTTTATCGTATTGATCTCTGAGTCTTTGAATGTCTTCTAACTTTAACCTCATAGTACTGTTAGGATCTATATAATGACAGCAAGCGGGTCCAATGACCTGACACATACCACCTTGTGCTGCTGTTAAGTAGTCCAGCACTATGGTATGTTGATTAGTGACTATAATAAGTTGATTTTGGACAGCAACACTAGTATTAAGTATGTCCAATATATCCCAAATTTGATCATCTAGATAGTCTGTGGCTCTAACCAATTTATCCCACATTTGTGTAATCATAGGGTAAATGGAAATAGAACTGACAACTTTATTGGCCACACTCATCTGCACTATATGTGGCCTCCCTGAAGGGCGGGGTGAATTGTCTGCAGCTCTTTTGTATAATGTGTGTTTGGGTATAGCCTGTGTATCCAAGTGTTTGGAATAACAAAGGTGGCCGGGGTCAAGCGACCCAGAGTACAAGTACCTCTTACCCCTACTGGCAACCATTTATAAGCATTGTCTCCACATACCCAGAACATGTCATCAGGTAAATCCCATAGGGCTGAATGTTGCAGCACCAATCTATGAGCTAAGTCTATGAATGCAGATGCATTCTGAAGCATACATCAAGCTGGAGATTGTCCTAAAGGACTACAATCACCTACATCGGGATTTCCACAAGTGGGGGTTCCTGGCACATATTCAGAGGACTCATTACAAGATATATTGCCAGGAATACTGGCACAGGTTTCTTTAGAACCCTGTGGAAACAAATTAGAAAATTCCCATGATGTATTATGTAACCTTCTTTCTAACAAAATTGGTTTGAAGGCATCAGTAGAGTGTGAAGTTACATTAAAACGGACTTGTAGATCATACGTCAGAATTTGCCCTAGATTGGTTAGACTAGTCTTATTCTTAGGGACCCAAGCCCCTCCTTTATAAGCCAAATATTGGAGTTGTGTACAGCTTCCTGAAAGGTTACCTTGCCAACAGGGGTACCGCACCCATCCCATAATAGGTATACCAACAGTAATATTCCATAACTTAGCATTATCTGTGGCATTATTAGCGAGTGTGTCAGAACAGTCAGTCCAAGCAAATAACTCCTCAGGTGGAACATGGATAGCCAAAAAGGGGATGCTCGTGGCTGACACTGGTGAATACCTGCAGATCCAGCAGTCTGCCAGAGACTGGGAATTGTCCAACAGATCTCTTTTCATGATGTTGTATAAACTTGTTATTCAAGGACGTTGGGCAATTTAGGCTGTCCCATGCAGTTACCAATAATATGGAAAATGCGAAAAACAAAACATTATGCCCCCTTTATTTGCTATTGGCTTGTTTAACCAGCTTGCAGTGCGATGCGTGGATCCAAGTCGGTCTTCCTTCTAGTTTCACTAATGTAGGGGTGATGAGGAGGACTTGATAGGGACCGTCATAGAAGGGTTCTAGTCCGTGCTTTCTGACATGCCTTTTCACAACTACCAAATTACCAGGCTTCAGGTTATGACAGGTGTCGGTTTCTGCTGAATCTGGAAGAGAATATGCAAATAATGTCCGTGGAGCCTCATTTAAGAGTCTCAAACACGAGACTAGCCAGATCTTCCTCCAGGGAAGGATCCAGCCAAGGAGTGGCTCCTTTCGGTAACCACCATTACCACCATATTAAGTGGCCCTTTAAGTCAATATCCAGCTCTTTACGAGTTTACAGATATGACAAGGGAAATACCAAGGCCAGGTATCCATCCACAGACAGCTGTTTCGGGGTGTTGCCCCTCATCAGTGTGGAGTAGGATTCTGGCTAGGTGGGAGCAATGCCTAGTAGACCAACATCACGAAGCAATCACTGACCTCAGGGAGACCAGTCAAAGAAAACACTGCGGCAGCCAGCAAAGGCACTCAATCGGTGAAATCCTAGGTGCATTGCTCCCTGGGGAAATAAGAATATGCAAATAAAGTCCGTGGAGCCTCGTCTCAAACACGGGACTAGCCAGATCTTTCTCCAGGGAAGGACCCAGCCAAGGAGTGGCTCCTTTCGGAAACCACCATTACCACCATATTAATGTTGGTCTAATCCTACTCCACACTGATGAGGGGCAACACCCCGAAACAGCTGTTTGTGGATGGATACCTGGCCTTGGTATATCCCTTGTCATATCTGTAAACTCGTAAAGAGCTGGATATTGACTTAAAGGGCCACTTAATGTGGTTTCCGAAAGGAGCCACTCCTTGGCTGGGTCCTTCCCTGGAGGAAGATCTGGCTAGTCACTCTTAAATGAGGCTCCACGGACTTTATTTACATATTCGTATTTCCCAGGGAGCAATGCACCTAGGATTTCACTGATTGAGCGCCTTTGCCGGCTGCCGCAGTGTTTTCTTTGACTGGTCTCCCTGAGGTCAGTGATTGTTTCGTGAATCTGGAAGAGAAGAAACTACACTGGGTGCAGAATTATTAGGCAAATGAGTATTTTGATCACATCATCCTTTTTATACATGTTGTCCTACTCCAAGCTGTATAGGCTTGAAAACTAACTGCCAATTATGTAAATCAGGTGATTTGCATCTCTGTAATGAGGAGGGGTGTGGTCTAATGACATCAACACTCTATATAAGGTTGCTTAATTATTAGGCAACTTCCTTTCCTTTGGCAAAATGGGTCCGAAGAAAGATTTGACGGACTCTGAAATGTCAAAAATTCTGAGATGTCTTGCAGAGGGATGCAGTAATCTTGAAATTGCCAAACTTTTGAAGCGTGATCACCGAACAATCAAGCGTTTCATGGCAAATATCCAACAGGGTCGCAAGAAGCATGTGGATAAAAAAAGGCGCAAAATAACTGCCCATGAATTGAGGAAAATCAAGCGAGAAGCTGCCAAGATGCCATTTGCCACCAGTTTTGCCATATTTCAGAGCTGCAACGTTACTGGAGTATCAAAAAGCTCAAGGTGTGCCATACTCGGGGACATGGCCAAGGTAAGGAAGGCTGAAAAACGACCACCTTTCAACAAGAAACATAACATAAAACATCAAGACTGGGCCAAGAAATATCTTAAGACTGATTTTTCTAAGGTTTTATGGACTGATGAAATGAGAGCGACTCTTGATTGGCCAGATGGATGGGCCCAAGGCTGGATCAGTAAAGGGCAGAGAGCTCCACTCCCGACTCAGACGCCAGCAAGGTGGAGGTGGGGTACTGGTATGGGCTGGTATCAAAGATGAACTTGTGGGACCTTTTCGGGTTGAGGATGGAGTGAAGCTCAACTCCCAGACCTACTGGCAGTTTCTGGAAGACACCTTCTTCAAGCAGTGGTACAGGAAGAAGTCGGTATCGTTCAAGAAAAACATGATTTTCATGCAGGACAATGCTCCATCACATGCATCCAAATACTCCACAGCGTGGCTGCCCAGTAAAGGTCTAAAAGAAGAAAAAATAACACATTGAACAGCACGGTCAGTTTCTTCTGATAACTGCTGAGGCTGGAAATTTGTAACTGGGGGCCTAGCACCAAACAATATCTAATATGGGGACAGGCCATGTTTTCCAATAGGGGTAGTACGAATGTGGTATAGTACAATGGGTAGGAGCTCTTGCCATGGAGCCGTAGTCTTCTGCATCATTTTGGTCAATTGTCCTTTTAGTGTGCCGTTCAGCCTCTCAACTTTCCCACTGGATTGTGGATCGTATGGAGGGCTACAGTCGATCAAAGCATTGTCAGAACTTCTTGGTACACATGAGAAGAAAAGGCCGGACCTTGATCACTTTCAACAACTTCTGGAACCCCATATCTGCATATGACTTCCATCACTAGTTTCTTCGCTGTGGTTTTTGCAGTCATGTTGGCAACAGGGAATGCTTCCGGCCAACTGGAGAACATGTCAACAACCAAACAGTATTCATACCTTCCAGACTTAGGTAACGTAATATGGTCCACCTGGAACCTTTGGAAAGGATAGTCGGGCTTAGCAAGGTGCTTTGGGGGTACATGTTGAAGTTGACCAGGATTGCAGGTCTGACAGATATTACAGGCACGGTTGAGCGCTGTCAAAACTGTGGAAATTCCCGGGGCCCAGTAGAATTTTTGCACCAGTGTGAGGGCCTGATTCTTTCCTTGATGTGTAGGCCCATGTGGCAATAGCAGGGTACATCCCCTTAAGGAGACACACAAGTTGGTCCTTTTTCCAGAGACCATTATCCATACGTGCCCCATCAGTCTTCCATTGCTTTACCTCTTCCTTTGGAGACATTCTCTGCATCGTCATTAAGCGGTCTCGCGGGGTCCGACAGAAAACCTCAGTTTGTCGTAGATCATCAGATTCTTGTAGAGTCAGCATCTCTTGCAACTGTTTCTTTTAAGGCATTGTAAAGGGGTTGCATTATGTGGGATGCATCCGGTATCCACTGACGACAATAAGTACATAGTCCAAGAAAACGCTGGAGTTCAGTTTCATCTTTTGGGAAAGGAAGGGAGCTGACGGCTATTTTTCTTCTGTTACGTGTCTGACACCCTGAAGGAGACAGTGACCCAAGAATATCACTTGACCAAGGCAGAACTGAAGTTTCGAGGCTGAAACCCGACAGTTCAAATCTGACAGATACTTGAGGAGACTAACAGTGGCAGCAATGGCTTCCTGCACCGTTCGTGCACACAACAAAAGATCACATACTGAAGCAGTGTGACCTGGGGGTGATCTAACTGCCAGGGCAAAAGACTCGCTCATGTTTTTTGCAAACTGGTTGGGACTGTTTTGGGCCCCTTGTGGGATAACTGTCCATGTTACCTGTCGACCCTGATAAGTGAATGCAAACAGAAACTGGCAATCTGGGTGTAACGGAATGCTAAAGAAGGCATTGGCAAGGTCAATGACTGTAAGCCAAGCAGCATCCTGGGGTATTTGGGACAAAAGAGTATGTGGATTAGGCACCACTGGAGTTTCCAGAACAGTAGCTGCATTAACTGCCCGTAGATCTTGTACCAGCCGGTACACAGAGGGTTGGCCAGGTGGGGTATTTTTCTTAACGGGAAACAAGGGTGTATTACATAGAGAAACGCAGGGTACCAGAGCACCATTATCAAGTAACGTTTGTATTTGTCCCTGGAGGCCCCGCTCCTGATCATGTTTCAAAGGATATTGATGGACTTTGGGAAAAGGGGCACCAGGTTTGAGAAACACTTTTACTGGTTCTACAGGCATTTTCCCTATATCATTTGGCCCTTTTGACCAAAGTTTAGATGGTATCTCTGAGAGGTATAGGGTGAGTCGTTGATCCTCAGGCAATATTGGGGGTGGATCTGAGCCTATTAGGGCCATCATAACTGTAGGAAGGGCATGCAAAATACAGATTTCCTCACTGTCTTTATCTGCATAATGGTTATGTAATGTAACAACCATCTGACTATCATCTTGGAGTTGTATTCTGGAGCGGAGCTGTGATAATAAATCTGCCCCTAGTAAATTTACTGGACACGTGGGAGAGATCCCGAACTGAGCCGTGACTTCAGGGAAGGGTCCCACAGGGATGGGTTTTGTAAAAGTATGTTTATTGGGTCTGCCATCTACTCCGATTAAAACAAGCTCTTGATCTGAGAATTGAATAGGGATATCCGTAGGTACATCTGATGACTTGATTATAGAATTGGCCGCCCCAGTGTCTACCATGAACTTAACAAGGGTGTCCCCTACAGAGAGTTTGACAGATGAGCATGCCCCAGGTTTGGTGGAAGACATTGTGATGGCAGACCCTGGTTGGCCACCCCTTCAGTATGGACAATTATCAGGATTTTGGGGCTGTCCGTAACCGGGGTATTCTCTAGGGTTCCCAGTATTTAGGTTACGATTGGAAGTGGAACTTGAGGGTAGCATCTATCAGTGGGGGTGTGACAATCTCTCTGAAAGTGACAGTCGGCCACAGCGCCAGCATTGCAGACGAGAATTGGCGCGGCGGAGCTGGGGAGTAAAGTTCTCAATCATAGGATTGGAAGAGATATTGGAGTAGGGGACTGAGTTTGTGTATAGTTGGAGGGCGGAAGCTGGAGTCTGCTGTGTGGGCCACTGATAAGAAACGAGCTGTGTGCTTGCAGCTGGGGTGGGGGCTGGGGTTGGAGCAGAAGCTGGAACTGCTGCTGGTTTGCATTTTTGGTTTTCCTGCTGATGCAGAGCGGGCTAAATTCTTCTGAAAACTTTTTATTACTTTTAATGCATCCTCCGGAGTGGAACTCTCGATGTCAGGTCTAACTGACATTATCGCCTCTTTCAATTCGGGTTTAAGGCCGGACATCAAAGCTGCCACAAAAAGGTGTGAATTGGCTTTATTATACAGTGAGAATCCCAGATCTCTAAATACCACCATAAGACGCCCATAAAACTTCTCGGCAGTCTCCCCCTTGTCCTGTGTGACATCTGTGAGAGCGGTAGCTTGGTCCGCTAGTCTATCTTGTGCCCAAACATTGAAAGCATTGCAGAAATCAACACCACTCTCATAAGTTCCCCCATCCAGGTTCACATTGTACGTTATGCCACCCTCAATAATTGGAAAATACCCCTCCTCAGCTTTTACTCGAAGTAAGTGTAATAGATCTCTTCGGGGAGTGGAATAAATCTCTTGATTTGCTGCCATTTGCCTGTAGAAGGCCATGGGGGAAGTCTCTGGATCGGGTAATTGATTGCAAGGGTATCTATTTGGGATGGGGAAAAGGGGGTATACTTTGGCCTGTCAGGAGTAGTTTCCACATCATCCTCTTCAAATTCGGATATTACTGACTCAGGGGTGGGAGGAGATGGCGGTAGTACGGGCACAAGAGGCACCTGCTGCGGAAGCGGGGCAGGAGGCACTGTTACAGTTAGAGATTGTATTGCCTGATGGGCCGTTAGGTGGCTGTCGAGGACAAATCGGACCTCCTCCAATTTTATGGGGTTTTCCTGTATACACCGCTCTATTGCTGATACTATGACCATGGCGGCATCCTTCCTGGAATATTGAAAGATACCGGAAAAGATTAATGGTATGGCCACTGTACGTTGAGGCATCGTACCTGGGGGGACAGAGGAGGCATACAGGATTGCGTTCTTGACAGCCTCAGTAAGCAATTGCTGGGACCTAGGAATGTTGGTTGGATTATATCGTGGTCCCACTGCATGTATTACATATTGACACGGCAGCTGTCCTGCTCTGGTTGCTGCGACCTGTCCTGTTTCTACCTGGCCATACGTTTGTACATACGAATTAGATTCTTCCTGTATCATGGTTCCGCCTTTCTGTGAAATTGTTGCGGCCAGTTGTCCAGCATGGCGGAGTTGATTATTCGCGGCAATTACTATGACCCCAACGTGCTGCTTCGTAAGATCCTCTGTCCCTATCCTAAAGAGCACATCATGACGGTGGGGTCCAGGAATAACATTGGAATACATTTCCTGGAAATCTATCTCCTCTGTGTATCCTGTCTCTGACTGGGTGACTAAAGTAGGAGGGGGTGGATACTCACAACCACTAGCAATACTAGACATAGCAGGGACTGGTGCTGGCGGCGTTTAACAAGGAAAAGGTTGGGAGTACGACTCCAGGTCTCCTTGCTCCACAATTGCAACAGACCTCTCTCCACTGAGGATTAGTAACTCCGCATATGTCACAAATCCACCTGGCAGGATCATAGGGTGGGGGCGCACTGGGTTTTGGCAACCCAGGATATATTGGTGCCCTGGGGTTGAGGGGCTTGATTTTCTGGGAAGGGACCTTATTATCTAGCAGGGAGACCCCTTGTTCTAGATCATCATTTTTAGTTGTTTGTCTTTCTGGCACAGTACTCTGTCACTTGCTTCTCAGTCACTTTCTCAGTTCCTTCTTGCACCACAAAACATCCAGTCCTTGTCATAGTAGTAGACAATTTTCCTTTTTCAACATAGCAATAACAGAAACAATCAGAATTCACTTCCTCTTCTACTATATGACCTTCATCACGGAATTCTTCAGCGTCTTTAAGCAAACCATCATCAGTCAACATTCCTTTGTTCTTCCTAATACCTTCATCCCATAGCGTAGGCTGTAGCCTCCCGCCCTTAGGGAATCCCATAATTGAAAATATTTTTCCTGCATTCCTGACAGATTTCTTTCCCCATCTTTGAATCATAAGACTAACAGTATCCGATCCATCACACAAATCCAAACTCTTCTTTTTCTTCCACAGAAACATGATTCTCTCCTTTAGAGCTAAATATCCTTACTTCAGTTGTCCACAGTACTGGTGCGGCCGTACAGTCTGTTCCACCTGGTCTATCTTCCACTGGGATGGCCCCAAAATTCCAACGCGGTACTTGGTGAAAGGAGGGGGTGTCTCAGACTATCCCTCCATCAGACACCTCTGGTTATGTGTGTGTGTGTGTGTGTGTATATATATATATATATATATATATATATATATATATATATATTCCTGAGTTATGTACCCTACCCAATCTTCGTTCATTTCACCACGCCTGATTCTAACAGTGATCAGGATTTCAGGATATTTTAACTATAAAGAGAGTCACAATCACTGGTCATTCCGAGGTCTCCGTCCCTTATGACGGACCCCCGGTTCCTTATCACTGGGCCCCCAACAGGACTGCATCTCTATATGATTCCACCCAAGCATCACCCCACTGTCGGGGACAAACCTCAGATCCTCTTTGCAGCAACAAACACAGGAAAACCACAGCAAATGGTCAGTCTGAACAGTATGAGTGCCAACTTACCGTGGTTGTCGTGGGGGATGATCAGTCCAAATTTTCCAGTGCCTGTGTCCGGTCCAAGGATCCTTTGTCTTGTTGTCCTCCTGGGGTAGAAGAGTCCCTATTTGGGGGCCCCACGTTGGGCACCAAGCTGTTGGGGGAGGATCTGGAGTGACCCTTCACGGTTGACCAAGTGATCTACAAATTAATCCACAGGGCGTTGCCAACAACTGAAAATGACAAGACGGAGACTCTGGGAGGATCAAGGCAGACCACTAACCCCGTTTATTATGTCACCTCTTAGTATTAGCATACAGCACTTGACCTATAAAAATACAGAAAAACCGGAAGCTACATATATGTCCTTATCTACGTAGCATAGAAAGAAGCACAATAGCACATTCATCAGTCTTACACAATAATACACCCCGGGTCTCATAGCTTGTTCAGGCTGGAACAGTCTGGTTTTATACCAGCCAAGAACTTTAGTTAAGTTACAGGATTTATCTCGTAAACAACAAGATGGAGTCACAAACACAAAAATGGAGCCTTTAGTTTTGATCTTAGTTTAGCCCTTCACACTTAGTGCTTCAGAAGTGTCTGGGACTCTATTCCCTGCAGCATGTTGGGGCCTAAGCTGGCCCATAAGTTTAGAGTAACCAGATATTGTTTTACTTGGGACTGATGCGAACTACTGACAATGGGCAAATGCAAAGTCAGAACAGATGATGGGATGTGTTCTTCTCAGCCCCGACGCCCCGCTGGCACCGATGCATGTGTTTCCCAATGGTTGGCACCTCTGATTCATTTTTGTCATTCCTCAGGTGTTGGCTGCTGTCGGAAGGCTACATCAATACGTTGGATGATCTTCCACCAGACTGGTCCTTGGAGAAAATTCCCAATGGAGACCCGAATATCAGAACCTCTTCTGACACGCTCGACTTTCTGCCTCAGTCTCCTACACTCTCCAGACTCACGAGAGTGTCAGCCTCTGGTACCTGTCAGCAGTGCTGCTCCCCTCCTTTTTCTTCTACAGCATGTCCATCCCCAATGCAAGAAGTACTGCGCCATCAGGCACCCTTGGGTCCCAGGTCTCCTCCTTCGGACTTTTGGGGTCCAGAGTTTCCAGTTCTCATTCTCTTGTCTCGTTTTTCTCAGTTATCTGATTCAAGCTCCTGTCTGGTCTCCCATTCGGTGTTACGGGGTCTATTGACTTATCTCACCTGTCACCCGCAACCTTCTAGAAGTGCTGCTAGGCTTCTTCAGCGTTTGACCTGTGACCCCACCTGTCTGGAAGCATTTATTAGGACAGGAAGTATCTGCACCCTTAGATGCAGGCTACTCCTGAGTACATCACCAGATAAAGATCCAGAGCTGAGGACCCGGCACCCCGAGAGGGCAAAAAAGCTGGGTAAGGTCCTGCAAGGATAATCCAACTAGAACTTGCACGGTTCAATAACCTTTCTCGTCTTCTCATCTGTGCTTGAGAATCTTTGTGAATATAGCACCAACCTATACCTCAGTGTTTTACCAGCAAAGAAGTGTGGAATCATGAGAAAATGAAATGGCTGCATGGTAAAAATCCTGATCCTGTGATTAGAGAGCTCCCCGTAGTGGTGGCTGCAGACAGGATCTCATCATGTATCTCTGTATACAGGGAGCTCCCCCTAGTGGTGGCTGCAGACAGGATCTCATCATGTATCTCTGTATACAGGGAGCTCCCCCTACTGGTGATTGCAGACAGGATCTTATCATGTATCTCTATACAGGGAGCTCCCCCTACTGGTGACTGCAGACAGGATCTTATGTATCTCTGTATACAGGGAGCTCCCCCTACTGGTGACTGCAGACAGGATCTTATGTATCTCTGTATACAGGGAGCTCCCCCTAGTGGTGACTGCAGACAGGATCTCATCATGTATCTGTATACAGGGAGCTCCCCCTACTGGTGACTGCAGACAGGATCTTATGTATCTCTGTATACAGGGAGCTCCCCCTACTGGTGACTGCAGACAGGATCTTATCATGTATCTCTGTATACAGGGAGCTCCCCCTACTGGTGACTGCAGACAGGATCTTATCATGTATCTCTGTATACAGGGAGCTCCCCCTACTGGTGACTGCAGACAGGATCTTATGTATCTCTGTATACAGGGAGCTCCCCCTAGTGGTGGCTGCAGACAGGATCTCATCATGTATCTCTATGCAGGGAGCTCCCCCTAGTGGTGGCTGCAGACAGGATCTCATCATGTATCTCTGTATACAGGGAGCTCCCCCTACTGGTGACTGCAGGCAGGATCTTATCCTGTATCTCTGTATACAGGGAGCTCCCCCTAGTGGTAGCTGCAGACAGGATCTTATCATGTATCTCTGTATACAGGGAGCTCCCCCTAGTGGTGGCTGCAGACAGGATCTTATCCTGTATCTCTGTATACAGGGAGCGCCCCCTAGTGGTGGCTGCAGACAGGATCTTATCCTGTATCTCTGTATACAGGGAGCTCCCCCTAGTGGTGGCTGCAGACAGGATCTTATCCTGTATCTCTATACAGGGAGCTCCCGCTAGTGGTGACTGCAGACAGGATCTTATCATGTATCTCTGTATACAGGGAGCTCCCCCTACTGGTGACTGCAGACAGGATCTTATGTATCTCTGTATACAGGGAGCTCCCCCTAGTGGTGGCTGCAGACAGGATCTCATCATGTATCTCTATGCAGGGAGCTCCCCCTAGTGACTGCAGACAGGATCTCATCATGTATCTCTGTATACAGGGAGCTCCCCCTACTGGTGACTGCAGGCAGGATCTTATCCTGTATCTCTGTATACAGGGAGCTCCCCCTAGTGGTAGCTGCAGACAGGATCTTATGTATCTCTGTATACAAGGAGCTCCCCCTAGTGGTGGCTGCAGACAGGATCTTATCCTGTATCTCTGTATACAGGGAGCTCCCCCTAGTGGTGGCTGCAGACAGGATCTCATCATGTATCTCTATGCAGGAAGCTCCCCCTAGTGACTGCAGACAGGATCTCATCATGTATCTCTGTATACAGGGAGCTCCCCCTAGTGGTGGCTGCAGACAGGATCTTATCCTGTATCTCTGTATACAGGGAGCTCCCCCTACTGGTGACTGCAGGCAGGATCTTATCCTGTATCTCTGTATACAGGGAGCTCCCCCTAGTGGTAGCTGCAGACAGGATCTTATGTATCTCTGTATACAGGGAGCTCCCCCTAGTGGTGGCTGCAGACAGGATCTTATCATGTACAGTGCCTACAAGTAGTATTCAACCCCCTGCAGATTTAGCAGGTTTACACATTCGGAATTAACTTGGCATTGTGACATTTGGACTGTAGATCAGCCTGGAAGTGTTAAATGCACTGCAGCAAAAAAGAATGTTATTTCTTTTGTTTAATTTTTTTTTAAATTGTGAAAAGTTTATTCAGAGGGTCATTTATTATTCAACCCCTCAAACCACCAGAATTCTGTTTGGTTCCCCTAAAGTATTAAGAAGTATTTCAGGCACAAAGAACAATGAGCTTCATATGTTTGGATTAATTATCTCTTTTTCCAGCCTTTTCTGACTATTTAAGACCCTCCCCAAACTTGTGAACAGCACTCATACATGGTCAACATGGGAAAGACAAAGGAGCATTCCAAGGCCATCAGAGACAAGATCGTGGAGGGTCACAAGGCTGGCAAGGGGTACAAAACCCTTTCCAAGGAGTTGGGCCTACCTGTCTCCACTGTTGGGAGCATCATCCGGAAGTGGAAGGCTTATGGAACTACTGTTAGCTTTCCACGGCCTGGACAGCCTTTGAAAGTTTCCTCCCGTGCCGAGGCCAGGCTTGTCCGAAAAGTCAAGGCTAACCCAAGGACAACAAGGAAGGAGCTCCGGGAAGATCTCATGGCAGTGGGGACATTGGTTTCAGTCAATACCATAAGTAACGTACTCCACCGCAATGGTCTCCGTTCCAGATGAGCCCGTAAGGTACCTTTACTTTCAAAGCGTCATGTCAAGGCTCGTCTACAGTTTGCTCATGATCACTTGGAGGACTCTGAGACAGACTGGTTCAAGGTTCTCTGGTCTGATGAGACCAAGATCGAGATCTTTGGTGCCAACCACACACGTGACGTTTGGAGACTGGATGGCACTGCATACGACCCCAAGAATACCATCCCTACAGTCAAGCATGGTGGTGGCAGCATCATGCTGTGGGGCTGTTTCTCAGCCAAGGGGCCTTGCCATCTGGTCCGCATCCATGGGAAGATGGATAGCACGGCCTACCTGGAGAGTTTGGCCAAGAACCTCCGCTCCTCCATCAAGGATCTTAAGATGGGCCGTCATTTCATCTTCCAACAAGACAACGACCCAAAGCACACAGCCAAGAAAACCAAGGCCTGGTTCAAGAGGCAAAAAATCAAGGTGTTGGAGTGGCCTAGTCAGTCTCCTGACCTTAACCCAATTGAAAACTTGTGGAAGGAGCTCAAGATTAAAGTCCACATGAGACACCCAAAGAACCTAGATAACTTGGAGAAGATCTGCATGGAGGAGTGGGCCAAGATAACTCCAGAGACCTGTGCCGGCCTGATCAGGTCTTATAAAAGACTATTTTTAGCTGTAATTGCAAACAAGGGTTATTCCACAAAATATTAAACCTAGGGGTTGAATAATAATTGACCCACACTTTTATGTTTAAAATTTATTAAAATTTAACTGAGCAACATAACTTTTTGGTTTGTAAGATTTATGCATCTGTTAATAAATCCTGCTCTTGTGTGAAGTTTGAAGGCTCTAACTTATTTGCATCTTATCAAACCTGCTAAATCTGCAGGGGGTTGAATACTACTTGTAGGCACTGTATCTCTGTTTACAGGGAGCTCCTCCTAGTGGTGGCTGCAGACAGGATCTTATCCTGTATCTCTGTATACAGGGAGCTCCCTCTAGTGGTAGCTGCAGACAGGATCTTATGTATCTCTGTATACAGGGAGCTCCCCCTAGTGGTAGCTGCAGACAGATTCTCACCATGTATCTGTAGCGCTGCCACTGGCACCCCTGTATGGTGTCCCCTTCTTTCTCCATGCAGGGATGCTGGCTTACTCACAACCCTTGGCACTGTCCCCAGATTTCTGCTTCCTGTGTGCGAGTTGCAGTCCCGGCGGGGCTCCTAGTGCGAGCTCCTCTGTCCTTAAGGGGGCAGCGCTCGCATATACTAAATGGTGTCAGCAAGTAGCTGAGGAATTTGGTATAATTAGTACACCTGCAATGTATATAAGACATTGGAGGGGCCAAGCAATGTGTAGAATCATTAGTGAGTGAGGTGTACTGCTAGTGAGTTTTGAGGTCCCCGAGCAGCCAGTGCCTGAGTGTCAGAGCTAAGCCCTTAAAGGGAATCTGTCACCACTTTTGGAATATCATGTAAAAATATCATTCGATTTAGTGTCAGCTCTGCATTATACAAGTACTTTTTATACCCCTTGAGGCTTCTTTTACAGTTACCGGATTTTTTGCGGCCCTTTATGGCGGGTCTTATTTGTGGGCCGTACTGCCGCAATAATGGACCGCAAAAAACTTGCAGATCGCCGTTTTTCAGGTTTCCAATACTATGGAAAAAGTATTGGAAAGAAAGACGGCGTTCCGCAAAACCGGAAGTGACGGTGCACCACAAAAACAAACTTCCGTTGTTTTTGTGGCCCCGTTGATTTTCAATGTTGGCCTTGTCCGTAAGCCGTGAAAAAGATTGAGCAGACTTGAACTTTTTTCACAGCCACAAATACGGCACACGGCGCTCCGACCAATTCTTGCTGGCCGATTTTGCGGCCCCATAGAAATCTATTGGGGCCGCAAAAATGGCCAGCTAAAAACAAGGGTACAAGAAGCCTGACTCCCCACCAATGATACATAAATACCGTTTTTATTCCTCCCGCGGTGTATGTAAATATGCTCGGTCCGGTTCGATGGGCGGGGCTTACTGTCCGTCTCTCCCCCCCCCTCCTGGCTTGCTCTACGCATTCCTTTCGGGTAATTCCTGCGTTCGCAGTATGCTTTGCCTAACTGGGCAAAGCCGAAAAACAGTATTGCGCATGCGCCAGCATACGTGATTGCTTTCTATGGCCCGGAAGTATACTTGTGATATTCACAGAAACGAATACATACAGAAAGACGAGGGGGGGTGGAGACGGACAATAAGCCCCGCCCATCGGACCGGACCGAGCATATTTACATACACCATGGGAGGAATAAAAACCGGTATTTATGTATCATTGGTGGGGAGTCAAGGGGTATAAAAAGTACTTGTATAATGCAGAGCTGACACTAAATTGAATGATATTTTACATGATATGCCGAAAAAGTGGTGACAGATTCCCTTTAATCCATGTCGGCGTACTTGACCCCCTGGGGTCTGCAGCTGAAATACCAGGCTCTGCCCAGGAATGGTACATGGCGGCTGCCTGCAGCCCAGTCTGTCTCCACCATCTGGAGCTCCAGTAAACACCTAGTAGCCGGTTAGCCTCACCCCTTCCTTGGCAGGGCCTGCCCTCTGGCACAGTGGGTCCACAAATCCACATGTGCCACCATTGGGTGTAACAGTATGTCTGTATACAGGGAGCTCCCCCTAGTGGTGGTTGCAGACCAAATCTTGTACAGTTGTGTGAAAGTGTTCACCCTGCTTTCTTATTCCTTTGCTTGTTTGTCACACGTAAATGTTTCAGATCACCAAACAAATATAAGTATTCGACCGCTAACACAAGATACAGTTTTTAAATGAAAGTCTTCAATATTAAGGGAAGAATTCCAAACCTACAGGGCCCTGTGTGAAATAGTGATTGCCCCCTAAACCTAATAACTGGTTGGGTTACACAGCAACAACTGCAATCGAGCGTTGGCGATAACTGGCAATGAGTCTTTTACAACGCTCTGGAGGAAGGTCATGCCACAGCCTCTCAATCGGATTAAGTTCAGGACTTTGACTAGGCCACTCCAAAGTCTTAATTTCGTATTTCTTAAGCCATTCGTAGGTGGACTTGCTTGTGTGTTTTTGGATCATTGTTCTGCTGCATAAACCAAGTGCGCTTCAGCTTGGTCACGAACAGATGGCCGGACATTCTCCTTTGGAAAACACAATTCATGTTTCCATTTACCACAGCAAGTCCTCCAGGTCTTGAAGCAACAGAACAGCCCGAGACCATCACACTTCCACCACCATATTTTACTGTTGGTGTTTTTATTATTATTATTATTGCGCCATTTATTCCATGGCGCTTCACATGTGAGGAGGGGTATACGTAATAAAAACAAGTACGGTAATCTTAAATGATACAAGTCACGACTTGTACAGGAGGTGAGAGGACCCTGCCCGCGAAGGCTCACAATCTACTATGATGTTCCTTTTCTGAAATGCTGTTATTTATATACCAGATGTAATGGGACATAAATCTTCCAAAAAGTTTAACTTTTGTCTCATCAGTCCACAGAGTATTCTCTCAAAAGTTTTGTGGATCATCAAGATGTTTTATGGCAAAACTGAGCCTTTATGTTCTCATTGTTCAGCAGTGGTTTTCGTCTCGGAACTCTGACATGCAGGCGTTTTTGCCCAGTATTTCTTATGGTGGAGTCATGAGCTCTGATCTTAACTGAGGCAAGGGAGGCCTGCAGTTCTTTGTTGTAGGGTCTTTTGTGACGTCTTGGATGAGTAGTCACTGTGCTGTTGGGGAAATTTAGTTTGGCTGGCCACTCATGGGAAGGTCCACCACTGTTTTGTCTTTTCGCTATTGGTGGATAATGGCTTTCACTGGATCGATGGAGTCCCAAAGCTTGAGAAATGGCTTTATAACCTTTTTCCAGACTGATAGATCTCAATTACTTTTTCTCATTTGTTTCATAACTTCTTTGGACCTTGGCATGATGTCCAGCTTTTGAGGATCTTTTAGTCTACTTCACTTTGTCAGGCAGGTCCTATTTAAGTGATTTCTTAATTGAGAACAGCTATGACAGTAATAAGGCCAGGGTGTGAGAAACCACAATTAATTTGTTTTAAGGGGAGGGGCAATCACTTTTTCACACAGTGCACTGTAGGTTTAGATTTCTTTTTCCCTTTATAAAGACCTTCATTTATAAACTGCATGTTTTGATTACTTGTGTTATCTTTGTCTAATATTTACACTTGTTTGTTGATCTGAAACATTTTAAGGCTATGTGCCCACGTAGCGTTTTATTCCGGACACTAAAAACCGGACTCCTTCCCAGAAATAGCGCGTTTTTTCCGCGCAATTTCACCGCGATTTTGCCGCGATTTCCGCGTGCGATATTAAAGCACTTTCCAAGCGATTTGAAGCATCGCTTGGAAAGTGATTGACAGGTTGGTCACACTGGTCAAACATAGTGTTTGACCAGTGTGACCAGGTTTTTACTATTGAGGCCGCCTATGCGGCATCGATAGTAAAAGATAGAATGTTAAAATGCTAAAAAAAAATTTAAAAATCGGGGTATATTTACCTTCCGATGTCCCGCGCTGCATTCCCGGGCCTCAGCGTTCCCAGCGATGCCTTGCGAGACCTGTGATGACGTTGGTCTCGCGTTACTATAGTGATCTCGTGAGACTACGTCATCACAGGGCCTTGCCACAAGACATTACTGGGAACGCTGAGGCCGGGAATGCAGCGCGGGACGTCGGAAGGTAAATATACCCCGATTTTTTTTATTTTTTATTTTTATTTTTTATTCTTTTTTTTACAGGGGGATGGTGCCCAGGGCCTGGAGGACAGTCTCCTCTCCTCCACACCGTGGGTACCAACCGCACATGAGACGCTTTACTTCCCGCATGGTGGGCATAGCCACATGCGCGAAGTAAGTGGTTCTCATGCATTCCTATGGGTGCGGAATCGCGGCAATTCTTTGCGATTCCGCACAAAAGAGTGAGCATGCTGCGATTTTTTTTTTCCGCGATGCGATTCCGCCGTGGAAAAAAGCGCATCATTAGCACAGCATGTGCGGAATGCCATAGGAATGCATGGGGGGCGTTGTGTACACGATTTTTAAACATTTTCGCAGCGTTTTCACGCCTAAGATCGCGGCAAAAACGCTTAAAAATCGCTACGTGGGCACACAGCCTAAGAGTGACAAACATGCAAAAAAATAGGAAATCAGAGAGGGGCCAAACCTCCAACTCCTCAATCTCCATGACTCCGACTCCACCAAAATGGGCTCCGACTCTGAGTCTCCAAGTCCACAGCCCTGGAGGGGGTAAACGCCTTTTACACACAACTGTATCTCTGGAGTCTTTCATTATGTTGACACTTTCCTTCTCTGCAGGCCATGTGCTCCTCCGTAATCTTCGTATTCAGGCTGAGTCACCATTTGGGGTTGGAATAATTACCCACATGTTGGCATCTGGATCACCGAGCGAGAGACTGCAGTGCGCCCTTTGTCTGCCCTTCATTTACAGGTAGGAGGTCTGGGTCTCTGTTGCAGTGTTTTTCCTGGAGTCTCACAGACCCCTATTAGGCTGTTTTGTGTGGGTGATGAATGTAAGCCTTTCCCTTCAGGAGTTTTCATTGTCACATACCGAACCGACCCTGTTGCACCTCTTTGGTCTGTACTTGGGGTTCCTGCCCACACTTGTACATTACACATCATGTCTGCTGAGGCTCTTGGGTAAGTGGACACAATAAAGGAAAGCCATCTTCTCCATGTATAGGAGCAGTACGTAACACTTATGTCCGTGTGACATATTTTAGGGACCAGTAGAGAGTAGTGTGAAGTCCAGTTAGCTCCACAGCACGGCTGTCCTCGGCAGATGCCAGGACATTGAGACCAGAACAGGTCTATTTGTGGGTCCTCCTGCCCATCCAGCCATAATACTAGTACATTAGTGATGTGCCTCTGCCTTGTGGCACTGATCCTCGTATCCTGAGGAAAGTCAACTGAGCCCACTGAGTAGATAGATGTCAGGGGAAGGAAGGATGGGACAAGTCTGCTCCTGACTCTTATACTAGACAATAGGAATTATTCCTTTTTCTCTTTCCCACGCTCATCTCCCCATTTCCTATGCAATGAGTTGTTCCCATCCTGTATATGGCATACCCACTGGTTAGAGAGGATGACACTGTTCACAAGGCGCGCAATATGGAGATGGTTGACAAAAAAGTGTTCTTCGAGGTAATTGGAGGGTGTAGGATTTCCTGAAGAGAAAGGATCTTGGGTTGCTTTTAACTGTGGTAGTCAGACTGGCTGTGGCATTATATGTATCCAGCGGACAGGACGGTACTGGAGATTGTGTGGGGGGGTATCAGGAGATTAGGGCAGAGATGTATGGAGAGGATGGGTTATATACTGGAGATTATGTGTGAGAGGTATCAGGAGATTAGGGCAGAGATGTATGTAGAGGACAGGTTATATACTGGAGATTATGTGTGAGAGGTATCAGGAGATTAGGGCAGAGATGTATGTAGAGGACAGGTTATATACTGGAGATTATGTGTGGGGGGTATCAGGAGATTAGGGCAGAGATGTATGTAGAGGACAGGTTATATACTGGAGATTGTGTGGGGGGAGGTATCAGGAGATTAGGGCAGAGATGTATGGAGAGGACGGGTTATATACTGGAGATTATGTGTGGGGGGTATCAGGAGATTAGGGCAGAGATGTATGGAGAGGACAGGTTATATACTGGAGATTATGTGTGGGGGGTATCAGGAGATTAGGACAGAGATGTATGGAGAGGATGGGTTATATACTGGAGATTATGTGTGGGGGGTATCAGGAGATTAGGGCAGAGATGTATGTAGAGGACAGGTTATATACTGGAGATTATGTGTGGGAGGTATCAGGAGATTAGGGCAGAGATGTATGTAGAGGACAGGTTATATACTGGAGATTGTGTGGGAGGTATCAGGAGATTAGGGCAGAGATGTATGGAGAGGACGGGTTATATACTGGAGATTATGTGTGGGGGGTATCAGGAGATTAGGGCAGAGATGTATGGAGAGGACAGGTTATATACTGGAGATTATGTGTGGGGGGTATCAGGAGATTAGGACAGAGATGTATGGAGAGGACGGGTTATATACTGGAGATTATGTGTGGGGGGTATCAGGAGATTAGGGCAGAGATGTATGTAGAGGACAGGTTATATACTGGAGATTATGTGTGGGAGGTATCAGGAGATTAGGGCAGAGATGTATGTAGAGGACAGGTTATATACTGGAGATTGTGTGGGAGGTATCAGGAGATTAGGGCAGAGATGTATGTAGAGGACAGGTTATATACTGGAGATTATGTGTGGGAGGTATCAGGAGATTAGGGCAGAGATGTATGTAGAGGACAGGTTATATACTGGAGATTATGTGTGGGGGGTATCAGGAGATTAGGGCAGAGATGTATGTAGAGGACAGGTTATATACTGGAGATTATGTGTGGGGGGTATCAGGAGATTAGGGCAGAGATGTATGTAGAGGACAGGTTATATACTGGAGATTATGTGTGGGAGGTATCAGGAGATTAGGGCAGAGATGTATGGAGAGGACAGGTTATATACTGGAGATTATGTGTGGGGGGTATCAGGAGATTAGGGCAGAGATGTATGGAGAGGACAGGTTATATACTGGAGATTATGTGTGGGGGGATATCAGGAGATTAGGGCAGAGATGTATGGAGAGAACAGGTTATATACTGCAGATTATGTGTGGAGGGGTATCAGGAGATTAGGACAGAGATGTATGGAGAGGACGGGTTATATACTGGAGATTATGTGTGTGGGGTATGAGGAGATGAGGGTAGAGATGTATGGAGAGGACAGGTTATATACTGGAGATTATGTGTGAGGAGGTATCAGGAGATTAGGGCAGAGATGTATGGAGAGGACAGGTTATATACTGGAGATTATGTGTGTGGGGTATCAGGAGATGAGGGTAGAGATGTATGGAGAGGACAGGTTATATACTGGAGATTATTTGTGTGGGGTATCAGGAGATTAGGGCAGAGATGTATGGAGAGGACAGGTTATATACTGGAAATTATGTGTGAGGAGGTATCAGGAGATTAGGGCAGAGATGTATGGAGAGGACAGGTTATATATTGGAGATTATGTGTGGGAGATGTCAGGAGATTAGGGCAGAGATGTATGGAGAGGACAGGTTATATACTGAAGATTATGTGTGAGGAGGTATCAGGAGATTAGGGTAGAGATGTATGGAGAGGACAGGCTATATACTGGAGATTATGTGTGGGGGGTATCAGGAGATGAGGGCAGAGATGTATGTAGAGGACAGGTTATATACTGGAGATTATGTGTGAGGAGGTATCAGGAGATTAGGGCAGAGATGTATGGAGAGGATGGGTTATATACTGGAGATTATGTGTGGGAGATATCAGAAGATTAGGGCAGAGATGTATGGAGAGGGCAGTTTATATACTGGAGATTGTGTGGGGGGAGGTATCAGGAGATTAGGGCAGAGATGTATGGAGAGGACAGGTTATATATTGGAGATTATGTGTGGGAGATATCAGAAGATTAGGGCAGAGATGTATGGAGAGGACAGGTTATATACTGGAGATTGTGTGGGGGGTATCAGGAGATTAGGGCAGAGATGTATGGAGAGGGCAGGTTATATACTTGGGATTATGTGAGGAGGTATCAGGAGATGAGGGCAGAGATGTATGGAGAGGGCAGTTTATATACTGGAGATTGTGTGGGGGGTATCAGGAGATTAGGGCAGAGATGTATGGAGAGGGCAGTTTATATACTGGAGATTAGGGCAGAGATGTATGGAGAGGGCAGTTTATATACTGGAGATTGTGTGGGGGGAGGTATCAGGAGATTAGGGCAGAGATGTATGGAGAGGACAGGTTATATACTGGAGATTATGTGTGAGGAGGTATCAGGAGATTAGGGCAGAGATGTATGGAGAGGATGGGTTATATACTGGAGATTATGTGTGGGAGGTATCAGGAGATTAGGGCAGAGATGTATGGAGAGGACAGGTTATATTCTGGAGATTGTGTGGGGGAGGTATCAGGAGATTAGGGCAGAGATGTATGGAGAGGATAGGTTACATACTGGAGATTGTGTGGGGGGTATCAGGAGATTAGGGCAGAGATGTATGGAGAGGACAGGTTATATACTGGGGATTATGTGTGGGGGTATCAGGACATTAGGGCAGAGATGTATGGAGAGGACAGGTTATATACTGGAGATTGTGTGGGGGGTATCAGGAGATTAGGGCAGAGATGTATGGAGAGGACAGGTTATATACTGGAGATTGTGTGGGGGAGGTATCAGGAGATTAGGGCAGAGATGTATGGAGAGAACAGGTTATATACTGCAGATTATGTGTGGAGGGGTATCAGGAGATTAGGACAGAGATGTATGGAGAGGACGGGTTATATACTGGAGATTATGTGTGTGGGGTATCAGGAGATGAGGGTAGAGATGTATGGGGAGGATAGGTTACATACTGGAGATTGTGTGGGGGGTATCAGGAGATTAGGGCAGAGATGTATGGAGAGGACAGGTTATATACTGGAGATTATGTGTGTGGGGTATCAGGAGATGAGGGTAGAGATGTATGGAGAGGACAGGTTATATACTGGAGATTATGTGTGTGGGGTATCAGGAGATTAGGGCAGAGATGTTTGGAGAGGGCAGTTTATATACTGGAGATTGTGTGGGGGAGGTATCAGGAGATTAGGGCAGAGATGTATGGAGAGGGCAGGTTATATACTGGGGATTATGTGTGGGAGGTATCAGGAGATTAGTGCAGAGATGTATGGAGAGGGCAGTTTATATACTGGAGATTGTGTGGGGGGAGGTATCAGGAGATTAGGGCAGAGATGTTTGGAGAGGGCAGGTTATATACTGGAGATTATGTGTGGGAGGTATCAGGAGATTAGGGCAGAGATGTATGGAGAGGACAGGTTATATACTGGAGATTATGTGTGAGGAGGTATCAGGAGATTAGGGCAGAGATGTTTGGAGAGGGCAGTTTATATACTGGAGATTGTGTGGGGGGAGGTATCAGGAGATTAGGGCAGAGATGTATTGAGAGGACGGGTAATATACTGGAGATTATGTGGGGGGTATCAGGAGATTAGGGCAGAGATGTATGGAGAGGACGGGTAATATACTGGAGATTATGTGGGGGGTATCAGGAGATTAGGGCAGAGATGTATGGAGAGGGCAGTTTATATACTGGAGATTGTGTGGGAGGTATCAGGAGATTAGGGCAGAGATGTATGGAGAGGACAGGTTATATACTGGAGATTATGTGTGGGAGATATCAGGAGATTAGGGTAGAGATGTATGGAGAGGGCAGGTTATATACTGGGGGATTATGTGAGGAGGTAGGAGATTAGGGCAGAGATGTATGGAGAGGGCAGGTTATATACTGGAGATTGTGTGGGAGGTATCAGGAGATTAGGGCAGAGATGTATGGAGAGGACAGGTTATATATGTGTGAGGAGGTATCAGGAGATTAGGGTAGAGATGTATGGAGAGGGCAGGTTATATACTGGGGGATTATGTGAGGAGGTAGGAGATTAGGGCAGAGATGTATGGAGAGGGCAGTTTATATACTGGAGATTATGTGTGGGAGGTATCAGGAGATTAGGGCAGAGATGTATGGAGAGGGCAGTTTATATACTGGAGATTATGTGTGAGGAGGTATCAGGAGATTAGGGCAGAGATGTATGGAGAGGACAGGTTACATACTGGGGATTATGTGTGGGGGTATCAGGAGATTAGGGCAGAGATGTATGGAGAGGACAGGTTATATACTGGGGATTATGTGTGGGGAGGTATCAGGAGATTAGGGCAGAGATGTATGGAGAGGACAGGTTACATACTGGGGATTATGTGTGGGGGTATCAGGAGATTAGGGCAGAGATGTATGGAGAGGACAGGTTATATACTGGAGATTATGTGGGGGGTATCAGGAGATTAGGGCAGAGATGTATGGAGAGGACAGGATATATACTGGAGATTGTGTGGGGGGTATCAGGAGATTAGGGCAGAGATGTATGGAGAGGACAGGTTATATACTGGAGATTGTGTGGGGGGTATCAGGAGATTAGGGCAGAGATGTATGGAGAGGACAGGTTACATACTAGGGATTATGTGGGGGGTATCAGGAGATTAGGGCAGAGATGTATGGAGAGGACAGGTTATATACTGGAGATTATGTGTGGGTGATACCACGAGTTTAGGGCAGAGATGTATGGAGAGGACATGTTACATACTGGAGATTATGTGTGGGGGTATCAGGAGATTAGGGCAGAGATGTATTGAGAGGACAGGTTATATACTGCAGATTATGTGTGGGGGGTATCAGGAGATTAGAGCAAAGATGTATGGAGAGGACAGGTTATATACTGGAGATTATGTGTGGAGATGTATCAGGAGATTAGGGCAGAGATGTTTGGAGAGGACAGGTTATATACTGGTGATTATGTGTGGGAGGTATCAGGAGATTAGGGCAGAGATGTATGGAGAGGACAGGTTATATACTGGAGATTATGTGTGGGAGGTATCAGGAGATTAGGGCAGAGATGTATGGAGAGGACAGGTTATATACTGGAGATTATGTGTGGGAGGTATCAGGAGATTAGGGCAGAGATGTATGGAGAGGACAGGTTATATACTGGAGATTGTGTGGGAGGTATCAGGAGATTAGGGCAGAGATGTATGGAGAGGACAGGTTATATACTGGAGATTATGTGTGGGGGGTATCAGGAGATTAGGGCAGAGATGTATGGAGAGGACAGGTTATATACTGGAGATTATGTGTGGGAGGTATCAGGAGATTAAGACAGAGATGTATGGAGAGGACAGGTTATATACTGGGGATTATGTGTGGGAGGTATCAGGAGATTAGGACAGAGATGTATGGAGAGGACAGGTTATATACTGGAGATTGTGTGGGGAGGTATCAGGAGATTAGGGCAGAGGTGTATGGAGAGGACAGGTTATATACTGGAGATTATGTGTGGGAGGTATCAGGAGATTAGGGCAGAGATGTATAGAGAGGACGGGTTATATACTGGAGATTATGTGTGGGAGGTATCAGGAGATTAGGGCAGAGATGTATGTAGAGGACAGGTTATATACTGGAGATTATGTGTGAGGAGGTATCAGGAGATTAGGGTAGAGATGTATGGAGAGGACAGGTTATATACTGGAGATTATGTGTGAGGAGGTATCAGGAGATTAGGGCAGAGATGTATGGAGAGGACAGGTTATATACTGGAGATTATGTGTGGGAGGTATCAGGAGATTAGGGCAGAGATGTATGGAGAGGACAGGTTATATACTGGAGATTATGTGTGAGGAGGTATCAGGAGATTAGGGCAGAGATGTATGGAGAGGACAGGTTATATACTGGAGATTGTGTGGGAGGTATCAGGAGATTAGGGTAGAGATGTATGGAGAGGACAGGTTATATACTGGAGATTGTGTGGGGAGGTATCAGGAGATTAGGGCAGAGATGTATGGAGAGGACAGGTTATATACTGGAGATTATGTGTGGGAGGTATCAGGAGATTAGGGCAGAGATGTATGGAGAGGACAGGTTATATACTGGAGATTGTGTGGGGAGGTATCAGGAGATTAGGGCAGAGATGTATGGAGAGGACAGGTTATATACTGGAGATTATGTGTGGGAGGTATCAGGAGATTAGGGTAGAGATGTATGGAGAGGGCAGGTTATATACTGGAGATTGTGTGGGGATGTATCAGGAGATTAGGGCAGAGATGTATGTAGAGGACAGGTTATATACTGGAGATTGTGTGGGGATGTATCAGGAGATTAGGGCAGAGATGTATGGAGAGGACAGGTTATATACTGGAGATTGTGTGGGGATGTATCAGGAGATTAGGGCAGAGATGTATGGAGAGGACAGGTTATATACTGGAGATTATGTGTGAGGAGGTATCAGGAGATTAGGTTAGAGATGTATGGAGAGGACAGGTTATATACTGGAGATTATGTGTGAGGGGGTATCAGGAGATTAGGGTAGAGATGTATGGAGAGGACAGGTTATATACTGGAGATTGTGTGGGAGGTATCAGGAGATTAGGGCAGAGATGTATGGAGAGGACAGGTTATATACTGGAGATTGTGTGGGGAGGTATCAGGAGATTAGGGTAGAGATGTATGGAGAGGACAGGTTATATACTGGAGATTATGTGGGGAGGTATCAGGAGATTAGGGCAGAGATGTATGGAGAGGACAGGTTATATACTGGAGATTGTGTGGGGAGGTATCAGGAGATTAGGGCAGAGATGTATGGAGAGGACAGGTTATATACTGGGGATTGTGTGGGGAGGTATCAGGAGATTAGGGCAGAGATGTATGGAGAGGACAGGTTATATACTGGAGATTGTGTGGGGAGGTATCAGGAGATTAGGGTAGAGATGTATGGAGAGGACAGGTTATATACTGGAGATTATGTGGGGAGGTATCAGGAGATTAGGGCAGAGATGTATGGAGAGGACAGGTTATATACTGGAGATTGTGTGGGGAGGTATCAGGAGATTAGGGCAGAGATGTATGGAGAGGACAGGTTATATACTGCAGATTGTGTGGGGAGGTATCAGGAGATTAGGGCAGAGATGTATGGAGAGGACAGGTTATATACTGGAGATTGTGTGGGGAGGTATCAGGAGATTAGGGTAGAGATGTATGGAGAGGACAGGTTATATACTGGAGATTGTGTGGAGAGGTATCAGGAGATTAGGGCAGAGATGTATGGAGAGGACAGGTTATATACTGGAGATTATGTGGGGAGGTATCAGGAGATTAGGGCAGAGATGTATGGAGAGGACAGGTTATATACTGGAGATTGTGTGGAGAGGTATCAGGAGATTAGGGCAGAGATGTATGGAGAGGACAGGTTATATACTGCAGATTGTGTGGGGAGGTATCAGGAGATTAGGGCAGAGATGTATGGAGAGGACAGGTAATATACTGGAGATTGTGTGGGGAGGTATCAGGAGATTAGGGTAGAGATGTATGGAGAGGACAGGTTATATACTGGAGATTGTGTGGGGAGGTATCAGGAGATTAGGGTAGAGATGTATGGAGAGGACAGGTTATATACTGGAGATTATGTGGGGAGGTATCAGGAGATTAGGGCAGAGATGTATGGAGAGGACAGGTTATATACTGGAGATTGTGTGGAGAGGTATCAGGAGATTAGGGCAGAGATGTATGGAGAGGACAGGTTATATACTGCAGATTGTGTGGGGAGGTATCAGGAGATTAGGGCAGAGATGTATGGAGAGGACAGGTAATATACTGGAGATTGTGTGGGGAGGTATCAGGAGATTAGGGTAGAGATGTATGGAGAGGACAGGTTATATACTGGAGATTGTGTGGGGAGGTATCAGGAGATTAGGGCAGAGATGTATGGAGAGGACAGGTTATATACTGCAGATTGTGTGGGGAGGTATCAGGAGATTAGGGCAGAGATGTATGGAGAGGACAGGTTATATACTGGAGATTGTGTGGGGAGGTATCAGGAGATTAGGGTAGAGATGTATGGAGAGGACAGGTTATATACTGGAGATTGTGTGGGAGGTATCAGGAGATTAGGGTAGAGATGTATGGAGGGGACAGGTTATATACTGCAGATTGTGTGGGGAGGTATCAGGAGATTAGGACAGAGATGTATGGAGAGGACGGGTTATATACTGGAGATTGTGTGGGGAGGTATCAGGAGATTAGGGTAGAGATGTATGGAGAGGACAGGTTATATACTGGAGATTGTGTGGGGAGGTATCAGGAGATTAGGGCAGAGATGTATGGAGAGGACAGGTTATATACTGCAGATTGTGTGGGGAGGTATCAGGAGATTAGGGCAGAGATGTATGGAGAGGACAGGTTATATACTGGAGATTGTGTGGGGAGGTATCAGGAGATTAGGGTAGAGATGTATGGAGAGGACAGGTTATATACTGGAGATTGTGTGGGAGGTATCAGGAGATTAGGGTAGAGATGTATGGAGGGGACAGGTTATATACTGGAGATTGTGTGGGGAGGTATCAGGAGATTAGGGTAGAGATGTATGGAGAGGACGGGTTATATACTGGAGATTGTGTGGGGAGGTATCAGGAGATTAGGGTAGAGATGTATGGAGAGGACAGGTTATATACTGCAGATTGTGTGGGGAGGTATCAGGAGATTAGGGTAGAGATGCATGTACGGGACAGGTTATATACTGGGGATAATGTGGGGAGGTGGTGTGATTACGACA
Organism: Dendrobates tinctorius; assembly: GCF_039654945.1. NCBI lineage: Eukaryota > Metazoa > Chordata > Amphibia > Anura > Dendrobatidae > Dendrobates > Dendrobates tinctorius. Next base: position 2,237,616 of record NW_027361813.1, on the reverse strand, counting down.
GATGTATGGAGGGAACAAGTTATGGATGACCTTGCTATGTTAGGTGAACTCGATTCTCTGGTTTTTGGCAGTCGGTGAGGGATTGGCAGGTGAGTAATAAGATGACAGGTGGCTTCATCTGGCGTTGAGGGTGGCTTGGAGGGGTACATAAGTCTTAGATGGGAGCTATAGACTAGGATGTTGCAGACGTCCATGAAGGAAATTTGTTTTGTCTTTTCCCTATTTATCTTTTTCATGGCCATAATTGGAGTTCCCAAATGTGTGCTGTTCGTACAAGGTATAGATCGTGTCGCTCTGGTTTCTCGGTGGTGGTGTTTGTCTTTACTGTGTGTTCAGTGAAAGTTTGTGCATGTTTCTGTGACTTTTGCAAGGTTTTCACCCCTTGTTTTCCTTCCATTTTAGGAAACCCTCTTTGCATCAACAGCAGCTGATTTCTGGAGCTCTTCAGTTGGTATTGGAAACATTGATGACTTCTGAGGATCCAGCTTACTTCTTCCATGCTTCAGAATGCCTATCCGCCTTATTAAACTCTGAAGATTACTTGGCCCCTGGTCAATCCCCGTCATTAATTTCCTCGAAATGCTCTTACTTGGAACTCCTCTCTCAGGGCCAGGGCAATCTGGTATTTGTGCTAGATGGAGGCGACTGTATAGCTGGTAATCGTGAGAAGGTTTCTGAAGAAAGTGATGTGTTCAGAGCTATGCTGCAAGGTGGCTATGCTGAGTCCCAGCAGCACGAGGTCCGTGTTTGTGAGGTGCCAGCCTGTGCCTTCTTACCCCTGCTCCATTACCTGCATGGCTGCGCCCAAGACTCCCTGTGTCCTACCCTGCAGGAACTGAGGCCAGTATCCGGAGAAAAGCTGGATCAGTCTCCACTAGTGTCCACCTTGGCTGCTGCTGGTAGATTTCTTTTACCGGGTCTACAGAGTGTTCTGGAAAAAGCTATACGAGACAGTCTAAGCCTGGAGAGTCTGCCCTATGTCTACAGCTTTGCCGAGACCTATGAAAGCGCTCCGCTCAGAAGAGACTGCTGCTCTTACCTTCTGAGAAGGCCTCACTCCCCACCAAAGAAGTCGCACATTCTTCTTGAATTGTATGGGAGAGCTCAAGACAAGCAGCGGCTTTCCCAAGTATTGGCAAATCTTGTTCATGATAGACCCTGACACTCCTTTTGAGCTTTCACACTGTGCCTTGTCCTATCTTCCCATTCCCCTCCCGCCTGGAGTCCTTCCTACTGTGTGCGATATTCTCCTGACTGCTCAGCCCCTTGTGCTGTAGGAAGTTGCACGTTACTAATGTAGCCCATATTGGGTGTGGAATAAATGGTGCACTATGCTCATTGCTTGTCTCCATTGACTTTCTTTGCATACAAATGCAGCTAATGTCTCATCATTAAGCCGAAATGTGGCAAATTCTAGACACTGTCCCAGGTGTGAGATAGTGTTATATTTCCTATCACAATTTTACTTTTTCCATAGGAAAGAAACGTGGCATGGATACCATCTTTCATCTGACAGATATTAAGTTGGAGGTGTTAGGACGGCCTTACGGTGATTTGAGTGAATGCATTATCTTCGTCACGACACCAAAAATGTATTTCACATAAATATTTCAAGGAGGCACATGCCAATATTCATGCCAGAGGTAGCTCTTGTTTTAGGAATTGTATTTCCTCCTTTGAGTATACAAATTCTAGACTTGATAGCTGTCTCTCAGCAGATCTTTGCTGTAATTACCTGTTCACAACAGGTGGTCGTACTTCAATGAGGTTGAAGTGTCTTCTCTTTCTCTCTTCCCCAGTTATGATTAACCCCTTTTACAACAAATGAGGGACATAGTATTTCATGACCAGGAGTCAGTTCCAGCATCATGACGTGTTATGTCTATCATGGTTGAAAACTCACTGCGTGTAAACACCAGGGCTGTGGAATCGGTAAGCCAAACCTCCGACTCCTCAATTTCCCTTACACCGACTCCCACACATATTGCTTATATTTAAGTGAAAAATGTATTGTAGTACAATGTGAACATCAGACATTTAATCATTTTTATGATCCAACAATCAAGATATTTAGATGGAACAGAATATCTATTTATTGGAATCTAATATATAAAGCTCAAGTGTATGTGTGTATGTCCGGGATAGGCATCCGCACCGTCGCAGCTACAGCCACAAAATTTGTCAGTCACACGTCTGGACCCTGAGAGTGTCCTAGGCTATGTTGTGAGGTGAAACTTTAACCCCGCTCGTTCCAATTCACCAAACAATTTTGCCCCTATCTACATAATGGGAAAAAAGTGTGTATCAAGCCCCGCCCCTCATTATGATGTCATAATGGTTGACTATGGGATGGAGGATGTGTGATGGGTATATGGGCACTGGACTATGGGATGGAGGATGTGTGATGAGTATATGGGCATGGGACTATGGGATGGAGGATTTGTATGATGGGTATATGGGCACGGGACTATGAGATGAAGGATGGGTATATGGGCACTCGACTATGTGATAGCGAATATGTATGATGGGTATATGGGCACGGGACTATGGGATGGAGGATGTGTGATGGGTATATGGGCACGGGACTATGGGATGCAGGATATGTATGATGGGTATATGGGCACTCGACTATGTGATGGCGAATATGTATGATGGGTATATGGGCATGGGACTATGGGATGGAGGATGTGTGATTGGTATATGGGCATGGGACTAAGGGATAGAGGATGTATGATGGGTATATGGGCACGGGACTATGGGATGGAGGATAATTATAATTTGCTATAACTAACCACAGTTAGTTACTATGCCCGGGCAGCGCCGGGCTCTTCAGCTAGTACAACTTTAAAACACAAAAAAACTGTAATAAATTGTAAATATGTAATACATTATGTAGTATCGAAAAAAAAAAAATCTATATAATTTTCCCTTCGCCCATGACAGCACCACCTGAGAGAGGGATCCGCCAGGACAGGAACCTACTGAGACATAAGGGGCGGCACCTCTCCCCCGCTTCAGTTGGGTGCCTGTCCTGGAAGGAACCCCACTGTCGGTGGTGCCTGTCATGGGCGAAGAAAAGAAAATGAACCCAGCCCCGTCCCGGCGCGGGAAGAACAGGTGTCTCACCTGCAGCGCCGGCCGTCGGGTGCTGGATGCGCAGTCCCCGGGGCCCTCCGGGGTTCCGGGTTCGTGCGGGCGCCGGTGGGATCCCCGGGGTCTGCGGGAAGCCCCCACCGCGCCGCCCTCCCCTCGCGCACGCCGCATCTCGATCCCCATAGCAGGGAAGAGACGCTGGCTTCTACCGGCTGCTGACGTCAGCGGCGTGTTGCATGCTGGGTGCGCTGGCTGACGTCAGAGAAGGGCGACGGTATAATGGCGCCGGGTGCGACACCGGCCGGCTTTCTGAAGCGGTCGGCCGGCGGTCGCAGGGGAGAGACGCTCACCTGAGTGGAGGCGCGTCATTTAAAGAGAGGAGGCAGCAGCAAACGGGCGGTGCAACATGGAGTCAGAGCAGGAACGTTCAGCGTCCCTGCCTCCCTCTCAGCCCTCTGGCAGAAAGCATGGAAGCCATTCCAGCTGCAGTCGCCCCAGCCGCTGGTCGGGGGACTCCTCAAGATCCAAAGAGCGCAGGTCACGTGCTCCGACGCAGCCTCCGAATCCGGTACCCTTGATTTCGGGTGGTGAATGTTAGCATTATGTTAATAGGGGCTTCTGTTGTATGCTTCACCCTGTAGGAAAGGCCCAGAAAAGCGGGAAGCAAGAAGAACAATAGGGATTGTGCTATATGTAAATCTCCCCTAGCAAGAGATTGGCAAAAAGATCTCTGTGCTGCGTGCATTCAGCGGACTATGGCGGAGGAAGCGCCTAGTTTCGCAGCCAATCTGATATCTGCCCTAAGGTCAGAAATGGAAGGCTCAATTAAGTCCCTATTGAAAAAAAGGGAAAAAAAACAGGAAGAATCCCCCTAGTTCCCCCTCGGATTCCGCGTCAATGTCATCTCAGGTGGAAAAATCAGACTCCTCAGACAGCGACATGGGGGGTAAACCATGTTTCCCCGTAGAAGACACAGACGCCCTCCTAAAGGCCATTAGAGCTACAATGGGCCTACAGGAAGAAAAGGCGGCTAAAACCCTAGAGGACATTATGTTTGGGGGGCTTCAGGAGAGGAAAAAACGAACCTTTCCAGTAAACGAGAAAATCCAGGCACTTATTGAGAAAGAGTGGAAAAAGCCCGAAAAATCGGGGGCCTTTCCATCCACCTCTAAGAGACGATATCCCTTTGATCATAAGGATGCGGAGATATGGGACAAAATCCCCAAAATAGATGCAGCAGTGTCCAGGTCCTCCAAAAGGTTGGCCCTGCCCCTGGAAGACGCAGGGGTTCTTAGAGACCCGCTAGACAAGAAGGCGGACTCATATTTGAGGCATGCATGGGAAGCGACAGCAGGACTAAAACCGGCGATAGCGGGCACTTGCACGGCACGCTCCCTCATGATCTGGCTGCAGCAGTTAGAAGAAAAGCTGGCTTCAAGGGTCCCAAGAGAGAAAATCTTATCGGAGATGTATCTCTTGCACGGGGCAGCAGCTTTTTTGGCCGTTACCTTGGCGGACTCTATGCGGATGACAGCCAGGGCAGCGTCACTATCAAATGCTGCTAGACGCGCGTTATGGCTTAAGGCTGTCCGGGTGACCTTCAGTCCAAGACCAAATTATGCTCTCTCCCCTGCGATGGTCGATTCTTGTTCGGCAAGAACTTGGACGATATTCTGGAGAAAGCAGGCGATAAGAAAAAAGGCTTCCCCAGATTCCCTATGGATCAGAGGAGACAGCCCTTTCGGAGGGGGAGATTCAATAGGGGGCGTCCTCCCGCTGACAGGAGAAGATGGGAGGATAAAAGAAAAAAAGAATCGGGATTTATGTTTGGTGGAGGCACCTCCACCTCAAAGAAGTCGCCACAGTGACGCCAGTATTCCAGTGGGGGGGAGATTGGCACTCTTTTTCCAAGCTTGGGAGAAGATCTCCAACGCCTGGATCCTAACCATCCTAACAGAAGGCCTGAAAATTCCCTTCATTCGTCAGCCAAAATCCGTGGTCGTCATCACACCCATCAGGAAGGTGACCGAAGAGCAGGTGGCCTTAGAAACAGAGATCCTGAGCCTGATAGACAAGCGGGTACTCTCAGAGGTACCACGCCTACATGAAGGGAAGGGGTTCTATTCACCCCTTTTTCTGATTAAAAAACCTGATCAAACATTCAGGACAATCCTAAATCTCAAACGGCTCAATCTATGGATAAGGAACTCGACCTTCAAGATGGAATCAGTAACTACGGCGGTGAAGCTGCTACACCAAGATTGCTTCATGGCCGTAGTCGATTTAAAGGATGCGTATTATCACATCCCTATCCACCCAGATTACCAGAAATACTTGAGGGTAGCACTTTATATTCAAGGCATACTAAGGCACTTTCAGTTCAGGGCTCTTCCGTTTTCACCAAGGTCATAGCGGAAGTGACAGCCTTTCTCCGGATTCATGACATGGTCATAATACCATACCTGGACGATTTTCTGATAGTGGGCAGCTCAGAGGACCACTGTACACTGTGTTCCAAATTATTATGCAAATGATATTTTTCTCTGATTTTCCTAAATAGTCGGTACAAATGACAGTCAGTCTAATAAAAGTCATCACCCGTTAGAGTATACATCAAATTTTATTGAAGAAACCTCCCAATGATAACAGTATAATCTCCAAAATGAATAAAAACTCAAATTGCACTGTTCCAAATTATTAAGCACAGTAGAATTTCTAAACATTTGATATGTTTTAAAGAACTGAAAATGCTCATTTGTGGAATTTGCAGCATTAAGAGGTCACATTCACTGAACAAAAAAGCTATTTAACTCCAAAACATCCTAACAGGCCAAGTTATATGTTAACATAGGAACCCTTCTTTGATATCACCTTCACAATTCTTGCATCCATTGAACTTGTGAGTTTTTGGAGAGTTTCTGCTTGTATTTCTTTGCATGAAGTCAGAATAGCCTCCCAGAGCTGCTGTTCTGATGTGAACTGCCTCCCACCCTCATAGATCTTTTGCTTGATGATACTACAAAGGTTCTCTATAGGGTTGAGGTCAGGGGAAGATGGTGGCCACACCATGAGTTTATCTCCTTTTATGCCTATAGCAGTCAATGACTCAGAGGTATTCTTTGCAGCATGAGATGGTGCAGTGTCATGCATGAAAATGATTTTGCTCCTGAAGGCACATTTCTGCTTTTTATACCATGGAAGACAGCTGTCAGTCAGAAACTCTATATACAGTACTTTGCAGAGGTCATTTTCACACCTTCAGGAACCTTAAAGAGCCCTACCAGCTGTTTCCCCATGATTCTGGCCCAAAACATGACTCCTCCACCTCCTTGCTGATGTCGCAGCCTTGTTGGGACATAGTGGCCATCCACTACTCCATCCATCTGGACCATCCAGGGTTGCTCGACACTCATCAGTAAACAAGACTGTATGAAAATTAGTCTTCATGTATGTCTGGGCCCGCTGCAACCATTTCTGCTTGTGAACACTGTTTAGGGGTGGCTGAATAGTAGATTTATTTACCACAGCAAGCCTTTGAAGGATCCTACACCTTGAGGTTCGAGGGACTCCTGAGGCACCAGCAGCTTTAAATATCTGTTTACTGGTTTGTAATGGCTTTTTAGCAGCCGCTCTCTTAATCCGATGAACTTGCCTGGCAGAAACCTTCCTCATTCTGCCTTTATCAGCACAAACATGTCTGTGCTCAGAATCAGCCACAAATCTCTTAACAGTATGATGATCACGTTTACATTTTTGGGAAATATCTAATGTTTTCTTCTCTTGACCAAGGCATTGCACTATTTGATGCTTTTCAGCAGCAGAGAGATCCTTTTTCTTTCCTAAATTCCTTGAAACCTGTGCCCTACTTAATAATGTGGAACATCATTCTTAAGTAGTTTTCCTTTAATTGAGCTCACCTGGTAAACTAATTATCACAGGCGTTTGAGATTGATTTCAGTGATCCAAAGAGCCCTGATACACAATACCATCTATGAGTTTATTTGAAAAACAAAAAATTACATCTAAATCCAATGTGCATAATAATTTGGAACACACTGTACAGTGCAGTTGACCCGGGTGATCAACACCTTGCAGGAATTAGGGTGGATAGTCAATTTCAAAAAATCAAAATTGCAACCCCTAAAAAAACAGACCTTCCTAGGATTTATGCTAGACTCAGAAAGGCAAGAGTGTCTGCTCCCAGAGTCCAAAATAGAAAAGGTGCAAAATCTGGCCTTGACGGGCCAAAACCAACCACGTATGACATTAAGAAGAGCAATGTCCCTGCTAGGTACCCTAACATCCTGTATTCCGGCGGTCAGGTGGGCTCAGTTTCACACCCGGCAACTCCAGGGGGAGATACTAACAGCACAAAGATCGCTAAGAGGGCGTTTAGAAGGAAAGCTGGAGCTTTCCTTAAAACCAGAGACTCTCTCAACTGGTGGCTGGACGAGACAAATCTGACCTTGGGAATACCGTGGGACAGACAGACGTCAGATATAATCTTAACAGATGCAAGCTCCTCGGGGTGGGGGGCACACCTAAAGGGCATCATAGGTCAAGATTCCTGGACGCGTCAAGAAAAGGAAGCATCCTCCAACCTGAGAGAACAGTGGGCAGTGAGCAAGGCCCTAAGTCACTTTATTCCACTACTCCAGGGTCGAAATGTACGCATCATGTCAGACAACAAGGTAGCGGTGGCATACATCAACCACCAAGGAGGGACAAGATCACACTCCTTAATGGAAGCGGCGAGAGACATTCTGAGCAGAGCAGAGGAACACCTACACTCCTTGACAGCCTTACATATAAAAGGGGCAGAAAACATAGAGGCAGACTTCCTGAGTCGCAATACCCTGAAGCAGGGGGAATGGGCGCTAAACCGGTCCATTTTTCAAAAAATAACTCTGCTTTGGGGGAAACCGGTGATAGACCTCTTTGCCAACAAGCACAACAGGCAAACAGAAAGGTTCTGCTCTCTAAACCCGAGAGAAAAACCATGGGCAGTGGACTCGTTGCACATCCAGTGGAACTTAAGGCTGGCTTATGCGTTCCCCCCCCAGTGGCTCTAATTCCAAAAGTTGTCAGAAAAATCAGAAACGATCAAGCCAGGGTGATTCTAATAGCTCCATTTTGGCCAAAAAGGCCCTGGTTTGCTCTGCTACGAAGGATGTCCCTCTCCGATCCATGGGTTCTGCCAGAAATCCCGGACCTACTAGCTCAAGGTCCAATATTCCACGCTCAGGTCAAAGGATTCCATCTGACGGCGTGGAATTTGAAAGGTCACTTTTAACGGATAGAGGTTTCTCCCCCGGGTTGGTTGCCACCCTGCTAAAGAGTAGGAAACCAGTGACGACTAACATCTACGGCAGAACATGGAATAAGTTCCTGCAGTTCTTAGGTAGGCCGTTAGGAAAAGAACCCCCAATTAATGCCATCCTGGAGTTCTTACAATCGGGGTTGCAGATGGGGTTAGCAGTGAACACACTTAAAGTTCAGGTGTCTGCACTAGGGGCGCTCTACAACTGCAAATTGGCATCAAATAGGTGGGTAGCCAGATTTATTAAATCCTGCCATAGAGCTAGGCCTATCCCAATACCCCGGATAGCCCCCTGGGATTTAAACCTGGTGCTAGAAGCCCTTACAAAAGATCCGTATGAGCCATTACATCAGCTACCCCTAAAGTTTCTGACCCTAAAAACAATCCTGTTAGTGGCCCTTACGTCAGCCCGCAGGATAAGCGACTTACAGGCTCTCTCAGTAAATCCACCTTATATGCAAGTCTTTCAGGATAGGGTAGTGTTAAGAACAGACCCCGCTTATCTGCCCAAAGTAGCATCAGATTTCCATCGGGGCCAGGAAATTGTCCTTCCATCTTTCTGCGAGAACCCAAAAAATCTGGGGGAGGAAAAATTCCATAGTCTGGATGTTAAGAGAGCTCTCGTAGAATACATATCTATGACTAGCCAGTGGAGGAGGTCCCAGTCCCTATTCGTAGCTTTTCAGGGTGCCAGGAAAGGCTGTGGGATTTCAAAAGGGACTATTGCTAGATGGAGTAGGGAGGCCATTAGTGTAGCCTACACAGCTAGTGGTATCCCGATTCCTGACGGCATCAAGGCTCATTCCACCAGAGCCGTGGCGACCTCCTGGGCTGAAAAAGCAGAGGTATCGATTGAACAGATTTGTAAGGCCGCTACCTGGGCCTCACCTTCAACCTTCTTTAAGCACTATAGGTTGAATCTATCCTCCTCTGCTGACTTAACCTTTGGTAGAAGGGTGCTGCAAGCGGTGGTCCCTCCCTAAGGTGTTTCGAAGTCTCCAAAAATCTCTCAGGTGGTGCTGTCATGGGTGAAGGGAAAACCACCATGGTTACTTACCGGTAGCCGGTTTTTCCGGAACCCATGACAGCACCCGTATATTCCCCCCCCTTTTTCACCATATGGGTGTGCACAATTAGTAGGGTGTTTTTTGAGTGTTGTGGTGTTGGATTAAACATGTAACTAACCGGGAAGTCCTCTCAGTGCTCTGTAACCCAACTGAAGCAGGGGAGAGGTGCCGCCCCTTATGTCTCAGTAGGTTCCTGCCCTGGTGGGGTGGATCCCTCAGGTGGTGCTGTCATGGGTTCTGGAAAAACCGGCTACCGGTAAGTAACCATGGTGGTATTGTGTGTGTGTGTATATATAGATATATATAAAACACTATGTAATAAACTATGTAAGTGGCAAAAAAACAGATTTCAACAAAAACATACTAAAAAACATTTGTGCAGTCTGTGAATTTGTTCTAAGAAATAGAATTGCCTCCATCAGATCCTCCTTCATAGATGACCTCACATCTGACCTAATAATGTTAAGGCCAGAGAACAACCTCTCTACAGTAACTTGGGTTGGAGGCAAAGCCGTAACACATGGGAACATCTCTAACAATTTCCGGGTATAAAGGAATTGCCTCCTGCACAGTCAGTTTTGATGAACGGTTGAATTTTTTTTTCTTTGAGAGCAAGTGAAACATTTTGCTGACATATGGTCAATCTGCTGCTATAGGAGACGGAGTGAAATCTTTTTCCTTGCAGCAACGCTTTGCCTGCTCCATGTCATCCAAATACTTGTCAAAGTCAAACTCCTCATCTGATGAGGATGAAGATATGGCAGCAGTAGCACTGTCAGGACCTGAGTCCTCTTGCGCCTGGCAGTCCTCCTGTAGGCCACTCATCCTAACTGCTACCTCAGTCAGAGCTTCTTCTCCTTTAGTAAGCTGTTGATCGTCAAGCAGTATACGATGACTTGGGTCCACGTAAACAGCTGCCAGAAAAATTTTATTTTCCAATACCTGTGTCTCTCTCCGTTTCATTGAAGCAGAAATGCCATCTGCGATTAAACCTCCTCTTTGGGACAGACAAAATAGCAAGTTCTTCCACTCCCTTATGAAAATGCCAGGAGTTAAATCCTCAGCTTGTAATTTTTTAGTCACCGGTAAATGGGTGATTAAGCAATTCCTTCAATTCAGCCACCTGTGTCCATTGACCTTCATTTAGGGTTACCTGAGGGTTCGCCATATCTATAAGAAATGGTTTTAGTTCAAGCAATCGCTCAATCATTAATTAAGTGCTGCCCCACCGAGTTGCTTGATCGACAATTGCCCCTTTCCCAGCACGTCTCTTCAAGATGGAACCAATTTTAGGGGTTCTCGCAGCAATAACCAATTTCCTCACTTTTCCAATCAGATTTCCAGCATGTCCCTCTTGCAGACTGTCTCTTATTGCCAGCTGCAGCGTGTGCACAACACAGCGCATGTGATGGATAGGAAAGAGGCGTGAAGCAGCTTCAACAAGATCATCTCTTTCTACAGTATAATGTTCTGTTCTTCTGTAGTAATATCTGTTTGTTCCTCGCTTACATGAACAGCACTGTGGCCTTCCATCTCATACACACTGAATCCTAAATGTTCCTCTAGCTGCTCATGACTCTCATTCATCAGTGTAATTGCACTTATCATGTCTGAAGCATTGTCCGTCACAATACCAAGAACCTGTTCTTGTGTGAATGTAGCCTTAGATCAGGAATAGAACAGCCATTTATAGGACATTTCATAACTTTCCCAAATTCCTATGAAAAAATATTCAGCACATCCTGCATTGAACTACTGTACCCAATTTATTATATATTTTCGGAGTCGGTCCATTTTACACCAACTCCAACTCCGACTCCACCAAAATGAGCTCCGACTCCACAGCCCTGGTAAACACGCAGTGACAGTTCCGTGCCGACAGCTGTCACTGACAGCAGAGCGACACAAATAGGTGGAGGAACCCATGTCAGCGGTCCCAGCACTCAGGATGCTGTGATCAGTCAGTCACTCTCACTGATCACCGCATGATCGTGCAGGAGGTGCTGAAATATCAGTATCTCTTCCATAATCACCGCAGCTTACAGCCAGGGACGGTGCCAGCCTCACTTCTGGCTCATTAACCCTCCAGACACTGTGATCGTAATATTTGGAACAATGTGAGAGGGAGGGAGATCCCTCTTTCACCCCCATCTTCATCTCTGTGATGAAATCACGGGAAGCCGACCGTTGTCATGACACCGGGAGGTTTAACCCCTTAATGACCGGAGCTTTTTTCCAGAGCCATAACTTTATTTTTCCATCAATATGGCCATGTGAGGGCTTATTTTTTGTGGGACGAGTTGTACTTTTGAATGAACGCCCAAGGCTCTGTTCTAGGACCCCTACTCTTCTCAATCTACACACTCGTTCTGGGGCAACTCAAGTCCCACGGATTCCAGTACCATCTTTATGCCGATGATACTCAGATCTACCTCTCTGGCCCAGACGTCACCTCTCTGCTCTCCAGAATCCCAGAGTGTCTATCAGCCATATCCTCCTTCTCCTCTCGCTTCCTCAAACTCAGTGTGGACAAATCTGAACTGATCATCTTTCCCCCATCTCACAGATCTTCCTTAGCCGACCTTTCTATAACAATTGACAACATCACGCTTTCCCCTGTACCGGAGGGCCGCTACCTCGGAGTAACCCTTGACTCTGCCCTGTCCTTCAAACCACACATCCAAGCTCTCTCCACCTACTGTCGCCTCCAGCTCAAAAATATTTCCAGAATCTGTTCATTCCTCAACCCTCAATCTACTAAAATGCTTGTGCACGCCCTCATCATCTCCCGCCTCAACTACTGCAACATCCTTTTCTGTGGTCTCCCTGCTAACACCCTTGCACCTCTCCAGTCCATTTTCAACTCTGCCGCCCGACTTATTCATCTCTCTCCTCGCTACTCCTCCACTTCTCCCCTCTGCAAATCTCTTCACTGGCTCCCATTCCCTCAGCGTATCCAGTTCAAATTACTAATACTGACTACAAATTACTAATACTGACCTACAAGGCCATCTATAACCTGTCTCCCCCATATGTCTCTGAACTAATCTCCCATTACCTTCCCTCACATAATCTCCGGTCCTCCCAAGATCTCCTTCTCTCCTCCACACTTATTCGCTCCTCACCCAACCGCCTCCATGACTTCTCCCGAATAGCCCCCATCCTCTGGAATTCTTTGCCCCAACACGTCCAGCTATCAACCACACTCAGATCCTTCAGACGGAACCTAAAAACCCACCTCTTCAGGAAAGCCTACAGCCTGCAGTGATCCCCGCTGCCTCCTCACCACTACTGGAGCTACCGCCTCACCATCACTGGAACTGCTGTAACCCCCTGACCTACTGTCTCCTTCCCCACCATCCTGTAGCATGTAAGCCCGAAAGCCCAGGGTCCTCTCTCCCCTCTGTATCAGTCTGTCATTGTTAGTTTACTGTAAGTGATATCTGTAATCTGTATGTAACCCCTTCTCATGTGCAGCACCATGGAATCAATGGTGCTACATAAATAAATAATAGTAATGACATCATTGGTTTTACCATGTTGTGTACTTGAAAACGGGGAAAAAATTCCAAGTGCGGTGAAATTGCAAAAAAGTGCAATCCCACTTTTTTGCTAGGTTCACTAAATGCTAAAACTGCCCTGCCATTATGATTCTCCAGGTCATTACGAGTTCATAGACACCAAACATGTCTAGGTTCTTTTTTATGTAAGTGGTGGAAAAAAATTCCAAAGTTTGCTTTAAAAAAAAAAAAAAAAAAAAAAAAAAAAGCGCAATATTCCGAGGCTCGTAGCGTTTCCATTTTTCATGATCTTGGGCTGGGTGAGGCCTTATTTTTTGCGTGCCGGGCTGACGTTTTTAATGATACCACTTTTGTGCAGGTACGATCTTTTGATCGCCCGTTATTGCATTTTAAAACGTAATTCTGGTGTGTTGATTTTTTTTTTCTTGCTATGCCGTTTAGCTTTCCTCTTAGTTTTTTTTATTGACAGATCGGGCGATTCTGTACACGGCGATACCAAATATGTGTACGTTTAATTTTATTGTATTGTTTTATTTTGATTGGGGCGAAAGGGGGATTATTTTTTTTTTTTTTTTTTTACTTTTTAAACACTTTTTTTTTTTTAATACCTTTGGCATGCTTCAATAGCCTCCACAGGAGGCTAGAAGCATGCCATACTTGATCGGCTCTGCTACATATAGGCGATGCTCAGATCGCCTATATGTAGCAGAAATACCGCATTGCAATCTGCCGGCAGCAACCATAGAGGTCTCTATGAGATCTCTGGTTGTGACGGCAATGCGTCGCTGAACCCTGATCACGTGACGTGGGTCAGCGATGCACTCATTTCCAGCCAGGCGCCGGAAGCGCTAGTTAAATGGCCACTGTCAGTGTTTGACAGCGGGATTTAAGTAGTTAATGGGTGCTGGCGGATCGCCATTCCACCCGTGCCTATTGCGGGCACATGTCAGCTATTTATAACACCTGACATGTCGCGGCTTTGTGGTAGGCTCACCGCCGGAGCCCACCTCAAAGCAGGGGATACCGACCGCTGACGTACTAGCCCGTCAGCAGTCGGTAAGGGGTTAACAATGACCTGGTGTGCCAGGTACTGTGGCCTGTTACTCAGCCACAGCCAAGGTGTTACAGGAGAAACTGCCTTTGTAATTGTACAGGTATCATGCATTGCAATGCATGATGTAAAAATAAAGAATAAAAGTGCTCACATTTGGTATTTGGGGATCCCCAATTGCCTGACCTATAAAACTGTCCCACTCGTAAACCTCTTCAGTGAACACTGTAAATATAAATATAGTTTTTTGCCACTTTTTCTATCCTAACGCAAACAAAAAGCCCAAAGTCTGGCGCTGAGAGGTGGGAGTGACTATGGTCGTGGGAAGTAGTGAATATTCATTCTGTTTAATAGGAGGCATAGTGTTAGCAACAGCCGCTGGCTTCCTGCAGCGGCTGGGCGATTACATGAGCCTACTATCAAAGAAGATGAATATTCACTGCTGCCCACGCCAACAGTCCTGGGCATGGGGAGAAGTGACTGTTCCAGTAGCTGATCTTGGCATGTGAGGGCGCATGGCAGTGAAGTTATGCACTGTTACAAGCGGAAATCAGCCGGTGGCATCAGCTCTGTGAGGGAGAGAAGAAAGGGGAGTATAATCATTTTTTATTTTTTTTGTATGTGTGCACCGTGATGAGGGCTATTAATACCAGGATGATGATATGGTGGCCACGGATATCCGGATGTTACTGCTGCTTCGTCTAACACCATAGTAAATATATACACACACTGCTCAAAAAAAATAAAGGGAACACAGAATATAACTAAAAGTAAATCAAACTTCTGTGAAATAGAAACTGTCCACTTAGGAAGCAGCACTGATTGACAATCAATTTCACATGCTGTTGTGCAAATGGAATAGACAACAGATGGAAATTATTGGCAATTATCAAGACACCCTCAATAAAGGAGTGGTTCTGCAGGTGGGGACAACAGACCACATCTCAGTACCAATGCTTTCTGGCTGATGTTTTGGTCACTTTTGAATGTTGGTTGTGCTTTCACACTCGTGGTAGCATGAGACGGACTCTACAACCCACACAAGTGGCTCAGGTAGTGCAGCTTATCCAGGATGGCAAATCAGTGCGAGCTGTGGCAAGAAGGTTTGCTGTGTCTGTCAGCGTAGTGTCCAGAGGCTAGAGGCGCTACCAGGAGACAGGCCAGTACACCAGGAGAAGTGGAGGGGGCCATAGGTGGGCAACAACCCAGCAGCAGGACCACTACCTCCGCCTTTGTGTGAGGAGATACAGGAGGAGCACTGCCAGAGCCCTGCAAAATGACTTCCAGCAGGCCACAAATGTGCATGTGTCTGCACAAATGGTTAGAAACCGACTCCATGAGGATGGTCTGAGGGCCTGATGTCCACAGATGGGGGTTTCATGTTTCCATTTACCTCATCGTCTTCCAGGCAGCAAAACAGCCCTATACAGTCGCACTACCACAACATTTTACAGTTAGTATGATGTTCTTTTTCTGAAATGCTTTGTTACTTCTACGCCAGATGTAAAGGGACATAACTTCCAAAAAGTTTAACTTTTGATTCGTCAGTCTACAGAGTATTCTCTAAAAAGTTTTGGGGATCGTCAAGATATTTTTTGGCAAAACTGAGAAAAGCCTTTATGTTCTTATTGCTCAGCAGTGGTTTTCGTCTTGCAGCTCTGCCATACAGGCCATTTTTGAACAGTCTCTTTCTTATGGTGGAGTCGTGAACACTGACTTTAATTAAGTCAAGTGAGTTCTGTAGTTCTTTGTATGTTTTTGTGGTGACCATTTGGATGAGTTGTCTTGGGGTAATTTTAGTCGCCCAGCCACTCCTGAGAAGAATCACCACGGTTTCGTGTTTTTGCCATTTGTAGATAATGGCTCTCACTTTGGTTCGCTGTAGACTCAAAGCTTTAGAAATGGTTTATACATTTTTCCAGACCAATAGATCTTAATTACTTTGTTTCTCATTCGTTTCAGAGTTTATTTGGATCACAGCATAATGTCTAGCTTTTGAGGATTCTTTAGTCTACTTCACTTTGTCAGGCAGGTCCTATTTAAGAGATTTCTTGCTTGAGATCAGGTGTGGCAGGAATCAGGCCTGGGTGCGGCTAGGGAATGTGAACTCGGGTTCCCAAACGTGATAAACCACAGTTAATTTATGTTTCAAAGGGAGTGGGTGGGATTCACGTTTTCACACAGGGCCCTGAAGGTTTGGATTTGTTATCCTTAATAATAAAGACCTTCATTAAAGGCCTGCATTTAATGCCTTCCCAACCTTATACATATTCAGTACGTCTTGGTTGGTACTTACAGACCTTGGAGTTACTGAGTACGTCCAGGCGATTTTGCGCACACAGGGACGGTGTGTGATCGGCGCCAGGTGCCAGCCCGCACTGCTTCTGGCACACTAACTCATGCAGAGGAAGGGAGCCAACTCTCCTGCGATTGGTGCCACCCGATCATTGCCATGGTGACTTGATGTTGTCATGACAACATCCAGGTCAGGAGGCTATTGTCATGATCCAGACCAGGTTTTGAGTCCTGTCTTTCCATGTTCCCAGTCTGGTCATTTCAGGGGTTAACTTTTCTCAGCTTCAGTCTGGTTTTAGGTTTGGGGGGGGTCAAAACCCACAGCGTGTGTCTGAACAGCTATGGAACCTTCTAGAAGGGTGCTTTGATTGTGAGCATATTCGTAGTATCATAAGTTTCCCAGTTAGTTTGTTGACTCTCTGGTTTTGAATTTGCTAGCATTCCGACCTGCTTCTGTCTTTGCCTTATGCGCTCCCGACCGTTGCTGACCCCCTGGCTTCTTCCTAATCACGTGTACTGCTGTGATTTCTGGTACTTCTGCTTCTGACTTTTTTTGACTCGGCTTGTCTGACCATTCTTTCGCTACCTGGTGGTGCTTGTGCTACTTAACAGTGTTGTTATGCTGTGTGTGCAACCTCTCTTCCCTCACCAGCACCTCCTGGTGAAGGTTGCGCTGTCATGAACTCATTTTCTGCTCCACCAGTTGAGAGTTCCCCTTCCGTTCTCCCTCTGGTGGTGACAGGAGGTAGTGCGGTTGGTTTAAGTGGTAATGATCTGCCACCTGATGAGGAAGATAACGATTGGATCTCTGGAGTATCAGACTGGATATAAGTTTGTTGTGTAATCAGCCTGCCCCTGCTGGGGCTATGCTGAAATTCCACTCCTATTAATCAGTATTTGCCAATCTGCTTTTTGTCCCTTATTAGATTGGTATCTTTTTTGCTCTGTCTCAGAATATTTCAGAGTGCTGATATAGGTTTAGAAGTCTAGTGACTTCAGGGTTAATTTTGCTATCAGAAGTGTTGGACAATATTTTTGTAAGTTGTTTTTGGCAGATTGCAGACAGTGTCTTTCCTTTTCTGTCCTTTTTAGTTAGCCGGGCCCCATCGTTTGCTCAGCCTATTTTTTTGCCTTTGTGTTTTCATCTTGTTTCACCGTCAATACATGTGGGGGGCTGTCTTTCCTTTGGGGTCTGCTCTGGGGCAGTTAGTTTTCCTCTTTTCCTTCTTTAGGCTAATGAAGTTCTCCGGTTGTGACGAGGCGTCTGGGACCAACGTAGGAACGCTCCACGACTGCTTCTAGTTGTGCGGTTAAGATCAGGGTTCTGCAATCTGCATAGTTTCTAACTTCTCTGGTTTTCTGAGACTTAGCTTGTTGTCTTGTTTTTTCCTCCTCGGTTTCCCAATCATAACATTGCGCTATACAGCACTGCAGTAGCATGACATTATAGCGGACCCATACATTTAAAGGGGATTTTGCATTTTTTTTCTATGATCATGGATCCGCTTTGTAGCAGATCAGGTGTCCAATCTGACCTAAATTATGCAGGATTTATCAATGGAACATAGGGCTCTTGCTTCCTCTCACAAACAACTAAAGCAGGGGCTTTTTCACACTAATAAATCTTTTCAGGGTTCCATGACTAAATCAGCTGCTAGGCAATCTAACCCTACTGATGTGTCCCTAAACTCTCCTGAACCTACAGTCAGGCTCCCTGATACTTTCTCTGGAGAGGAGGGGTTTCTTGCATTCAAAGAAAGTTATAAGCTTTTTTCCCTTAGACCCAGATCCTCTGGAGATGAGAGTCAATGGGTAGGCATAATTATTTCATTACTCTGGGAGGGGCCTCTAACCTGTACTTTTTCTTTACCTGCTTCTGCCCCTGAACTCTCTGTGGACAGATTCTTTGAGGCTTTGGGACTGATTTATGACAAACCAGAACGGGTCAGGGCAGCAGAGGATATGATCATGGGTCTCTTCCAGAGTAAACTCACTGCTGAATGGTATTGTTCTGAGTTTAGACAGTGGTCTGCTGAGGTGTCTTGGGATGACTCTGCTTTGAGATGCCAGTTCAGGAGAGGACTTTCTGATCATCTCAAGGATGCGCTGGCCCTCCATCCGCCACCCAGTTCCCTGGAGGAGGCCATGACTCAGGCCATTCTTATGAACCAGAGGTTACGGGAGAGAGGAATTATAACCCCCCTTTCTCATGTACAGCACCATGGAGTTAATGGCGCTATATAAATAAATAATAATCCAGAGTGAGATTCCTGTTTTGCCTGCCAAGTCTGAGGTGAGGCCATTCACGGAGACTATGGAGGTTGGTGCCACCAACTTCAAGGAGAAAGAGAGGAAGCGATGACGTGATGGGAAATTTATGTTTTTACTGTGGAGATCCGGGACATTGGAAGGACTGCCCTTCTTGTCCATCGAGTATCAAGCTGCTGAGTCTGGGTGATTGTCGAAGAGGTCACCCAGACTCTCAAGGTACAATTTTCATCATTTCAAAAAGTTTTGTTAGAGGTGGAACTATGTTATGGAGGTGGTTTCGCATCCACTTCAGCTTTTGTGGACTGTTGGTCTTCCATGAACTTTATTGACTCTAGTCTCGTGTCCAAGTTAGGGACAGTTAGGCTAAAGACTCCCATCCATATCATTGCCATTGGCTCAAAATGTTAAGTTTGTCTCTGAGGAGTTCCTCCCCAAGGTGGGGTCCTTGCACGAGGAACAAAGTTCATGTTATGCTATGAATAATCTTCCTGCAGGACTGGTGTTGGGGTTCCCCTGGTTAGAGAGGCATAATCCTGTCATTGACTGGGGATCTCATGATATTGTTAAATGAGGTCCCAATTGTTCTAATGGTTGTCTTTCTGCTGCTTCTGTGTCTGCCATTAGTCTGGAGGGTATTCCAGAGTACCTAAAGGACTTTGGGGACGTGTTCTCCGAAAAAGAGGCTGAGGTCTTGCCACCACATCGTTCCTATGATTGTACCATTAATCTTATTCTGGGTTCTAAATTGCCCAAAGCCCGTTTGTACAATCTTTCTGGCCCAGAATGCACCACTATGAAAAACTATATCTCTGATAGTCTACACAAAGGTAACATCCATCCCTCCGTCTCACCTGTGGCCGCTGGTATTTTTTGGCAAGAAAAAAGATGGTGGTTTATGCTCATGCCTCGATTTCCGGGAACTAAATAAAATTACGGTGAGAAATACCTACCCTCTCCCACTCATTCCTGATCTCTATAACCAATTGTCAGGGGCTAAGTGGTTTTCCAAACTCGATCTCAGGGGTGCATATAACCTTATCTGCATTCGGGAAGGCGAAGAGTGGAAAACTGCATTTCTCACCTCCGAGGGTATGTTTGAAACTTTGGTCATGCTCTTTCGTCTCACGAACATGCCCGCAGTATTTCAGAACTTCATGAATGTTTTTTCTGATTTCATCGGGCGGTTTATGGTTGTATACCTGGATGATATCCTTGTTTTCTCGCCTGGCAAGGAATCCCACATTGGTCATTTACGTGCTACGGGGAAATTCTCTGTTCGCTAAACCCAAGAAATGTTTGTTTTGTGTCCAGGAGCTTTCTTTTCTGCCAATGGGTTTTGGATGGATCCCGGAAACGTACAGGCCTTAGTTGATTGGGTGCAACCCAGAGACCTCAAAGATCTGCAGCATTTTCTGGGCTTCGTCAAATATCGAAAATTTATCAAAGGGGTTTTCTCAGGTAGTCAAGCCACTCACCGATCTCACTCGCAAGGGGGCTGATCTCAAAGTCTGGTCACCCTTGGCGGTTGAAGCATTTAATACTTTAAAGAAGTATTTTATGTCTGGTCCTGTATTGATTCAGCCCGATCCATCAGAACCATTCATTGTAAAATGAAAATGCAAATCAGTTAACAAACATAATAGAGACAAATATAATTGACAAGACAGTGAAACACGAGGGAGGGAAGGAGAAAAGATCCCAGGGAAAGATGGCACATTTTACTGAGTAAATATCGATATTAAGCCTTCTGAGCCAAGTTTACGTCCCACAGATTCCACGTTGCTTCAAAACTTTCAAGCGTATTATTTATTAAAGCTGTGAGGTGCTCCATACTTCGTATATCCTGTATCCGAAAATGCAACTGACGGAGAATAAGCCAGCTTCCATTTCCTTGCTATTAAATATCTCGCAGCTGTGGTCAGATGTAAAAGAATCCACTGAATCCTACTTCCAATCTGGAATGGGGGAATATTGAGCAAGAAGAATTTAGGGTATACTGGAATATGATGACCCATAACTTCGAAGATTAAAGTTTTAACCTTACTCCAGAACCTTTGTATAATTGAACATGTCCAAAAAATATGGGTTAGATCTCCATCATCAGAACTGCACCTCCAACATTGGCTAGATATATTAGGATTACATTTATGCAATAACGAAGGAGTATGATACCAAAACATAAGTAACTTAAACTGGTTTTCCTTATAAATATAACAAGTGGTAGTCTTGGTTGCACTCCTCCAGACTCCCTGCCACACACCCGGAGAGATTCCCCCAAGAAACCCTCCCACCTATCCTCATAGGAATGTCTTAGAGTCGCCTCCGGATATGGGCCCAATAAAATCTTATAGAGGTCAGATATAAGACCCTTGGTCGATACTCCTACCCTGCAAAGTCGGTGGCCCTCTCTTGAGGAGGGTACTGTCATGATCAGGGGTTAACTTTTCTCAGCCTCAGTCTGGTTTCAGGTTTGCTATTTAGCGCTGCTGCGTAGTGCAGGCAGTGTCAGCTATAGTTCTGCCTTCGGCGTGGCTATCTGACTCTGGTATATCCTGATTAGTCCTGCTGTGATCCCTGACTTGCCCCGTGTCTGTTTATTCCCTCTGTCTGTCCTGACTCAGTGTTTCCCTGCTAGCCCGTTGACTCTCTGGTTTTGACTTGGCTAGCATTCAGACCTGCTTCTGTCCTTGCCTTATCCGCTTCCGACCGTTGCTGACCCCCTGACTTGTTCCTGACCACGTGTACTGCTGTGACTTCTGGTACTTCTGCTCCTGTTTTTTTGACTCTGCTTGTCTGACCATTCTTTAGCCACCTGGTGGCGCTTGTGCTACTGCTCAGTGTTGCTACGCTGTGTGTGCAACCTCTCTTCCCTCACCAGCCCTCCTGGTGGAGGTAGCGCTATACTGCACTGCAGTAATAATATTTATTTTTATATAGCGCTAACATATGCCGCAGCGCTTTACAGTTTGCACACATTATCATCACTGTCCCCGATAGGGCTCACAATCTAATAGCTTGCAGTAGCATGACAGCTATGGCAAGCCCGAGACCATGCGTTGAGAGTTACAATCCATTGCAATGGATTATAACTGCGATCAGGTTGGTGAAAGTGAATGTCCCATGTGGGACATAGTTAAAAATGTAAAAAAAACACATACACAATTGTAAAAATAAAAATATTTTTAAAAAAAAATCAGAATAAAGAATTAAAATATAGGGTACTGAGGTTAAACAAAAAACACATGCTTTTTCATCATATTGCTGAACAAAAAGCAGAACAAAAAGAGTAATGTAGGGGCGCATGCGTGGGGCTCAATGATGGCGGTTGTACAGCTCTGAGCTTCACTCCCTGATGAGCTAAAAATAGCCCCACTCACAGCACGGATCGCATCGGAGCTGCCATCAGTGTGTCCCCCATCTACCCGGAGACCCTGCGACCAGTGGCATAACTACAAAGTTATGGGCCCTGGAGCGAACATTCAAATGGCCCCCCCCATGCCAAAATACATGCACATCTCTGCTCCGCACACCTCGTACACACACGGCTTTGCTCTGCTCACCTTGTACACACATGGCTCTGCTTCATCCACCCAGTAAACCCCTCCTGACCCCACACATAAACTTACCCTCATCCAGCAGCATAACAACCAGCACAGCAGAGTCCTCCATCACTAGAGTCCTGCATTCACGGAGGCTCCTAATCATGTGACCCCTGACTCCTCCCCTCCTGTGACCTCATCACAGGTCCTGTGCCACAGAACAGCCATCGCGTCACGCCAATTGCAGCCTGGCAGACACGGAGCTGCAAGGCCAATGAGTGGCTGCAGGTCCGCGATCGGGCCCCTAAGGACTCCGGGCCCCGTCACAGCTGCGATCGCGGTAGTCCCGCCCCTGCCTGCGACCCATGATGCCAAAGGGAGGTCACGTTCAGCCTGCAAGCCACTCCATAGCAGACATCCTCACAGAAGGCAATAGCAACAAAATGACCGCCACTGCAGCAGCTATCTCCTCTCCAGCGACGCAGGTACATACCGCTGCAGGGGGAGAAGATCTCTCCTCTCAAGGAGACGCCATTGTGCCCACAGCAGCGCTAATAAAAACGCGGCAGGAGACCTTCAGATCTGAGCTCACTTCTGCCATGCAGAATGTCACCTCACAACTACAGAACATTATTCAGTGCATTTCTGCACTGGAGGAAAAAATGGACTCAGTGGCTGACACGCTGGGGGATGACCAGGAGGTTATAAAGCAGCACATGGAACGTATAAATGATCTTGAGCTGAAATGTGAGGACTTTGAAAACAGATCACGCAGAGGCAATTTGCGCATTCGTGGCCTCCCTGAAAACATCCTAGCCCTTAAAGACACAGCAACTGCTCTTTTCACTGCACTGCTCCCACAGACAGACCCGGCTCTGCTACATATAACCAGAATACATCGAGCTCTGGGCAAGCTGAGATCAGATGACACCCCGAGAGATGTGGTGCTTAAACTGCACTAAGAAGAAACCAGAGATTTAATTTTGGCTGCAGCACGAGAACCCTCAGCCCCACCAGATTCGGTACACCTCTTTGCGGACATCGCGCCTGCCACGCTCTTCAGGAGGAGAGCCCTCTGGCCAATTACCATGGCCCTGCAAGCAGCACAAATAAAATACCGGTGGGTTTTCCCCTTCGCTCCCTATCTTTTTCACACAATAATAAAAGCTTTGCATGCCACTCCCTGGATGAAGGCAAACACATTCTGGACCAAGGTGGCATTTCGATCCTGGACCCTACCCACTCCTTACCACAACGAAAGCCAAGACCAACCAGAGAGTGGAGAGAAGTCCCCAGAGCAAGAAGTCAGCGTTAGAATATCACCTGAATAACTTTCGGCTCGCTAGACGTCACCTCGAACATGTGCCTGGAGTTTGTGGCATCAAGTTCCAGAGTTTGGGGATGTTATTATTTAAATCCAAATTGGGTGTACGACCCTTCCTTAATGGGTCGCAGTTCAGTAATTTTATTTAATATATCTTATACTAAACGGGTTAAATGGGACAGGAATTTCTGGGGTTCCTTTCTTTCTTTTTTACATACTTTTCCTATAGCTTATATTACAACTCCACTAATGCGATTTGTGCACTACCATCTATGATGCTCAATACTACTCAACTACCTATCCTAGAGGTTCATGGATTTGCAATATAATCTGGGGTTTGGCTCTCAGGGTTTATTCATGTTGCCCAGTATTAGTGATTTCTGGATCACCCCTTTAATATGTTCATTGGGCAGGTTACCCATTTGAATGTATTTGTATGTTATATGTTTTTCTCCTTCCCTTCCTCCCCTTTCCCCCTACTGTATATCCACAAGGATGTGTTTATTTACAATGCTCTCATTGTCAGGGTCCCCGGGTCGGATCGTACCTGTGGTTTTATGCCAATGTGGCGGGAACTAGAGAGGAGTTTTACTACAGCGGACTAGACCCTTTTGATCATGTGTAAGGTATTATCTCATAACGTTCAAGGGCTCAATTCTCCTCGTAAAAAAGCTTTTCTCGATTATAAGACGCAGAATCCTGATGTCATCTGCCTTCAGGAAACTCACTTCTCTAGTTCCTCATGTCCAAAGTATTTTGACTCTGACTACTCATGTTTTTTTGTTATCTCATAATGGTCACATAAGACAAGAGGGGGGGTGGCTGTTTTTGTTAAGAACAGCTTTCCACTTCAGATTGTTGATTCTATGTTGGACAAGGAGGGAAGATTCATAATACTACAAGGTTCTCTACAGGGGAAAAATATATGCATAGTGAACAGTTATCTCCCTGCATCATCACAATTTCCAGCTTTTAAATTAATATTGTCTAAACTTGATATTCTGTCAATTCATCATTGCATCATGCATTGCGCGAATGACCTCTGGTGATGTGGCGGTCACGCGAGGCCGCTGCGTCGTCGGGGGTCGTTTGCGCAGTGCATCTCTGGGAACGGAGGATGGTGGCTGAGAGGCGGGAGGACTCCGGGGGCCGATAGAGGGTGAGTGTATCCCTATTTTTGAAAAGTCTCCTCTCCTCCAGACCCTGGGTACCATCTGCACATGAAGTGCTCACTTTACGCATGGCGGGCATAGCCACATGCAGCACAGTGGCTCAGTGGATAGCACTGCAGTCTTGTAGCGCTGGAGTCCTGGGTTCGAATCCCACCAAGGACAACATCTGCAAGGAGTTTGCATGTTCTCCCTGTGTTTGCGTGGGTTTCCGCCAGGTACTCCAGTTTCCTCCCACATTCCATTGACATACTGTGATGGTGTGATATGCTATGTGGATGTCATTTTTTGTATATTCCTATTTTTCTATTTCAGCTATTTTCACAGTGTTTTTCTTATTACATTGTAAGTCTACAGCCTCACTGTATCTGTCTCTTGAAGACCCCCCTGTAGTGCATTAATCCCTAAGGCCCTTTGTTCTCCTCTGGGGGGCCTGGAAACCTCCCCAACTTGTTTGACTTTCCCTGGACAAGGAAGGGGGTGGAGAGAGAACAGGAGCTGGGCAAGTCAGTTCCGGTGTGGACAGGATCGTGCACAGACAGCACTTCAGAGAGAGAAGGACCCATTTTATCCTCTGGTGCTAGAGTTTTGGAATCTCGTTCCCTGGACATTTTATCCTGATACTGGACTGCATTCTTATTCTGGACTATCTTATCCTTTGTGTGGTGGACTGAATATGGACCTTTTCGTATTTTTGCCTGAATAAAGGTCTTGGAATTCTTCACCCTTCGCTTGCTCTGTTGATTGTGTGATACCAGAGAAGGACCCCGTGACACATACTGATAGGGAATTTAGATTGTGAGCCCCATCGGGGACAGTGATGATGTGTGCAAACTGTAAAGCGCTGCAGAATATGTTAGCGCTATATAAAAATAAAGATTATTATCATTTAATTTGGTGTGGTGATTTCAACTTCACCCTGAACCCTACTCTGGATAGTAGTGCTTTGAAACATTCTGACATCACCAAAATAGAAAGGAAAAAACATTCTTCATCTTATGCGCACCATCTAGCAGATATCTGGAGGGAATTACACGGGAGTACTAGGGGATACACATTTCTCTCCAGCACACAAAACATACTCTCGAATTGATCTTCAGTTGACGAAAGTTAATTCACTTCCAACAGTTCTGCATACATGTCATGTACATTCAGCATGGTCTGACCATGACGCTACTATTTCGGTTTTTAAATTTGACGTTATTACTTCTGGGTTATATAGATGGCGGCTAAATGAATCCCTATTAACAGATCATGTGACCGTTAAGAAGATATTTCCAAATACTTTGAAATCAATGAGACAAGAGAGCCATTACTGGTTCTCGGATTAAACTGGCAGCCAACAAAAAAAAAAGCCAGAACTGAACTCCAAACTACATTAGAAAACAAATTGCAAAACTAGAACTAGCAAACCAATTGTCCACTTCTCTCTATCTCTCCAAACAAATTCAGGAAACTGCCGTTGGATGCTATTCTTACCACAAAAACGGAAAGAGCTCTAACATGGACCAAAGCCTCGTTCTATAAATACGCCAACAAGCCAAGTAGAATGTTAGCACGCAAACTGCAAATGAGAGAATCATTCAATACTATCTTCTCCATAAAAGACTCGACAGGACGTGTGTGCTCACCAAGACACTATTTATGATATATCCCATAATTACTATCAGAACCTCTACTCTACGCCACAGCCACCCCACCTCATGCATACTTTCCTACAGGATTTCCACCCGCCTAACATCTCTGAATCTATGTCCCAACAACTCTATTCAGATATTTCTGAAGAAGAGTTACAATTGACTATCAAAAATTTAAAAAGGGTAAAGGCCCCAGGTCCTGATGGCATTACAGCAATCTATTATAAAAAGTTTAACGAAATCCTCACACCCCAAATAAAAAGTTTTTGTAACTTCCTTTTAAGTGGCTCCCAGATGCCCCCAGTTTTATGTGGCACACATCACCATAATACCCAAACCTAAAAGAGATCATCTAATGACAAAAAACTACAGACCTATCTCTTTATTGAACGTAGACTTAAAAATTTTCAGATCAATTATCACCAGTAGGCTGAATGGTCTAATACCATCTCTTATTCATCATGATCAAGTAGGCTTCATGCCTGTGAGGCAGGCACCAGACAATATTAGATGAAATCTTAATATTATACATTCAGCAAACCTATGCAAAAACAACTTCTATTACTGGCCCTAGATATTGAAAAGGCTTTTGACTCATTATCTTGGCCATATTTGTTATTGGTTCTCTCTAAATTTGGCTTCCCTCCTAAACTTATCTCGTGTCTTAGATTATTATATGATTGCCTGACAGCATATCTAAAACTCCCTGCCACACACCCAACTCCCATAAACATGCGAGGCAATAGACAGGGCTGCCCGTTATCCCCGGCCCTCTTTGCATTATCTATGGAACCCCTTGCTGAAGCAATTAGAAAAAAATACAAATATAGCAGGACCCACAGATTTAGGTGACCAATACAAGGTCAGTCTCTTTGCGGACAACCTCCTTTTAACCATCACCAACCCTCACACTAGCCTCCCTAACCTATTCTCATTGCTCCATAATTTTGAAGCTATTTCAGGACTCAAGATCAACGTAGACAAATCCAAAGCACGATTTATAAACACTCCAAAGGATATACAAAGATAATATTGTTTCCCATTTCAAATTTATAAGAAACCATCTGACCTACCTAGGTATTAATTTAATATCAAACAGGTCGTTTCTTTTCAGGTGGAATTATATCAGGCTGATCTAACAAGTGGTCTTCTATGACCCCTTAACCCCCAAGGGTGGTTTGCACGTTCATGACCGGGCCAATTTTTACAATTCTGACCACTGTCCCTTTATGAGGTAATAACTCTGGAACGCTTCCATGGATCCCGGTGATTCTGACACTGTTTTCTCGTGACATATTGTACTTCATGTTAGTGGTAAAATTTCATTCAAATAACTTGTGTTTGTGAAAAAAACGGAAATTTGAATTTTTATGCCCTTAAAATCACAGAGATACGGCACACAAAAAACTTGATAAGTAACATTTCCCACATGTTTACTTTACATCAGCACAATTTTGGAACCAACATATTTTTTTTGTTAGGAAGTTATAAGGGTTAAAGTTGACCAGCGATTTCTCATTTTTACACCATTTTATTTTTAGGACCACATCACATTTGAAGCCACTTTGAGGGGTCTATATGATAGAAAATACCCAAAAGTGACACCATTCTAAAAACTGCACCCCTTAGGGTGCTCAAAACCACATTCAAGAAGTTTATTAACCCTTTAGGTGCATCACAGGAATTTTTTTAATATTTAAAAAAAATGAACATTTAACTTTTTTTCACAAAAAAATACTTCAGGTTCAATTTTTTTTATTTTACCAAGGGTAACAAGAGAAATTGGACTGCAAACGTTATTGTGCAATTTGTCCTGAGTACGCTGATACCTGATATGTGGGGGGAACCACTGTTTCGGCGCATGGCTGAGCTCAGAAGGGAAGGAGCGCCGTTTGACTTTTTCAATGCAAAATTGGCTGGAATTCAGATCAGATGCCATGACACGTTTGGAGAGCCCGAGCCCCTGATCTACCTAAACAGTGGAAACCCCCCACAAGTGACCCCATTTTGGGAACTAGGCCCCCCAAGGAACTTATCTAGATATGTGGTGAGAACTTTGAACCCACAAGGGCTTCACAGAAGTTTATAACGTACTGCGGTACAATTAAAAAATTATTTTTTCCACAAAAATGATCTTTTCACCCCCAATTTGTATTTTCCCAAGGGTAACAGGACTGTAAAAGTTATTGTGCAATTTGTCCTGAGTACGCTGATACCCCACATGTGGGGGTAAACCACTATTTGGGCGCATGGCAGAGCTCGGAAGGGAAGCAGCGCCATTTGACGTTTTTGGCTGGAATTGAGATCGGACACCATGTCGCGATTGGAAAACCCCTGATGTACCAAAACAGTAGAAACCCCCCACAAATGACACCATTTTGGAAACTAGACCCCCCCAAGGAACTTATCTAGTTGTCTGGTGAGCACTTTGAACCCCCCAGTGCTTCACAGAAGTTTATAACGCCCGGGTGTGAAAATAAAAAAAATCGTATTTTTTCCACAAACATGATCTTTTAGTCACCAATTTTTTTTATTTTCCCAAGGGTAACAGGAGAAATTGGACCCCAAAAGTTGTTGTCCAATTTGTCCTGAGTACGCTGATAGCCCATATGTGGGAGAAAACTACTGTATGGGCACACGTCAGGGCTCGGAAGGGAAGTAGTGACGTTTTGGAATGCAGACTTTGATGGAATGTTCTGTGGGTGTCATGTGCGTTTGGAGAGCCCTTGATGTACCTAAAAAGTGGAAACCCCTCACAAGTGACCCCATTTTGGAAACTAGACCCCCTAAGGAACTTATCTAGATGTGTGGTGAGCACTTTGAACCCCCAGTGCTTCACAGAAGTTTATAATGCCCGGGCGTGAAAATAAATCATTTTTTCCACAAAAATGATATTTTTGCCCCCCAATTTTTTATTTTCCTAAGGGTAACAGGAGAAATTGGATCCCAAAAGTTGTTTTGCAATTTGTCCTGAGTAGGCTGATACCCCATATGTGGGGGTAAAACACTGTTTGGGCGCATGGCAGAGCTTGGAAGGGAAGGAGCGCCGTTTGACTTTTTCAACTCAGAATTGGCTGGAATTGAGATCAGACGCCATGTTGTTTGGAGAGCCCCTGATGTGCCCAAACAGTGGAAACCCCCAATTATAACTCCAACCCGAACCCCAACACACCCCTAACCCTAATCTCAGCCCTAACCCTAGCCCTAATGGGAAAATGGAAATAAATACATTTTCTTTTAGTTTTATTATTTTTCCCTAACTAAGGGGGTGATAACGGGGGGTTTGATTTACTACTTATGGCGGTTTTTATGTTTGGCGGCTGTCACACGCTAAAAGACGCTTTTTATTGTAAAATAGTGTTTGCATCACCACATATTGAGAGCTATAATTTTTCCATATTTTGACACACCGAGTCATGTGAGGTCTTATTTTTTGTGGGACGAGTTGACATTTTCATTGGTACCATTTTCGGGCACGTGACATTTTTTGATCGCTTTTTATTCCGATTTTTGGGACGCAGAATGCACAAAAACCAGCGTTTCATGAATTTCTTTTGGGGGGTGCGTTTACACCGTTCCGCGTGCGGTAAAATTGATAAAGCGGTTTTATTCTTCGGGTCGGTACGGTTACAGCGATACCTCATTTAGGTCGTTTTTTTAATGTTTTGTCGGTTTTATGCAATGAAAACTATTTTATATAAGAAATAATTATTTTTGCATCGCTTTATTCTGCGAGCTATAACTTTATTTTTTCGCTGATGATGCTGTGTGGCGGCTCGTTTTTTGCGGGACAAGATGACGTTTTCAGCGGTACCATGGATATTTACATGCGTCTTTTTGATCGTGCGTTATTGCACTTTTTGTTCGGCGGTATGATAATAAATCATTATTTTTTGCTTTGTTTTTTATTTTTACTTTTTAAGGGGTTCGCTAAAGGGGCTAACTAATGGGACAGTTTTATAGGGCAGGTCATTACGGACGCGGCGATAC
Source organism: Dendrobates tinctorius (assembly GCF_039654945.1). Classification (NCBI taxonomy): domain Eukaryota; kingdom Metazoa; phylum Chordata; class Amphibia; order Anura; family Dendrobatidae; genus Dendrobates; species Dendrobates tinctorius. The sequence goes on along the minus strand of NW_027361813.1, from coordinate 2,207,339 downwards.
CCAATATGTGTACTTTTATTGTTTTTTTTTTATTTCCAAAAAATGAATTTATTGGGGAAATATATTTTTTTTTTCTAATTTATTTGGCGATTTTTTTAAAATTATTTTCTTTTTTTTTAAACTTTATTACATTGTCCCAGGTGGGACATCACTGTCCTGTGACAGATCGCTGATCTGTCACATCACAGATCACTGTGACAGATCAGCAATGTCACAGGCACTACACAGGCTTCCTCCTTGCCTGCGCTTTGCAGGCACTGAGGAAGTCGGCTCCCTGCAGGCCCCCGAAGGTCCCCGTCGCCATCTTGGATTCAGGGGCCTGCAGGGAAGGAGCCCCCGGCAGCAGCGCTGCACATTGCGCTGCCGTAGGGGGCTCAGGGAAGCACGGAGGGAGCCCCCTCCCTGCTGATGCTTCCCTTTAACCCCCGGTACACCGCGATCGTGTTTGTCTGTGATAATCAGCTGACACACGGCCGCGATCAGCGGCGCTCACCACGTGGGCGCCGCTGATCGCTATGACGTACTATCCCGTCCCAGGGAATTAAGTCCCAGGGCACATGGACGGGATAGTACGTCATATGGGATTAAGGGGTTAAATATATCCTGGCTTCGTAGAGTACATTCAATAAAGATGGTGTCATTGCCCCGTTTCCTATACCTCTTTCGATCCATACCAATACCAACTAAAACAAACATTCTCTAAGATTCATACTGCAATATTTAAATTTATATGGCAAGGGAAAAAACCTAGAATCTCACGAAAAATTATGTTTTTCCATAGGAGCCTAGGAGGTATAGCACTACCGAACTTCGCATTGTAGTTTAAGTCTGCACAAATAGCTCAAGTAACAAACATATGTTCACACAACAATAAACCAAGATGGGTTCATTTGGAATCTTTCTTCCTTAAGCCGCTTTCACTACTTGGCCTAATGTGGTCCACAGAGAAACTCCCAAAAGGCATAAATATTATAGCACCCTTTACAGCCCATTCTTTCACTCTCTGAAGGAAGGCCAGATTTAAATTTAAATTGCAGTCTGCCCCTTCTCCACTAATTTCCCTGTTTTGTAATCCGATGTTCACCCCCAGTCTGGACCCGTATCGCTTCTCATTGTGGATCTTAAAGGGGATCTCAACACTAAAACAGCTATGTTCTCCATTTAACAAACTGTTAGACTTACAAGAGTTTGCCCAAAAATATGAACCTCTGGTCACCGAGTTCATGCGCGTGAACCAGTTATTCCATTTTGCCCGGCGACTTCTCCCTATCAAAATCTGTCTTCGTAGCTCAAGCTTCTAGCAAAAATGTATACCTGATCCTATGGGAAGGGGTACAATATCTGATATACTCGATTATTAACCCACCTCATGATGAGTAAATATTGAAATATACAGTATGACAGTGGGAGGAGGAGGTGGGGTTCAACTTGTCATTGGAGGATTGGAGATTTTGCTGTGATACATTGCCCAAGGACAGCCACCACCAATCATCTCTCGTCGAGACGTCATTGAAGGTTCTTCACAGAACCTCTCTCGTACCGACTAAACTTCATAACATAGATCCTAATATATCTGCTTTATGCTTTCGAGGGTCTATTCAACAAGGAGATATGAAGCATGTATGGTGGACTTGCCCGGTGGTCTTGGATCTATGGCAAAAAGTCAGACTCCTAATAGAACAAATGTTGGGCAGGAAAATAGACTTGGGCCCCGCTGTCTTCCTCCTAGGAGCAAAACACCCGTTACTTTCCAAGGGTCTGCACAAATTAGTAAACTTTCTTTTTATGGCTACCAAAATCCATATTACTGCAAAATGGAAATCCCCCTTGCTTTCAATATTGCTTGTTAAAGAAAGAATGAATAACATTATGCTGTTTGAACGCATAGAGGCTACTAGAAATGACATGTGGGATCACTTTTTAAGACTTGGGGTCCTTGGATGGAACTGGAGCCGAATACACAACTAGACCAGGTGTTGTGCCTCTCTCCATAGTATCTTGGGATGGGGAGGTGGGAGTGAGGACTAGAACGACAGTCCGGCTTCGTTTTTCGTCTGTTTTGAAATTAAGATGAGTACATATGGCTACTTTTAAATCACATACTGTGGGTTTAACATCTCTTTCCTATTGTTCTACCCTCCCTTTGTCGCTGTCTTGTCTTCCCCCACGTCAGTTGTATATTTGTCTTTATTGTGTAAATTTGAATTTCCCCTGCGAGGGAAAATATATTCAAGTAAAGTTGTATTTTCAGTTTTATTTCTAAAATGTTCAAATACAGCTTTATTGAAATTAAAAAGACTAATGTAAATAAAAATGGTATCTCTGAAAACCTCATCTAGTCCCGCAAAAAACAAGCCACCACATACAGCACTACCAGCGGAAACATAAAAAGTTATAGCTCTCAATACAGTAATGCAAAATTATTTTTTTCTATAAAAGTTTTCATTGCGTAAAAGCCAAAACATTAATAAAAAAAAATAGAATTAGACTTACCGGTAATTCGGTTTCTAATAACCCACCACGGCAGCACACAGGAGGATGTCATATCATACTAATAGGGACAGGAATCACGGAAGAGGTCAAATAGCCCCTCCACCTCCTTTCCCCAGTGTTATTATAAAGGACCACAATAGTATGAATGCTTTAAATCATATTTACTATTACTGGATCCAATAATTGAGCAATGGGAGGGAATTACGTGCTGTCGTGGTGGGTTATTAGAAACTGAATTACCGGTAAGTCTAATTCTATTTTCTCTAATAACCCAGTTAGCAGCTCTGCTTATCAGTTCAATGACAAGCTGGCTTTTTCCCCCCATGAGACTGCTACTGCTCTGGTGGAATGAGCCGTGAACTTCTGTGGAGGTGTGAGATTCTGAACCTGGTAAGCTTCCACGACTGCTCTTTTTATTCAATTGGCCACCGTAGTCTTGGATGCCTTCTTTCCCCTATTCTGACCATAGGGTTGAACAAACATTATTATCTCTCCTCCACTCTTTGATTACGTGGAGATAATGTAGTACCACTCTCCTTACATCAAGAGCATGGAACTCTTCTTCTTTACTGTTCTTTGGGTTCTGGCAGAAGGAAGGTAGTATTATGTCCTGATTCTTATGAAAATCTGAAACTAACTTTGGCAGAAATGAAGGATCAAGACAGAACACCAGCCAGTCTTCTAATATCTTCAGGTAGGGCTCATTTATTGAAAGAGCCTGTAACTCCGCCACTCATCTGGCTGTTGTGATTGCCACCAGGACAGCTTGTCTAGCATTATTGATACTAGGGGCGCAAGTGATGAAAGAGTTAATCCTTTAAGGACAACATTCAAGTCCCAGGTGGGGACCAGAATGACTGATCGGGGCCGAAAACGGGTGGCTGCTGTCATGAACCATCTCATCAAACAATGTTCAGCAAGGGTCTTGTCGAAGTATGAGCTCAACACCGCCACCTGTACTGCGTACTGGGTCTGACTCTTTTTTCCAAGCCTTCTTGTAGAAAATCCAGGATCTGGGCGATGTTGGGCTGTCAGGGATCTGGCTGGTCCAGTGCACACCATGATACAAACATTTTCCAAGTTTTGTGGTGTATGGGGTTTGTTACTGGCTTCCTACTTTTTTTTGTAGGGTGTTAATGACTCTCAGACCCTTAGCCTTTAGAATAGAGAAATCAGAAGCCAGGTTGCTAGATGTAAATTCTCTATGTCCGGATGGAAGATTGGCCCTTGGTGCAGGAGATCTTTAACTGGTAGAAGAATGAGAGTACTGTCCACACACAGGCTGGTTATGGTGCCATACCAGTTTCTTTTCAGCCAGAGGAGTGCCACCAGAATGACTTTGGTCTGCTTGAATGTTATGTTCTGCAGAGTTTTTGATACGACTGGGATCGATGGAAAGGCGTAAGCCAGATTGAACCGCCACTGGTGAGCGAAGATGTCTATGCCTAGACATGTCGTCTGGGTTTAGTGAGAAATAGTGGGGCACCTTTGCATTCTGGTGTCCTGCAAATTAACACTGTTCAAAAAATAAAGGGAACACAAACAACAAAATGTAACTCCAAGTCAGTCATACTGCCTTACCTTCTGCGGTCTCCCATTCAGTCCCGACCGCAGGGTGGAGTCCACCAAGTTCGCGCCTCGCTTCATAGGTCTCTTCAAGGTCCTTGAGCAGGTTAACCCTGTGGTCTACCGTCTGGGCTTCCTCCACACCTGGGTGTCACAGACACCTTCCACTTGTCCCTCCTTAACCCTGTTCACATGACCCAGTTTTCTGAGTCATCTACCGGGACATTGTACTTGGACGAGTACGAGCTGACCGCCATCGTGGGATGTAAGGTGGTGCATGGCAAAAGATATTACCTGGAGGACTGGAAGGGTTAGGGTAGGACCTGGGAACCTGTGGAGAATATTCGTGCTCCCTTGCTCATTGCGGCCTTTCAGTGAAGCGAGGCACAGGAGGGAGGGGGCCCTAGGAGGGGGGTGATGTTAGGCGTCGGGTTCCTGCCTCTGCACAGGAGGAATCTCGAGCCTTGCCTTCTGTGGTCTCCCATTCAGTCCCGACCGCAGAGGAGGCTGCTCAGCAGAGGCGTTGATCCCGGCATCTTGCTTAAGCTAGTGCTGTCAGGTTGGTTGCTGCTGCCGCCGAGTGCTGGTGAGTCTAGAGGGACTCCGACACTGTGTCTTGGGGTAGAGTCCTGTGACTTTGCACCAGCGCTCACTTCGCCGAGCTCTGTGAGCTTAACAGGCTTTGGCATTTATATTCAGCGGTAGTGCAGCTCTGTGAAGAAACAGAGTCCGCCCCGTACACACCGGGTGACGTTAACCCGCGTGTGTTCATTTATTATA